>NC_090935.1:623359475-623662506 GCF_040938575.1 Ambystoma mexicanum
ACAGAATTGAAGTGGGCCAACCATTTTCTCAACCTCTATGCGTGTCCCCCAAATTCTTCCGTCCTGCATCCTCGTGATGATTGCAGAAGCTTTCATTTTACCTATGACTTGGATGACATCAGATACTTTATCAATAGAATTAATAACTCTGGTGCTTGTGGTCCTGATGGACTTTCGAACCGTATGTTTAAAAAGCATCCAGATCTCTGGGCGGCTATTTTATACAAGATCTTTTCCTTCATTAACTTCACACAGCGCTTGCCCGCGTCTTGGACTCACTCCATCATAGTCCCTGTTTACAAAAATGGCAATCGCTCCTCCCCGTCCAGCTATAGACCCATAGCGTTGCTGGATGCTCCAGGAAAAATCTTCGCGAGGATCATACTTGGAGACTTAAACCGTTGGACTGAGCAATGTAATCTGAGGGACCCCTTCCAAACCGGCTTTGTGGCGGGTCTTGGAACCAGTCCTAATCTCATGATTTTGAACACACAAAGCAAAATACGCAGTGAAGAATCGAGTTCTATATTTAGCCTTCATTGATTTCAAGGCCGCGTTCGATTCTATTGATCGCTCATTGCTGCTTGAATATAATTGCCCCTCCTCCCTCATGACCTTAATTATCTTACTACACACAAACACAACTATTCAAGTAAGATTATCGTTAGCAGGCAAGCTTTCATCCGTCATTAAAATGTATCGAGGCCTCAAACAAGGCTGTATTTTGGCCTTTTCCATCTTTAATTTATTCTTGTTTGATTTAGGAATAATCTTGCGAACCATTAAAGGTGACCTCCTCAAACTTGGATCTCACTGTATTAGTTATCTCCTATATGCGGATGATTTAATACTGATTCTCAAACTCCCATTGGTTTACAAAAACTCCTAAACAGCCTGGCCTCATACATACTTGCCAACAATCTAACAATTAACATCCAGAAAACACAAATCATGGTTTGTAAACCGCATGAAAGAACAAGATTGAAACCACACTGTTGGCATTTACAAAATGAGCAGTTACTGCAAGTTTTAAGGTACAAATACTTGGGAATAACCATCCAGGCTTCTACCTCATCACAGGTAATGGACGATGAAATACATTCTAAACTTCGCATGCTTATAACACAAGCCAAAGTTCTCAAGAAAAAATATTGGAAATTTACTTGGAAACACATTCTGATATTTTATGCACAGAAAGTGATTCCAACCATAGGTTATGGTGTTGAAATCCTGCTACCCAGAAAATCTAAGTGGTGGACGATCTTAGAAGCTCGTTTTTGGAAACAACTGTTACATTTGCCCAAGAGCACCCCATTGCCGATAAATCAATATGAATTGGGCATCCTGTCACTAGAATCCCAGTCAAATGGAAAATGTGCGCCCTGTTAAGGAAATTCATCTTGGGCATTTCTCTTCCAAGCTCTTTGGGCATTATGGTGCAGCACCTCTTGGCCCGGGATCATGGCAAAGTCGTGGTGTAATTTTGTTCTGGACACCTTGGCTGATGCATCCATCACTTTGAACGTATTACTACATAATCCAACACGAGCCAAACTAAAATTGAACTTGTATGATTGGATTAACAATCGAAGGCTATGTCTATAATATAAGGATTTTGACGTCTGCGTGTTTGGACACAAAGCTCTCCGAGAAACGGCGGCCTACCTACTAAATTTCCCATGTCCCTATATCAGTCAACAATTTCTAAGGTTTCGCTTAAATCTTTGCCTTACAGGAGAGGTCATGACCAGACACAACCTGATATCAAAAGAACTCAATTTCTGCCGCTTCTGTGTTGATAAATCACAAATAGAAAACCTAGAACACTGCATCTGGTATTGCCCCATGTTATCTGTCCAAAGGGGAAATTACTTTAAAAAATGTCTTCTGACCAGATATAGTCATATGGCAATGGATAACATTTTGCATGAAATATCCAACAACCCGAAACTGGGCATGCGTGTGGCCATAGTGCACTTTCTAGATGCGATTTTCCCGAAATGCTCTTCTCATGAAAGACCTATTCAGATGCAGGCACTTTAATGTCTCGGTTTGGACGGGATAGGTTGTTGGTTTGGGATCCAATATAGTGTTTGTTTTTTGCTTGTCTCTCTTTTTCCAGTTTTCCTGTGTTTGGGAAAACATGCATGTATGTGATATATATGCATATTTATACTGCAAATTGCTATATATTTTAGTTTGTAAAATGTGTTCATTTACATATTTGAAAGGATGATTGTATTATCCAAATCAAATTTTAAAAAAGATGCTACGGCAGTTCAGGATCCTTTTATTATATAATAGGCTTTTTTGGCCTTTCGCATCTCTAATTTGTAATTTCTGTGGTGTGGCCGAGTACTGATTTGCTTTGCGGGTTCTGGAAACTCATCATTTGCGCTCAAGTGAGCGGTTATGGGGTTTGAGTCTTCAGGTGGGAGGTGACCATTTGGGGGTAGGTCCTTTGCGGCAGGGAGCGAACTTGGAAGGTGTTAGTTGAATGAGGGAGTTAATTAGCCAGGAATCTAAGAGCTCTATGGGTAAGGGTCTAGCTGTGGTCGGGAGTGAGGGGAAGGTGCTTAGCAGCACCTTGGCCAGGTCTGGTAATACCTTGACCTTGTTCCAACACTTCAACTGAGATGTATGGGTGGAGGTTCGTTGGGGGGTGGCGGTGGTGTGAGGAGAGAGAAAGGTATGACAGAATGGTCTGTCCAGGTTGAGGGGAGGACATGGAGATGAGGTTGCAGGAGCGGAAAATGGCAATGAGGGTGCCGCCAGCAGTATGCGTGGGTCCTCTGATATGCTGGGTATAGGCTAGTCGACCAGGGGTAGAGCCATGGAGTTGTTGGGAGGGGAGAGGGGGGGTCAAACCAGATGCTCAAGTCTCTCAGTAGGGTTGGGTGCAGGGTGGTTAACTAGAATTTCTACTAGTGAGTCACAGAGGTTGTTAGCGAAGTGTCTTTCGTAGCCGGTGGGCCTGTAGACAAGTAGGAAGCTGTGTGATAGAGGGGGCAAGAGAGTTAGTTTGACTAGGACGGATTCGCAGTTGGCTGTGCTGGGTTGTTTCAGTGGAGGTAATTAAGAGCTGAGCTTTGTGGAGGATGGCTAATCCACCTCCTTGAAGGTCTGTTGTGGTTGATGAGAGTAGTCGGGTGGGAATGCTTTGTGAGTGATAGGCTTGAGGTCGTCTGAGAACCAGGTTTTCTTGATGAAGATAAGGTCGGGGTTCTAGGATGTTAGGAAATCATAGATGATGCATCTGTTCTTGGCTATGGAGCGGGCATTGAAGAGGAGGCAGGTGACTAAATACTAAAAGATAATGGGGGCTGTGTTTTCCCAGGTGTCTGTGGTTTGCAGGACTGGGATGGTTGGTTGTCGCTGGTAGGTTGGTGTTGGGGAGAGCGTTGATTCGGTAAGGCAGTGTAATAGGATGGACGGTGGTCATCAGGGGGATTATAGGGGTGAAGAGGGTCGCGGGTGGCTTAGGCCCGGGAGGAGCAGGTTGGCGGTCGCAGGTCTTCGACTAAGTAGTGGAATGGGATGGCTGGTTTGCTTGGTAGCGTAAGGCTCTGAGGATTGAGACGTGGTAATGAGAGGTGGTGGGTTGTTCAGAGGTGTCTGGCTAGGTGTTGTCACAGATTGGTGCATGGGGATAGGAAAGGGGGATGCTGTCTTCAAGGAGGGAGGTGGGAGGTGGGAGAGAGGGGTGACAGAGGGGACGCAGTAGTTTGGCTGGGAGAGGCGAGGTGGATTCAGAGGACCTTGCATATTGGTGTTAGCGTTTTTTTATTTACATTTAAAGTGCACAAAACGGCCTTTAGGCATCATGGCGCTGTTAAAGAATGCTTACTTAGTTCCGAGAGGAGTACAGAGTGGTCACAAAAGGAGATAAAAAATGGTGAATAGGTTAGTTACAGAGAGAGTTAAATGTTAAATGGTGGGGGTGTTCCATGATTACAGTGGAACTAGTTCTTGGCGTCTCAGGCAGTGGGGCAGACTTCAATACAAGGGGGAAAAACAGAGACAATACATTACTTATGACAGTAGAATTGTGTTTGGCATGATGGGTCCGTGGTTATAGGGGGTCCAAAAAGTCTCAACAAGCTGTTCTAACAATATGCTAGCTACAGTTGCCATGGAATGCAGTGTTGAAGCGCAAATGTATTAGTTGAAGAGTCTAGTCTTCAGCGCTTTGTGGAAGATGGTGTATGAGGCTTCATTTCTGAGTGATGTGGGCAAGGCATTCCAAATTTTGGGATGCTAGATGTTGGAAGCTGGCGCTTCCTGCTTTAGCTCTTTCGAAAGTGGGAACGTAGAAATGGTTAGGGTGGTGCTGTCGAATGGGTCTGGAGGACGTAACGGGAATAATTTTGTCTGCTAGGTGGAGGGGACAGTGCTATAGAGGCACTTGTTTGTGGTGGCCATGGTTTTGAATAGAAGGCGCTCTTTTATTGGTAGCCAATGCACTTGTCTTCTCGCCTGTGAGAGATGTTCCCTTTTGGGGATGCTCAGTGAAGCTCTGAGAGCATTATGTTGTGTGACTTGTAGTTTTTTGAGGTTTTTGGAGGAAGTTCCCAGGAGAAAGGCATTACAATAATCACGTTTTGCCCTTATGGTGTCGCTGGCTATTGCAATGCAGTTTTTTGTAGAGAAGTAGGGTTTCACTGCATTGATGATTTTGGTGGCAAGTGCTGCAGAGGACGCAATGGCACTGACTTGTCACGTCATGGACAGAGAGGAATCAACGAAGACCCCTAATTTTTTAACTGCCGGTTGTCAATGTTAAATGTCCTATATTGAGGCTCAAGTTAGTTGAGCGTATCTTGGTTTATTGTCCTAAAGTTGAATGTCATAATGTCGTAAGTCAAAATGTCTAAAAGATCTAGTCGAAAAAAAAAATGGCATTTCTTTTTTTAGTTGCTTTTTGTTCGAAAAGGCGGGGGTTCCCCCCAAACCCTGTTTTTCGAAATTTAATTTTTGTTTTACCCCTTTTTTCTACCCTGGAACCCAAAAAAAAACAAATAAAAAAATAAAAAATTCGACTTTCTTTTCAACATTATGTTTTAGACATTTTTGTAATTTGACATTATTTTTTCGACATTATGACTGCACACCGCGTGTCTTTAGTGCCTACCAGGAGGATCTCTGTGTTATCTCTGAGACAGTCCACTCTCTGCCATCCATGTCTCAATGGCTCCATGTATGTTGGCTAGAGACGCTGTGTCCTGTTCATAGGAAGCCGTGAGAGGGAGGCATAGTTTGTGTATGCTATGCTGCGATCATCTAAGTCATTGAAGAGAGGTAAAGTAAATATGTTGTATAGTGTCAGTGGGTACAGGATCTTGGTGGTGGGTGCTGCACATGCCTGTTCCGAAAAGACTCTGATGAGTCTCCCCTTAAGGAAGGAGGAGATCCAGGATGTGGCTTCAGGAGAGAAGTGAGCAGCATTTTTGAGTTGGTTACATAAGGTATGGTCAACAAAAGAAAACGCACCCGACATATCTAGTTGTAGAAGTGCCGGCTTGCCTTTGTCAATTATTTCACTGAGTTGAATCTTGAGATCAAGTAGGGCATGCTCTGTGTCGTGGGCCAGGCGGAAACCTGATTGCTGCTTACCCAGGATGCTTTTTGCTTCTACAAACAGTTGGATTTGGGTATAGGCCACTTTGTCCAAAATGTTCAAAAGGAAAGGGACTGTGGTTATTGGTCTGTAGTTGGGCGTCTCGGGAGTTTTTTTTTTAATAGTGGGCGTACCCATGCCTCTTTAAGGCATGCCGGGACAGTGTTTGAGTTGAAGGAGGCATTAATGTGAAGAACTGGGCTAAGGTATCCGCACATTTTTTTTGTAAATTTGGTTTTATTGGTTTTTACAGATACAGATACAAGTCATGCAAAGAAAAGATACATTTAAATTTACATTTAACTATCTCATAATGGAGAAGTGAACCCTTAAAGTCAGACGTATTTAGGGTCTGTCCTGCAAACACCTTCTTCATACATAGGGTTCGTGCGCAAACATGACCTTACCGCCCTCCCCTTTTCTGCCCCCTGCCCCCTGATCGGAACCTGTATTGCAGGTCGAGCATGTTCATCGTGTGGCGAGCAGTGTCAGTGTTAAATGCCTAAATTGCACTGGTTATGAGAGTGTCAGTTGGAGAGTTGAACTCATACGTTGCCTAGGGCAGTTCTCGTAACTCCATCGTCGTGGTAGGGGCATCGTTGTGAGGTAGGCCGGTGGGCAGGTATATATTTTTATATTCCATCCATAAGATTTCAATCTGAGGTAGTTTTCCATGTAACGACACTGTTATATGTTCCATTATGCATATATTATTGGAAACATGGATCCATTCATTTTTCGTGGGAGTTGTGGGTGATTTCCACCTCATTACTAGTGTTGCTCTAGCGGCTAATAGCAATTGTGGTGCTAGATCCTTGATCTTGACCCAGTCATCCTCATCTTTCTCAAGGCCAAACAATATAAGGTATGGTGTAGGTGTTCTGTCGATACCATCGACTTCTTTGATCCAGCCCAGGACCTCCGACCAGAACACTTGTATTTTAGGACATCCCCACCACATGTGCCAGTAGTCTGCTCTGTTTCCGCATCCACGCCAGCATTCCGGGCTCATAGTCTGAAACATTTTAGATAATCTGACTGGATCATATTGCCATCTATGTAATAATTTGATTGCATGGAGTTTGTATTGATTCGAAATGGATATTCGTGTGCCAGCCTGGCATATGGTATCCCATAGGTCTGGAGTGAACTGTTCGGAGAAATCTGTCTCCCATCTGCTTTTCAATGAGTCCGTGTTCGCCCCCTCCCCTTCTATCAATGTTTTGTACATATCGGAGATTAGGCCTTTCATTGCAGTTCTTGAGCCGAGTATTTTCTCAAAAGGGGTGAGTTCTCTCATTAATGTGGGTTTCCACATGGCTCTTGTCAAAACCCCTTTTATCTGCAAGTATTGAAAGGTGGATAATGGGCCTATTCCGAGAGCTTCGGTTAGTTCAGGGAGAGAAATGAAGGAGTCTTTCCATTACAATTGCCCTACTCTCTCTAATCCAGCCTCATACCATGATTCGAACCTTTTGACTCCTGGAATGTGGTCGTTGATTCCTGGGGACCACAAGTGGCTGAGGGGAGCCGGCCAAGTAGTAATGTTTTGCATGTTTTTGCCATGTGTCCATATGTCCCAGATGGTCATTAGTATCGGGTGGTCTTTGAGTTTTTTACAGATTCTTTTTTTAGGTGCCCATAACCATTCAGATACTTTAGCTGGTGTAAAGTAATGGTTATCCATATCGACCCACTGGGTGTCTGTTTGGTTACGGAGGTGTGGAATCAATACCCTGAGTTGGGCGGCCTCATAATATTTTTGAAAATTGGGAAGCCCAACCCCACCTTTATCTTTTGGGAGCGTTAGAGTTTTATATGGAATTCTGGCTTTCTTCCCTTGCCATAGGAATTGGAGCATGGCCCTTTTGATCTCAGTAAAAACGTTTTTGGGAATCCTAATGGGTATCGCTGGAAAAGGATATAGGAACTGGGGCAGGGATATCATCTTAATTGCATTGAGCCGGCTTAGCCAGGATATTGTGAGCTTATCCCATCTTGTCAAGTCTAACCTAAATTGTTTCAATAGGGGAGGGAAGTTTGCTTCAAATAGGTCACTTAGATTCTTCGTTAATTGTATCCCCAGGTATTGTAGTTGTGAATGTTCGATATTGAGACCGAATGGGGAGAATTTGATGGTATTATCTTTTTGACCTTGGAGGGGAAAAAGTGTGGACTTTGTTTTATTTATTTTGAACCCAGAGAGTTTACCATATTCTTCTATCATGCAGAGAGCCCGGGGGATGGAGACGGAGGGGTTTGTAATGTGGAGGAGGATGTCATCTGCGTAGAGGGCAATTTGTATTCTGTTGTCCCCAGTCGAATACCTTTTAGTGTAGGGCCCGCCCTTATTGCGATTGCCATGGGTTCTAAGGAGAGGGCAAAGCGAATCGCTGAAAGGGGGCATCCTTATCGTGTCCCCCGCTGCAGGTTGAACCATCGTGAGTATTCCCCGTTCACAAATATAGATGCCTTGGGGTCTGTATAAACTGTGTGTATCACTCTCCTAAATCTAGTGCCCATTCCCACCTTTCGTAGAACTGCCTCAAGGAACCCCCATTCCACCCTATCAAAGGGCTTTTCCGCGTCGATGGAATGCAGGGCCGGGTCATTCTCCATGGTCTGGGATGCGTGGATCAGGTGTAAGGTTTTGCGGATTGTGTCTGCACCTTGTCTGCCCAGTATGAACCCAACCTGATCGGAGTGTATAAGTTGAGGGATGAGGGTTTCGAGTCTCGCTGCCAAGATTCTGGTGTATATCTTTGAGTCAAGGTTAAGTAGAGAGATGGGGCGGTACGAGGAACATTTCGTAGGATCCCTCACAGCCTTGGGGATAACAGGGATCAATGCCCTGGTAAAGGAGTCTGGGGGTTTCCCTGTGTCCATTATTTCATTAAAGAGGAGCGTTAGGAAGGGGGCCAGCGCGGTGATGAAAGTTTTATAAAATCCGGCGGTGTAGCCGTCTTCGCCCGGGGACTTGCCCAATGTTAATCTTTTTATGGCAGCTTGGACCTCTAGTTCCGTAATAGGGGATTCTAATGATTCAACCTCCAAGTCTGGAATACGGGGTACATCTATTGAGGACAGATAGGACTCTGTTTGTGATCGTTCAGGGTCTACCTCAGAAGAATATAGAGTTTCATAAAAGTCGGCAAAATGTTCTGGGATGGTGGTGCGGGTGTGTGATGTGGGGGAGGTATCGCCTTTAATTTCTAATACTCTTCGCTCCGCTCTTTGTTCTCTCAGCCTGGCAGCGAGAAGTGCGTCGGCCTTATCGCCCTTCTCGTAGAATTTTTGTTTTAAAAATCTTAGTTTACGCACAACCTGTTCATGCTCCAACAGTTTCAGTTCGTTTCTTTTCTCTCTGGCTTCGTTCATCTTCCGAGGATCCACTTCATCTATTTTGGGTGTGCGTTCTAATTGGGAGATTTCAGTTCGGAGCCTTTGTTCAATAAGGTTAAGTTCTCTCTTCTTTGATGAGCCTTCCCTTACCAAGATCCCTCTCCAGGTGACCTTCCCGGCCTCCAACACTGTTTGTTTGGGTGCCTCTCCATTGTCATTTGTTTTAAAGAATTCGGAGATTTCTGTCTCCATTTCAGTTCTGAAAACGACATCCCTCCAAAGGCTCTCGTTGCAGCGTCATTTCCCACTATTTTTAGGTAGGTCGGCCCACTGGATGTCTGTGAGGACCATGTCGTGGTCGGACCAAGTAATCTGGGTTATGTTTGCCTGTGACGTTACTTCAGAGAGCTCTCTGGAGAGATACATGTAATCTATACGGGTGTACATATTGTGGGGAGCGGAATAGAAAGTGTAGCCTTGTTCTTCCGGATGAAGAGCTCTCCATGTGTCTACCATGTTGTACAGTTCCATCATATTAGCTAGCTCAGTCGGTTCAGGTCTATTCTGATGAGTCGTGGTAGGGTTCCCAGCATTCCGGCCGGGTTCGCCCATTGGTTAAAATCCTCCCCCCCAAGATGAAGTGCCCGGTGGCTTCGAGTAGTATCTTAGAGATTGTTCTGGGGAGAAATCTAGACTGGCCTGTGTTCGGAGCGTACAAGGTGGCAATTGTGACATTCAGATTACCTAGTCCATTTACTAGCATTGCTCGTCCTCAACGTCTGACCATGCTTTGGTCATCACAAAATCTATGCCTTTTCTAATGAGGATTCCCACCCCTCCCTTTCTGAGTGGGCCAGAGCCCCAAAATTCAGTTCCCACTCGTTTCCCAAGAATCAGTCGTTCATCTCCTTTTGTGTATTTTGTTTCCTGGAGTAGAAGAATATCTAGTCCGCTTCTACGAAATTCTCTGGCTACAAGGGACCGTTTCGTCAGTGAGTTGAGCCCTTTAACATTGAGTGTTCCAACTCTTAAGGAGACCGGTTCCCTTATATTAACGTTTGTGGCCATAGTTCTTTCTTGCTGGGAGTTGTCTCTTTGTATACACTCGGCAATGCGCAATGCTCACGAGGCGCACGCTGGTTTGGCTGTTGTGGTTCATTATTTGCTGCTCTGACCTTCTTTGTTTCCTTAACTTTTCCCTCCCCTTCTCCCCCCTCCTTCCTCCTTCCTAATTGATGGCGTCCGGTCGAGCCCAGTCGGTTGTTCCAGGTCTACATCGGACCACTTCCGGGGGTCGTTACTTCACGCCCCTTGACCAGAATAAGTCATCATATTCCAGAGTGAGCCCCCTTGTGGTTCCCCCCCTAATTATCTTCATTAGAGTTCAGGGAATGTGTGTGCGCTTGTGCATCCATATCACACCATTGACCTACTTTGATTGGAATTGTCTTACCAGTATCATCTGGTGTCAGTTGTCCGTTTCTGGGGAGAGATTGCCCCTCCTGAATTTCCGTGACCCCTTTTTACTCTCTTTCTCCGGGGGCCTTGCAGTCGCCATTCTCTTCCTTCCTTGTTTGTCGCTTCTTGACTCGCCTCTTCTCATTGTGACCCTAGGAGGTCAGATATGCACGATTTTATCTCGTTCTCCGAGCGCAGTCTGAATCCGGTCCCATCGTATTGGAATGTGAGGGAGAAGGGGTAACCCCATCTATATCTAATGTTCTTTTCCTTGAGCATCTTCGTTAGAGGTCCGCACATTTTTCTGAGGTCTAGAGTCAAGGAGGAGAGATATTGGTAAATGGAGATTTGTGCTCCGCACAGCGTAATCTTCTCACTCATTCTGGCTTTCTCAAGAATTCTAGCTTTGTCCCTGAATCGGTGAAATCGGGCGAGGACTGAGCGCGGTCCACCCGCTGGGCCTCCTGCTCTAGGAATTTGTTCGGTCACCGGTTCATCCACCCCATCATCCGTTGTCAGAAGTTTGATGATGTTGTGAAGTGTCTCCTTAATCCGCTTCCGTTTCCCCCTCTCTCTCCGGAATACCAAAAATTAGTATATTATTCCTCCTTTCTCTGTTCTCCAAATCATCGAGCTTATGTTTAAACTCGTATTCACGTTGTTCCAGTTCCGTCATTCTTTGGTCAAATTGCCCTTCCAGCGGGTCAATGGAGGCCCGATTGTTTTCAACTCCTTTGAGTCTGTCCTCTATGCTATCAAGCCGTTGAGTGATCCTATCTATTTTGCCACCTATATTTGTTCCCAGGTTCTTAATCTCCCCCAGTAGGGCGGCTATGTCTCCTTTCGTGGCTGCAGCCAGGTCGTCTCCTGTAGTGGCGCAGTCAGCCATCTTGGCGCTAGCGGTTGTAGGCAAGGTGGGAATGTAGGCAAAGTGAGCTAGTTTATGCTTAGTACTCAGACAGATCACCGATGGTGGGCCTGGGTAGAAGATGCGTGCGCTGTAATAATCCACGTCTCACTCGATCTAGGTGGATGATGACGGTCTACTCCCTCGAGTTGCGTTGCGGATAGTTTGCGGATCTTTGGCGAGGGCCTTGTGTTGTGCGTTGATCTTTCTCTGTAGGAGTTCAATTTTTATTAAACATGGCTGTTTGTAAACTAGTGCACCAGGATTCGTCTTTCACAATATCCTGTGTGTTCGAGAACGGGGCGCCAATTGTTTTTTTTTTTTTAAACTTTTTTTATTAGTGGTCACAAAAGATGCACAGCATTCACCGCATCACATTTCACATATTTCAACAATGATATGAAACATAGCTCATTGAAACGTTAAAGATTACAAAGACTCGTCATCAGAAACCATGTCGCATAAATACATTCCGAAAGGGCCCCATATATCTTTAGGCCTACTTGTAACTGGCTGAGTCAGGACAAATTGTTCTTCCAATTCGTTAACATATGTTAGTTCGCGAAGGAAATGGTTCATGCTCGTTGGACCAAGGCTTTTCCAAGTTTGCAAGATGCATTTTTTGACCACCGCACATGAGATATTAAACAGTCTCCTGATTTTTTCGGAGCATTTGCCTATGTCACCAAACAGGTATTTCTGTGGGATTATTTCAGGGGGATCTGTGTGATTTCTTCCAGCATCACCGCCACGTCCCTCCAAAATCCCGCCACCACCGGACACCCCCAGTACATGTGGAATGCACCCGCCTGAGGAGCCCTACATTTGGGACACTCGTCCAACCCATCCACCATGAATTTAGCTATTTTAGCCGGTGTGTAGTGTAGTCTGTTTAAAATCTTAAATTGAATTAAGCGTAGGCCAGCATTTAGTGATACCATTTTGGTGAGCGAGCAGTACCTCTCCCAAGTTCTTTCATCAGTGGGGGCCCGTAGATCTCTTTCCCACTTGTCTTTGACCTGGTTTGTTGTGGGAGCATGGGCCTGAACCGCCACATATAGTTTAGAGATTCCCAGGCCATCCCCAGCGGTTGCCAGCTGCGTACATGGATTATTAAGGGGCTCATCCGGAAAGAGCGGTCAGTGCTTCTGAAAAGCTGATCTCATGCGGTAGTATTGGAGTGTCTTAAGCGGTCCCCTGCCCGGTGCCCTCAATACGTCACTTAAGGCTGCGAATTTCCCGTTAATAAACATGTTGCCCAGTTTCATTTCTCTATTTGGGTCCCAGGATTCATGTAAGCTGCTATCATGTGTTGGGGGTATGCCCGGGTAATTCCAGAGGGACACCTCTGGGTTATAAGGGGTTTCCAAGCCCAGTCTTTTGTATATAGCTTTCCATGCCCCGACCGTGCAGCTCACTGGGTTGTACTCACATGTATCTCTATATTGTGTGTCGGACATTAGACTGTATATTCGTGGGGTGTGTGGTGTATTCCTCTATCCACGTGTGGGGTGGGCCATTGGATTCACCGTACCAATATTTCGCAAATTGCGCTTGGGCAACGTAATAGTACAGTTCATAGTCTGGTGCAGCTATGCCACCCGAGGAGTATGGTTCAGTAATTTTTTCCCACCCTATCCTTGCTGTTTTCCCATTCCATAGAAAAGTTACCACCATGGATCGAAGCATGGCAAAGAAGGGCCGCCCCGGCCATATTGGGACGTTCACAAAAAATACAGTAATTTGGGTAAGATTCACATTTTAAGAACTGCGACTCTGCCATGAAGTGAGATTGGAAGGCGCCCCACATCAGTAATTTAGTGTTTAACGATTATAATGCGCTTTCGTGATTGTCTGTGTATAGTGTATGTCTATCCCTAGAAACAAGTATCCCCAAGTATCTAATAGTTTGTTCGGACCATTTAAGCCCGCACCGCCTGTCTGGGCACTTGGTTGTTGGTGTAAGTGGAAATATTTTGGATTTGGCATTGTTTATAGCATACCCAGAGTACACTGCAAATTCCTGAAATCTCCGCCATGATGGGTGCAATGTTATTCTCTGGCTCACGGACATATAGGTGTGTATCATCCGCATATAGGCAGATTAGTTGGGTGGAGCCTTTCATTTTTATCCCCCTGTCTGAGTGTCTAAGTCTAATCGCGATTGCCATTGGCTCTATGGTTAGCGCAAAAAGGCGAGAATGGGCACCCCTGCCTGGTGCCTCTTCCCAGTAGGAATAATTTGGAGATGGATCGATTAGTTAGTACTCTTGCACCGGGTTCCGTGTATAACAGTTTCACATATCTAATACAATTGGGGCCCATCCCAAATGCCTCCAGTACCGCTAACAAATAAGCCCACGACACTGAGTCAAAGGCTTTTTCAGCTTCGAGGGATATGGCCACTGCATTTCTCCCCGGGTCTATCTGTGCCATAATGCCAAAAAGTCTACGGAGATTTATGGCTGTTGATCTAGCGGGGATAAACCCGTTTTGGTCAGGAGTGACCAACGTCCGGACTGCCGGCAAAAGTCGATTGGCCATAACTTTTGCAAATATCTTGGCGTCAGTGTTTATAAGTGAAAGGGGCCTGTAGGATGATATATCTTTGGATGGCCGACAAGGTTTAGGGAGTACGGTTATCACAGCCTCTCTCATCGTCGGGGGTAGTATATTGGTCTCTAGGGCTTCCTCCCATACCTGCAATAGTATTGGTACCAGTTCCTCGCAGAACTCCTTATAGAATTCGGCACCTAACCCGTCTGACCCTGGAGCTTTACCTGACGATGGCACCTTAATTAATTCTGTGATTTCCACAGCAGTTACAGGTTGCTCCATTGCCAGTCGGACCTCCTCTGAGAGTTTTTGGCATGGAGAGTGCCGCTAGATATGATTTAATTTCAGTGTCTGTTTTGGTGTCTTTATTCCTATATAGTTCTTGGTAGAATTTAGCAAATTCACTGTGAATCCCCTCTTCCCTCCGGAGAACCTCCCCTTGTGATGTTTGTAGGCTCATAATCTGGTTCGGTTGCTTGTCCTGTTTGAACAGTCTGGACAGTGTCCTCCCAGCTTTAGTCCCATCCAAGCCCATACCGGTGCTGCCATATAGCGCATTTCTCTACTGCCCAAATTCCCAAATTCTTGGAGGTGTGCCTGAACTTCGGCCAGTATTGCCTTGTGTGTGCGAGTATGTTTCTTGTAGTTCCCCAGTTTACGTTCAGTTTCGGTTAGCTCAGCTCGCACACCTTTTAGGAGACCTGCAGACTTGGATATCAAAGATCCCCTGGTCCAAACCTTAAAGGATTCCCAGACAGTGGAATACCTATCAACTGATCCACATTGTTAGTAAAAAAACTCTTCAATTTCTATGTGTTCCTCCACCACCCTGTAGTCGCCCAACATTCCTCCTGGCATTTTCCATCTTTTTACGGGCTTAGGGGCATCGTGCAGCTCCACCTCCAGCAACACAGGGGAATGATCAGATTGTGTGCGGGGTAATATCTCACATGTCTTCAGTGCAGTAGCCACAGTAGGGGAAATAAACCAATAATCTATTCTAGAGTCATGAACTGAAGAGTAATACGTGTATCCCCTACTGTCCAGGTGCACCACAAGCCAGGCGTCCGCCAGCGAAAGCTGTGGTAGAATGTGCATCAGGGTGAGGACTGTTTTATTTGGTGCCATGACAGTAGTCCTGGATCTATCAAGTCTCGGGTCCATGGCCACATTGAAATCCCCTCCCCAAATTATAGTGGTCACATTAATTGAAGCAATTAATTGATACATATTTGTGTAGAAGGCAGGGTCATCAACATTAGGCCCGTATGTGTTGGTCAGCAATAGTTGCTGGCCAGCAATCTCACCCCACACCAGAACATAACTACCTAGTTGGTCAACCCTTTGGCCTTCTAGGTTGAACCCCACACTTGGATGAATAAGGGTGATGACCCCTCTGGACTGGGATGAATAGTTAGTATGGAACCTTAATTTGCCCCATTTGGGCAATATGTGTAAATTGCTTGCATCCATTGTGGGCGTTTCTTGCAACATTAGGATCTGGGGGCCATGCCTGGTGATATAATTGCCCACTTTCTTAGTCTTTATCTGGTTTATTAATCCCCTGACATTCCACGACAGCAGTTTTACCTTCAACCCGTCACCAATGCTTCATAGGGAAATGTTCCGACAATGCCTCGTCTCTTCGTGATATAATGCTTGTATAGCATGGGTAGCGCCAGCATCTGTGCAACCACTGATTTAACCATTAACAAACATTCTGCCTCCTTCATCCCCCCCTCGGGACGAGACTCCTTCCCGTGGGGAACAATCGCTGTTTCGAACCATGAGTCTATATAACAACATACTTCATACCCTCTTCCCTCCCACCCTCCCTCATCATCACCCCAACTTGACGATGTTCCCACATCAACTTGTGGAATATTCCAGGGGTATCAGTGTTGATCCACATGACCGCCAACCTCGGTACTCCCCACTCCACCTACCATGGATCATGGGGCCGCTTTCTATTTCTAGTTCAGCCTAGTTCCGGACAATAAAGGATATGGTAGCCCAAACATAACTTTGTCTGGTATATGTCATTAATCCGCTGGGCGGGGTCTGTTCTGCGCCGGTCTGCCCCCTCTAGGAGGAAGTGGTATAGAAGTTTCTATATAAGCCATGGCTTCAGCCGGAGTTTCAAAGAAGTGCGCTCTTCCTGCATGTTGAATCCTCATTTTGGCCAGGAACATCAAAGCGTATGTAATCTGGCGTGTTCAGGGTAATAAACATCTGTACATTTTAACACCTTCCCCCTATGGTTTGCTTGGCCAGCGCAGAATGGGGTTCAAAGTATGTTTACACACTTCTTAGTGTTTAGGTCTTCAGGGCGTGTTGGTCACGAATGGACTGTCCTTCCACGTATGCGGGTGTAGTAATATTCAGTTTGTAATATCTCGTGGTACTGAGTCTCCGTCTTAACTTGCGCAGCTTATGTGTTTATCAAGTGTTTTCTTATTAATGGAGGGCTACGGGGCAGCCCTTGCACATTTCCAGGTGATCAAGGGGCAGTAATGTAGCCGGTGTTGAGCAGCAGTAGAGTATCCCTCCCGTGAGCAATTGGAGGCATCAGCGCCTCTTTAAACTATGATGAGCCTCCACGAGCGCGCTACACCGCCTCCGCGCAGTCTTTGAGGGCCGGCTGCACCAAGTGCGCCCACCACGGGCGGTCTGTGTCCCACCGCGTGGTATACTCCAGGCTAGGTAGTCCGCCTCGGATCCGGACACTGTATCCCTCGCAGAGCGTCAATGTTCGGCGGGTTCAGGGTAATTGAAAGTTCAGCTTCCCGTTAAATTATGGATCTGCATTCCCGAGACCTCCGCCCTGCTAGCTTTCCTCAGCCCAGGCACAGGCAACGTCTCTTCTAGTCCATTAACATCGAGACCCCCTACCCGAGGGTCCCCCTGCACATGCGTCAGCTTCCCCAGCCACTAGGGTGAGCGGCGGTCTAAGCGAGGGCTATGAAAAATTGCAAGCTCTTCATCCAGCAGGGGTGAAATCTGCCATAAACAGCTTCGCTCCTCTCCCACCACCTCCCGGCCTCTTACTTGAGGTCACGTGTGTGCGTCGTGCTGCTTCCAGGACCTCCCATGTTATAGAGCTGCAGCGCCCTTGGTGATACTTGCAAATTAGTTGCAGGGCCTCACTCTATCACGGCATTTGAAGGGGTAGAGAGCGTTATCTAGCAGCTGGAGCACCTTACGGGTCTCGGTCATGGTTTGGGGCCGTTGGTTTATATCCGTTCCAGCCGCCTTCCCCGTCTTGGCGCCTCTAACACCTGTTTATTGGGCTTAGGCGTGAGCCGCAGTGGCAGGCTCCTCCCACTTGTGGCCTGCAGTCACTCTGCTTCCCCGGCCATTGGGTAGATCTGCCCGGTTCTATTTGTCGGATCGCTTCATCACTGAGTGTCGGCCAATCTCACCACGGCCATATCTTTACGAATATAATTCATAGCTGACCAGGATTTTCACTGAATTTGCTGAAATGTCTCGGCCGTCTATAAATCAGGCAGCCTCTTGAAGGATAACTTGGCACAGGATGTCTCGTTGGAGCAGGAGCTACGAAATCCGGCAGCCATTCTCCTTGTGTGCAGCAGCGCCCCCCCCCCGCCCCCCCCCCCCCCCCGGGGCATCTAATTGTTTAAATATGGCAAACAATTCTTTAGATTTTGATGAGGCGTTAGAGATCCTATCGTCATATGCTGAGGATTTAGCTAGAACAATAGCTTTTTTTGTATTGTGCTGCCAGTGATTTGTAGGCAGTTAGAGTGGAGTGCTGTGGGGTTGCTTGCCATTTGCTCCGCACTTTCCACTTAAGGGCCCGTAGTTGTTTCAGCTCGGTGGTGAACCAGGAATTAGAATGTTTCTTTTTTTTGGCTTTCTTTTTCTCTAAAGGAGAAACGGCGTCAACTGCAGTTTTAATGGTGGTGTTGTAGAGTTCAGCCAGAACAGATGGGTCTGGAGAGAAAGGGGGCTTAAGAGCTGGAATCTCTAGGTAAGGACAGATCCTGTTTTTGGTTGGGATTCGTGCACATCTTGTTATTGCCAGAGGGACGGGCATGAATGATAGGGATGTAGAAATGGATAAGGTGGTGGTCAGTCCATGGGAACGGAGTATTGGAGCTGATGTCACATTGCAGTTGTGGTCTAGTATGCAACCTTCACAGTGGTTGGGATGAAGGACTTTTTGCTGGAAGCCAAAGTCCTGGGGTGCTTTGGATAAGGACTTGGCCTGTTTATCTTTATGATATTGAACTCTAGATTGAAGTCACCAAGGAGGATTGATTGTGGTGGTTTTTAGATTTTACCCAAGGAGATGGATTAAATTGTCATGGAAGTCAGATAGTGGGCAAGGCGGGCGGTTTGCTATGTGCATGGCACTTGTGGTGTTGGGAGAGATAGAGATTTTAACTGCGAGGAAATCCACATGGTCTCCAAGAAATGATGTGGTTTTCCTTACTGATAAAGTATCTTTAACTATGAGGGCTATTCCCCCACCTTTGGCAGCTGGTCTATCTTGTCTGAAGATTGTGTATGCTGGTGGGAGGGCTAGTGAGATGGAGGGTCCGGAGGCTTCATGGAGCCAAGTTTCAGTAATGGCTAAAGCATTCATGTCCAAGTTGGTGATCAAGTCATGAATTTCCGTAGCATGTGCTGGGAGAGATCTAGCATTTCTCCAGCATGGGGTCTGGCATGGATTTACATGCTCATGAATATTCCCCGTCGTCAGGCTGGGAATCCTCGGTAAAGAAAAAACCAGTATCAGTTTCTTTTCTGATCTGTCTTTCGTAGTAGTAACCAATCACTGGTCTCTGCGTCATACTGACCACAGCCAATGACTGCCCTCTACCTAAGCACCGCCTCTGGCAGCCATCTTCAGATTTTTACCGCACGTTCATGTGTTGGGATCCTCGTGCTATTGCTCTCGAGCGTTAGTGCTATTTTTTCACGTTTTTCTCAAAAACTTCGTTTTTTCGGTCAAAAGAGCCTCAAGCTCCACCGACTCTCCATCCGATCAACGGGGACCCGTGTCGGATTCGTCTGCGCCCCTCAAGGGTGAAGATTACGTCGAGCTACGCTTTTGGAGGACTCCAGAAGCTTCTCAGGCCCGGACATGGCCCAGGAGAAGGGAAGCTCGACGCCCGGAAAGCTGTTCAGGATCTGCCCTGGATGCCAGCTGCAGAACGTCTTTAAGGAGGACGAACACTCCTTTTGTCTCGACTGCTTACATGAGGACAAGACGCACGTGGAGAAGGACTGCGCGTTTTGCAGCAATATGTCGGAGCGGACCATGAAGGACCGCCATCAACGTCTCGCCAACTGGCTGGAAGGGAAGAGCCCGTCAGGCGAGAAGAAGAGGAAGAAATCCGAGCGGTCTTCTAAGACCTTTGAGGACGCCCCGGCGACGGGGGTCCAACACAAGGCCAAGCACCGCGAGTCCGCTGGCACCGGGAGCGCCGAACGGTCGGGCTCTACGGGCGCCAGGCAGGGCGCACCCTCCCCGGCACCTTCAGCCACGAGCCAACCCTCTGGGTCGGGTAAGAGGAAGGGCGAGCACCCGGCGAAGCTCCTGGAGAGGCCCCGGTCGAGCTCGAAGGCCCCATCGGAGGGAGAGCGAGGCAGTGCCCCCCCCCCTCAAGGATAAGGCGGTGAGCGCACCTAAGGTGGTGAAGGCCTTAATCCATCCGGCCAAGCCCTCTATCGATACTGTCGCGGCGGCCCTGGCTCAGCCTGTGGAGGCTACACCAGTGGTGGCGACCTCGGGGCTCAGAGTCTCCCTGCCACCTCGGAGGGAGTCCTCTTTTGTGCCCATCGATAGGACCCCCGTGAAATCCCCGGCGGGGAAGAAAAAGGGGGGGCAGGGCGTTGTCGTAGATTCGGCCTCAGCCTCGGAGGAAGAGCTGATTGAGGTCTTAAGCCACGGCCTTGGCATGGAAGAAGACCGGCCCGTCGGGATGGATCCCGACGCGGGTGACGACGACATCGTCGAGGGTGCCGATGGGGCCCCTGATCGCCCGTCGGATTCCCCTCTGCCAGCGCCGCAAGACAACTCGGCGGCCATTGTGTTGGCTATACAGTCCTTATGTTCAGAGATAAGGACGAGACTACCGTTGCCGACGGAGGAACCTCTCCCGTCGGGGGATCCTGAACCAGGACCTTCTGGTGTTCCCCCGCCCAAGGGGATGATACGGGGACTGACACGGCAGCGACGGGTACGGACGACGAGGTATACGACGAGGATCTACCGTTGTCTCCTCCCACCAGGGCTTCTCCGCCCGACGAGATTGGATCGTTCCACTCCATGATCGCCAGGGCATCCGAGCTTTTCCAACTCTGCCCTGAGGAGAAGAAAAAGAAAGGATTCCTTTATCAACGGCGCGAGGCCAAGAGGAAGACTGTCCTCGCGGTGCCTCTACTGGACGACATTTGGGATGAGTGCCTCGCCCTCCTCAAGAACCCTTCCACGACGCCAGCTAGAAGAGACCGGTACGAGAAGAAGTAGCGGGTCCCGGACGCGGCCCCCCTGTGCCTCCGGGCGCAGCCTACCCCGGACTCCGTCGTCTCCGCGGCGGCCAGGAAGAAAGCGGGGGGGGGTGCGGCCTCCACATCGACTTCCCCACCAGACGGCGAGGGAAAGAAATTGGACGCTATGGGACGCAGGGTCATCTCGTCTGCAGCGACGACGATTAAAGCGGCCAACGCCTTGGCTATCATGGCCCGCTACGACAGGGAGCCATGGTACAAACTGGCTCCCCTGCTGGACTTCCTACCGGACGACAAGAGGGCGGATGGCCTGGAGATCCTACAGGAAGGTGAGGTGGCGTCGGACCACGCCATCACTATTGCGACGGACATCGCCGACACTGGGTTTCGCCAGTTGGGCAACGGCGTGTGCCTTAGGCGGCGTGGATGGCTCAAGGCTACAGACTTCTGTCAAGACGTACAGACCAGAGTCCTGGACATGCCGTTCGATGGGAACAACCTGTTTGGGAAAACAGTGGACAATTCCCTTCAGGCCATTAAAGCGGACACTGAGACGGCCCGGGCCCTTGGGGTTCTGCAGCAACGACGGACGCCCTTTCGGAGCAGCAGAGGCAAGGGCGCCTCCAAAGGTTCCGACGGCGGTTTCTCCACCTACCGTCAAGCGGCCCGCTCGTCGTCTCAGGAGGCCTACAGAGGACGAGGCAAGTCTGGCGGACCCCGCCGTCGTCGCCAAGGAGGTCAAGGCGGCAAAGCCTCGTCGAAACCGGATTGAACCGGCCGTGGGGTCGGGCCCCCGCCGAAGCACCCCGGTGGGAGGCCGGCTGGCGAGCTTCGTCAGCGTGTGGGAGTCCATCTCCACCGACGGTTGGGTGCTGGACGCCTTAGCCCAGGGCCACGCGCTCGAGTTTCAAAGAAGGTGCCCGCGCGTCCCCCCCGTGGCCAGGAAAGAGCTTCACGTCCCTCAGCTTCTCCTGGAGGTAAAGGCGATGCTCAGGAAGGGCGCCATCGAACTCGTCCCAAAGAGGCTTCGGGGCTCCGGAGTTTACTCGAGATACTTCCTCGTGAAGAAGAAGACGGGAGGATGGCGCCCCATCCTAGACCTGCGACATCTGAACAAGTTCATCAAGGCGCAGAAGTTCCGGATGGTCACCCTCCAGCACGTCCTGGGTCAGCTGGAGGAAGGAGACTTCCTGTCGTCGTTGGATTTGGAGGATGCCTACTTCCATATTCCCATCCTAAAGGGGCACCGAAAATTCCTCAGGTTTGTGTTCCAAGGGCGTCACTACCAGTTCAAAGCCCTCCCCTTCGGACTACGGTCGGCACCCAGGGTATTCACCAAGTGCCTTGCACCGGTGGCGGCGCAGCTGCGCCGCGAGGGGATCCACGTCTACCCCTACCTGGACGACTGGCTCATCCGAGCCAAGACGAGGGAGCTCGCCGTGGAGCACACGGCAAGGACCGTCCAACTTCTCACGGACCTGGGATTCTCCGTGAACTACGCCAAGTCCCACCTGGTACCCGCTCAAAACGCACTGTTTCTGGGAGCGAAGCTCGACAGTGTCCCTTCTGGCCTCACCGTCGGAGGAAAGGACCAGGTCCATCCTGGGCAAGGTACAGCGGATGTTGGTTTCCGACGCGGCCAAGGTGAGGTCCATCAAGTCCCTCCTCGGAATGATGTCTTCTTGCATCTACCTCATTCCCATGTGCAGGCTCCGGATGCGCCCTTTGCAGGAGTTCCTGGACGCGTGCTGGATCCAAACGACGGGCGGCTTCGAGGAGAGGATCACACTCGACGAGAGTTTCCGCCGAGCGCTCCGGTGGTGGGGCAACCGCGCGCATCTGACGGCGGGCATGGACTTCCAGACCCCAGACCACCAGGAGACAGTGACCACGGATGCCTCCCTGGAAGGGTGGGGAGCGCACACCGAAAATCTGCACGCGAGAGGCCTTTGGCTCCCGACGGAGAAGTCCCTCCATATCAACGTCCTGGAGCTCCGTGCAGTGTTCTGGGCCCTCAGGTCCTTCCTTCCGTCCCTCAAGGGCAAGGTGGTGAGGATCTTCACCGACAACACCACCACCATGTTTTACATCAAGAAACAGGGCGGAACCAGGTCCCCAGCACTGTCCAAGGAGGCGCAGGACCTGTGGCATTGGGCCGTCGCCCAAAGGATGTTTCTGGTGCCGTTTCATCTGGCAGGGATAAAAAACACCATCGCCGACTCACTCAGCAGGGAGCTGCGCTCGTGCCACGAGTGGGAACTACGGCAGGATCTAGTGGATCGCCTCTTCCGACGATGGGGTACACCCCAGATCGACCTGTTCGCGACGGCGACGAACTCCAAGTGCCGGAGGTTCGCCAGCAGGTTTCCCCAGGCGAGGAGCATGGGCGATGCTTTCTCGTTCCCCTGGGAGGGCCTGTTCCTCTACGCGTTCCCTCCTTTGCCACTGCTAATCCGGCTCGTCAACCAGCTCAAGAGGTCACGGTGCAGGATGATCCTCGTCGCACCTGCGTGGCCGAGGCAGATATGGTTCCCGGACCTTCTGGACTTGTCAGCGTCCCCGCCAATCAAGCTGCCGGTGGACGCGGATCTACTCTCCAGGGAAGGAGGCGCCATCCTCCACCACGACCCGAAATCGCTGAACTTGCAGGCCTGGCTCCTGCAGCGCTAGAGTTTGGAGGATACGACATACCGGCCGACTGCAGAGAGGTTCTTGCAAAGGCCAGGGCGTCCTCGACTCTTAAATGCTACGGACACAAATGGAAGAGGTTCTCTGTCTGGTGCCACGCACAGAAGATTAACCCTCTACGGATTACGGCTCCCCAGGTATTGCCGTACCTGCTGACGCTGGCCAAAGCTGGACTGGCACAAGCGTCCATCAAGATTCATCTTGCTGCGATCTCCCGATACACCAGAACCACGGGCCGGACGTCCTTGTGGTCTCATCGTCTGGTGAAAGAGTTCATGAAGGGACTGTTCAGATCGTTCCCGCCGGTGAAGGCTCCGGCCCTGGCGTGGGAGCTCAACGTGGTGCTGACCAAGCTCATGGGACCTCTGTTCGAGCCTCTGCACTCGGCCCCGTTGAAGTTTCTGTCGTGGAAAACAGCGTTTCTTGTGGCCATCACCTCCGCACGACGGGTGGGAGAGATCCAGGCCCTTTCCTGCAAGGCCCCGTACTTGACTTTTCACGACACGAGGGTGGTGCTCAGGACGCACCCCTCCTTCATGCCCAAGGTACCGTCGGACTTCCATCTCAACGAACCCTTGGTGTTGCCTGTGTTCTTCCCGTCGCCTTCGTCGCTGGCTGAGAGGACTTTGCACTCGCTGGATGTGGCTAGAGCGCTGAAGTTCTACGTGGACCGCACGAAGTGTTTTCGGAGGACGTCACAACTCTTTGTGAACTTTGGACCTGTCAATCAGGGGAAGGCTCTCTCGAAGGCTTCCATTTCCAGATGGCTCTCCGGCTGTATCATGTACTGTCATCGGTTGGCAAACCGACCGCTGCCTGGCCGTCCGAGAGCCCATTCCACCAGAGCGATCGCAGCTACCACGGCGTTCCTTTCTGGTGTGCCCCTGCTGGACATATGCAGGGCTGCTATGTGGAGGTCGACGCACACCTTCACGAAATTCTACTGCGTCGATCGGGAACCCTCCCGCCTACCCCTCTGCGGCTCTTCACTTGGTCATACTGCCACTTCACGTGCTTCCAAATCTGAAGATGGCTGCCAGAGGCGGTGCTTAGGTAGAGGGCAGTCATTGGCTGTGGTCAGTATGACGCAGAGACCAGTGATTGGTTACTACTACGAAAGACAGATCAGAAACGAAACTGATACTGGTTTTTTCTTTACCGAGGATTCCCAGCCTGACGACGGGGAATATTCATGAGCATGTGAATCCATGCCAGACCCATGCTGGAGAACAACAGTTACAGGTAAGTAACTTGTTCCTTATCAGTACGCATTGCAGGGGACAGTGTTCTGGCGTTGTTTTTATAGTGTGTTTGAATGACTGAGAGGTTATTCAGACCTTGGTAGGACTAGATACTGCCTGTGTAGAAGGCATCACAGGGTGTGAACTTTGTGAATACGTTTTTAAGTGTTTTGCTTCTGAGGATTGGGGGGAGCCTTGACCTAGGAGTTTGTTTCTTGTGCCAGTCGATCTGGGGCGCTTTACGAAGTGGAGAGGTTTGGTGCGGCTGCAGAGCCTATTGAGCCTGATAGATGGAGGGTTATTGTAGGGCGTGGTGGAGACAGTCGGTGGGTCGTTGTGGTCAGGTGGTTTAAGGAGAGGAGATGGCAGGAAATGGGTGGGGGGGGCAATGTCCTCAGATTTAGGTGGTTCCATGGCAGCCATGCTAGGTTTGAAGTTAGCGGGGATGAGGATGGAGGGCAGTAATTATGGAAAGCAGCTACTGTGATAGTGAATGACAGCAGCTACTTTGCTGGTACCCGATAAAGGACACAGTGCAAATGTGTTAAGCACCTACAGTGCTAGGAAAAGGTAATAGGATACAGAGCAATACAGATAAGCATATGCAATGCTATTCCACAGAACAGTGCTAGGAAAAGGTCGTAGGATACAGCGCAATACAGGTAAGCATATAAAATGCTGGTACACAATACAAGTAAGCAGTTGGAATGCTAGAACTTGGTCATAGGAAACAGCACACAACAGGTAAGACTCTACAATGCTAGTACAAAGTTCAAGGAGACTGCGCCATGTAAGTACGCGGCTACTTTGCAAGTATATTTTTAAAGTACACTGTGCTTGTCAATATTCAAATAGTAGATTGTTATTAGATGACAAGCTTATATTATGGGTAGCATGCAGAGAATGCGTTACCATCTGTGGGCGAAAGACAGTTGAAATCAATGTACCGTGGTACCAGTAGTGGAGGTAACCATGATGGGGGGTGACACAGTGAAACAGGGCATACTAACGCCTAAGGCAACTTCTAGCGCTCATGTGATGTGGCTATCAGCCGCTATGCAGGACTCAGTAGTCGGCGACATGACAACTGACACCAGTAGTCAGACGACAAGGTGGCAGGCGGTAAGGTGCTGCAAATCCTGCGGAGAGCTGCAGTCGTGGGGCGGTAATCAGGGAGACTGGTAATGGTGAGATGATACGGAAGATAGGGTACTGTGAAGGCGGTGGTGCGTGTGGCAGAAAGGCACGTGAAGGATTTAAAAGGCTATAGCAGCGCTGTGTGTTGATAACAATCTTACCCAAGATGTTTCAGGTGCATTCTGTGGTCATCAGTGCTTATGCATTGTCCAGTTAGAGTTATAGGTGACGTGTGACGAAGATAGAAATGTGCATGGCAGCCCTTCAGCTCTCCCTGCTCGGGACAGGGCCCTAGGCTGGGGGCCTTTGGCGACAGGGGCCGACTTCCGCCTGCTGACGTGGCCTATTGGGCTAAAAGGAGGAGGACACCTCCGGTTGCTTAGCAACCAAATAAACAAACAGGTTGGCGTGTCTGCGGCCATCTTAGGTCAGCTGGAACATGCTGAAACTGGCGCTTCTCGTGGTGCTGAAGGTCTGATCACGAATCTGCCCGCAAATATAGATGTGCAGCATGTAGAATGCAGATGATGGTTTGCAGGTGTAGGCCAGAATGGTAATGGCGGCTGTGGAAATCACGTAGCAGCAGTCCGTGAGACCATAGACGGTTGAGCGAGGGTCTTTGTCTTCTCCTCAGCGGCCGGAATTAGCAGAACAGCAGGGTGCAGTGGCTCCTGCGCTCCCTGGTGATGAAGTGCATTGATGGTAAATTAATAGGGAAAGGAGGAATACTTTCTGTAAAAGCTCATATGTCACTTTGTACACATTTGTTCATACTTACTATGAAAAAGATGTGGGTCTGCCACCCTCCTTGTAGAGGATGGTGGTTTATTATATCTGAACATTATTTGACATATGAGATAATGGCCAGGTGTTGGGACAGCATGCTCTATGAGTAGGAGACTGTACGTGTTACTAGTTTGCATATATGTATCTCAAGTTTTCTGTTATAGTTGGGTAAATCTGGTTAGAGACCAGGGTTGGGAGGGGGAGTATTGGGGCTCATTTGGGTGATTGGAATCTGACTGGGGGTGTTGTGAGGTGGGGGATAGGGTTTACTGTTGGTGCTTAAAGATGCCAACCTTCTTTACTGCTGGAACAAATAATGAAGAGTATCACTGTTTATGATGTGGAAACGCATAGGGTGCCTTGGAGATTAACTTTCCTGAACCTAAGTGTCCAGTATAATTACTGTATTGGATAATACAATTAAATATCTGACCTGGTATTTAAGACGGCTCCAACAATGAAATCGACAACAAAAGGTGATTGCATATACCAACAGGCATGGAGCAAATGTATTGATACTGCAGGAGGCACACCTCTTAGGAACATGATGTTCAAAGTCTGCCGCAAACTATGGGCTGCATGCATTTTGGTCTGTCTACACAACTAGCTCTAGAGGAGTTTTCACTCTTATAGATAAGTCAGGAAAGAGGGAGCTCAAAATCCGACCCATAAGGGATACGGGTAATGGTTAAGGGAATTCAGGAGGGACACAAAACAATAATTGATATCTGTATATTTTGCTATGTATGGTATCCAAGAGTTGTATGAACAAATGTTTAATTTGGGACATGAGGACTTAAATGTGGACTGGGTAATAGTAGGGTATTTTAGCATGCACAATGATAGAACAACTTCTAAGCCACACACCCTCACAAAGGTGGTAATGTGCATTAGACAGGCTACCGAGTTGTGCTCCCTGATCTATGGAGAAGACGGCTTCCCAAAGCAGAACAGTATACATTTTATTCAAGTGTGCATGATTCATCATCAAATATTGACAGATATTCAGTCTCAGGTGGAGTGACCTAAAGATCAATGGCATGTGAGATCTTGCCCAGGTCCCTTTTGGATCATAGTCCAGTAAATTTGCAATTAAATACTAACACTCGTAGACTAGAGAGGCATTGAAGATGTAAGCCTGATGAGCTCTGTGATTTATCATTTGCAGTACATTAGAAGAAAAGACAAAGGAGTACTTCACCAGACATATAACGTTTGAGATTAAAATAGACATGTTCTGGGAAGCATTTATGGTTTTTTTAAGGGTATGTGTATTTTGCCAGAGGGAGACTTTTTGCGTACTATTTGCCAAGAATTGGAGCTGGTGGGAGATAGGATTGGGGTGGCTGAAAAGGAACATGAACAGCATAAAGATAAATTAGCTGAGATCAGGCAACATAAGACCACATTTGAAGAGCTAGCCTCTAGAGAAATTAATTACATTTCGCAAAACGTTTCAGCCAGAGGATATGCTGATGGGGAAACTGTCAGAGAGAGTATTGTCCAAGTTGGTAAGTCAAAACAGAAGTCATGGTAACATAGGTTCATTTGGAGACTCTAAGGGGACCCTGGACTACATGGATGGACATATCTGTGCATATATTTACATCATTGTATTAAAACGTGTATCAACAAGTTCTCCCAATCAGTGAGGATGAAGTAGATGCCTACTTAAAAAATTGGGAGTTAGCATGCTTAAACAGAAAGGAGCAAGAGGAATTGGAAGGAATATTACTCTGGAGAAAGGTGTAGTTTTTATATGTAGTATTAGTTCAGTGAACGCTCTGGCACCAGATGGGTTAAGTATTGCAAGCATTTTGAGTGCTTTTGGCCACGTTTACCTGAGCAGGTACCCGACTATGGTAGGCTACCATATTTGCTAATAAAAGCTCATACGATCACATTACATAAACCCAACAAGGCACCAAGTGTCGGTGGCTCACATTGAATCCACATCACTATTAAACTTGGTGAAATCCTAGCTAGGTTCGCAGTGGCTAGGTTAACTCCTAAGATAAGAAACGTGGCCTACACGGACCAAACTGGATTAATTCCAGGGAGTTTTATTAGTGGGAATATACGCACAATGCATAATATCCTGGTGGTGAGGTTCAAGAGTCTGGGGCAGTGGCAGTTAACAGCAGATGCTGAGAAGGCCTTCAACTAGTCATGCTTTGAGTATTGCATAGGGTAGGATTCCACACGTGCCGAATACCGTAGGGTAGGCTACACTATGATAAACGAAATGTGAGAATCATGGTAAATGGAACAATGGTAAATGGAATATTCTGCCCCAGGATATAGGCTTCAGAGTAGACGCCAGTAGTCTGCTCAAGCTCACAGATAAAAGGAGTAACGAATCAATAAACCTGATCTCTAGAGGGACCACAGTCAAGATCATGATCTTAGAACCCTGCATTAAAGGGATATCCCTTTTAGAGCCACAGTGAAACCAGACGAGTCTATGAACTCAGGTGTGCATCCCAGATTGCTAGACCTTTTTAGAATGTCCCATTTCATATAAAAGCATCGATGTGCTATGAATTGGTGACTGTGAGCCTGTTAGGCAGAAAGTAGCGGATCAACAAAGGCTTCTGAATGGGGAACCCTTCGCCCCCTACTCATCCCTACCGAAAGAGATCAAAGGCTAATGAATAGTAAAATTGTCAATCAAATAGTTCTCTGGGCTGCATAAAGTGATCAGCACCCTCACCGGCACCACGGCAGAAGAAGATGAAGGCAATGCAGGGAGTCATCCACCACCCAGCGAGACACTACGCACACAGCCCGGCACAGGCACCGGGGAAGAAAAACCAACAAAAAGCAGCCATAAGGGACTGGGTAGATCAGAAAGCCTTTCCTCAGCCAGCACAATGACAGCCAGCTTTCCCACACATCACTCTGATCAGGTATGTCTCCGTCTTCCCTGTCATCTCTCCCCACTAATTTGGGAATCCTACTGCAGGCGCCCGCTCCTCAACTTCACATTTGCAGGCAGGCTCTCAGTCTATCGGGGTCCTGGGTCAAGCAGATAAGCGGGCGGTCCCGCTCAGCGCGTAAATCGCAGATGCATCACTCCGGTCCCCAAAGCCTTTCTCTAGTACACTCGAGGAAGAAGCCCTATCTTGAAGTACAGAGCAGAGTCGCCTCAGATTGCTGATCTCTCAGTTCTGTCCTGTTTCTCCCACACCTCCTCCTTTCATTCTTTTCTGGGGATCTTCAGAGATAAAGGCCCCTAGTGGAGGCCTAGAGGGCACCTAAGAGCCATTTTTCAGTGGTGTTACTGTTCACTTGTGCAGCTGCACATTTTGTTTTAAAACGTCATGTTGCTCTTGTTGATTATACTACAGGGGTAGAAAATTCAAGCTGTAACCTACTAGCCAGTCATAAAAATTCACGTCACCTCAACTCTACAATTCTCATTCTCGCCAAAAGTCCATTATCACTAGGCGATGGCTAGTGCAAATTTTGCACTCTGTTATACTGTTATACTTTTATAGATGGCCTTGCCCTTCAGTTCATGTTGCAGAATTATGCCTGCTGATGCCATTTTTCGCACAGTCTTACTTGTGCAGCTGCCAATGGGGCACACGTTACTCCTAACACCAAGCATGAGGATTACAGGCATTTCAAACCGCTCCCTTACAACGATGGCTCTTGAGCAAACGGTGCTCTGCCTGTACACACTTCTATAATTCTACAACAAAAGCCACTGTGCAAAAGATATTTAATATAAAAAAAAGCTGGTGCCATAAATTAATGCTCAGTTAACAATGAAGAATATATACAAATACAATTCTTTGAGTTCTCTAACCCTATCTGCACCCGTCATTTAAGGGGGCACTGGTTTACAAATGATGTATTATAATCACAGCTACTATGTGAAAAGAGATCTATTCGCCTCATATATTGTTTCTTATCATTGCCTATTTGTTTTGAGATATGTTTTTGGCCAATCCATTTGTCCTAAGGAAGCACTAGGTGCACAGCGTGTGTAGGCAGGATATTGGTCAAAAGGGAGTTATAAACTGTACTGATTGAGATACTCAGCATCATAGTATGGAATTGTACTGTTTTATGCATTGCTATAACTCGCCTTTCGATGCTAGACACATCAAGCAGGATTATGGCTGTCAAAGACAAATGAACTGTGCAAACATGGTTTAGTGTTGTCTTTAACTGGACAATCAGACTCAGACTTAAACTAAAAATGTTTCTCTGAAAACACAAATCAGAGTAAATTATTATGTTAGTCTAAGTATTCATTTTTTTAACATAAGTGTTTTGTCATTACTGGAAACTGTTTATCAACTCCACAAATACTTTTGGGTTATCACGGACTGCTTCACTCAAGTTATTCCTTCTAAATGCGGTTTGTACTGGCTGAGGTAGTAGCCGAGGGTGGACTGCCACTACCTGAGTCTAGTCGTTCATCACAAGCCCCCATATGATATTCACAGAGGGAGAGCACAGGAAGCCTATTCGCTAGAAAAATCCCTACTTCATTTGAATCTAATTTTAATTTACAACTCCCATCTTACCTCACTGCTGACAGTACTGGCTGGTATTGATGGGAATTGTGGGAGCTGTTAATACAGACATGAGCTTGCCAAATGCTTTGGACAACAACTCCCATCATCCATAGCCAGAATTGTCAGTGGGGAGAGATCATTAGCATTGTAGTCCAAAACAGCTGGAGATCTGCAAGTTGCTAGTGTACTCCTGATGTTTATTAATATCACGTGATGTTACCTTTTTTTTATTTCCCACCTGTCTGACCTTCGGTACTTATGCTGACATGCATGCAGGAAGATTCTCAATAATGTTTTCTTTATTTGTAGATATTACATTATGAGTGCATCTAAAAATTAACATGCACATAAATAAACAAGTCTGCATTCTTCATGGGGTGTCCAATCCTGAGAGTGGGGGAGCATTGTGGTTTGACCGGCAGAGACACTGAATATTTGAGGAATATTGTATAATGGCTCCAGGTGGATGGGAGATGTACGTTCCTGACTAAGGAGAAAGCAAGGTGCTCTGGCAAGCTTGTGGGGATGTAAAGATAGTTATGCATGTTGTCAAGGTATCCTCAAAATTCATTTATCTTGTACTTTATGTGCTGATCTGATCCGATCCCCTACACTGTTGCATGGGCCAAGGACACATAATTAGTCCTGAGATAAAGTGATAGGGAGGCTGTGTTATAAACCCACAAATATTGATGTATTTATACCACTCTTGATACTATTCAAAAGTGACTAGATGTTCAAATAAAATATGGACCAAATCAAAGATAAGGTTCTTGAAGATGCTAATAATGACTTGCTCATGCCCTGGGCTAATGGGTTGCAAGTGGTAGTAAGGTAACGAGACATCCACTTAGGCCTCTGCAAGGAAATCTAAACAAGACTGCTCATCTCACTGTCCATCTGACCCCCAACACTTACCCTTCAGGGCTCCAAAGGTATTGAACTGCCCTACATGTAACACTGCTTTTTGTCTAGGTAACTTTTGCCAGGTGTATGCTATGCCACCCATGTACTGTAACCTGCTCCAACATTGCTACACCTCATGTAACCGGTAAGCAATGCTGTAACTTGCCACTAAGTCACCTTCTTCTAACAACGCCTCGATGCCCTTGTGCTGCCAGTGCGCTTTATAAATACAAATAAATATGTGCTCTTCTTCCTTAGAACTATTGGGATGCGGGTGAGGGATCTGTGCTACGTCAACCACTAGGAATTGGCTGGGTCAACAGGTTGCAAGGAGGGATTACGGTAACTGGGGAGCCAATGCCCAGTTTACAGGGGAGCAATGGTGTTAGGGATGATGTCAAAGGCAATGATTTAGGAGATAAGTGTCTTGCAGGGAGCAAAAGTCAGATTGGGCAGGCAGAGTGTTAAGCAGAGGATGGTGGCACTGGGATGATTGCTAAAAGTATGGATGATACAGCAGTGAAATCGGAGGGTGCTAGGATAGTGGGTTATACACCATGGAATGGTGAGGTACAAGTGATGGACATGGGCTCTTCATACTGGGAATCTTTCTCAAAGATTTGTTGTATACCAATAGTGGACGGTGTCCCCTGTTCAAAGGAGTGGGATGGGAGCAAAAGAAGGGTTGGAAGGGTGCTTTTACTATGAATGCAACACACAACCCCCTTTGTTGGATAAACAACTGTAGTTGGAGCAGATGGCAGAATCAATGTGTAAGGTTGTTAATGTGATTGTGAAGTGAGGGTAATTCATGTTTTTGTGGTGCAATCGCTGTGAGGCGGGAAAGGCACAAATCAAATTAGTTGATGAGATACAGAGATGCGAGATATTGGCCGTTCCAGATCCCTAGTGTAAGTTTGGTGAATAGGCAGGGATGATTTGAGGGCTAACCCCAGTGAGAGACTAGTGTGGTAATGTGGTGCGTATGAGCAGAGTGACTTCACAATCATTTGCTGAAGAATGGAGGAAAGGGTGGGATTTTAGTGGAGAAGGGGGGTACAATACGAATTGGTGACTGGAGTCTCTTGGTGAAGGAAAGGGTAAGGTTAGAGCAATTAGAAGGAGGATGAGGATGGATGGGAGCATGGTGAGGGTGAGTGGAAAAAGGTATTGGAGGAGTGGATCTTGTGCAGTTTAGGCTACTGGTGGTCAAGATAGTGATACACAAGACACAAGCCGCCAACACTTAGTTGCACATGCTGTAAGTGAACAAGGTACAGTTATGTAGGCTGCTTTGTGATGTCTGGGGTGGTAAGCACTAATGTGTCCCAGTTAGTGCTACAATGGCCTGCAAGTACACTTGGGGAGCGCCTGCTTTGGCAACTTCCACAAACCTAGGATGGTTGTCCCTACCCAGACATGAGTTCCACAAGCCTCAGCAGGGGTATAAACCATCACTGGAATAGTAAGCTTTAATGTTTCCTAGTTGGAGCTTCAGGAGAGCTGTGAACCCAGAGAGCTCAAATAAATGAATCCGTTCTGCAGTTCATTCTGCCTTCCTTCAACTTTGGAGTTGACAGAACCTTTTCCAAGCTGTCCTAAGACTGACTATCTGTGAGTGGCAGGGCTACATGACGAGCTCACACATGACATGAAACAAGCCTGATCTTAGTCGTTCTCGGTTTTATTATGAATGTCATCCTTGTGTATTGTTTTTTTTTTTTTTTTAACTCAGATCTATGTGTTAAGAATGAGTAATTTTTCGTTTTCGTTGAATTTAGTTTTATCCAGAAACAAAATGGAGAACTATTACAATGGAAGAAAGTTAATCAGAGAGTGACAATTGTAATCTCTTGTTGATATGTGAAGAAAACACCACGCATGGTTCTAAACATCAATATTGTATGTCCCTGCAGGTCGAATCTCTTGGAGAGAGGGTGGTCCTATATGTCCTAAACCGAATTATTTATCGAAAACTAGAAATGACAAAGAACGAGATGCCCTTTCTCTGTCATAGAAGCACAGATTTTGCCAAAATTATGTGGAAGAAAGGAGAAGCCGTTGGTTTCTACTCTGTCAAACTAGCAGGTAATCTCATTTTTGTAATGTTTGTTGCCAGCTCTCCAGAAGCATGCAGTGCAGTTGTTCCCTCAAAATGCATAGGTTATGCACAAATCACAGCTGCAGACTGGTCTCATATCATTATGGACAATTTGAGGAAGATGCTACAGTAGTTTTTCAGCCAACAGCGCTTTTCATGCCATAACATGAATGGCCAAACTTGTAATTAGAGAAAGTAAATAAAGCATTCCTGAATGCATAGTGCTGTCAGCTAAAAAGCCAGGACTGGCTTAAAGTGTCAGGCACACAAGTAGGGGTGTCACGGTATTAGTTTTACGACGGTACAATAACCTTCTTGCCAAATGACGGTATATCATGGTTATCGCGGTATAGCAGGTGGAGTTAACTAATCTTAACAAATATTTTCTAAAAGGTCATAAATTGTCAGATTTATCATCACAAACAAAACCAGGCATCCAGGGCCAGAATTGGGCTTTTCAACATACTTTCCACTGAAATGCCACCCCTTGCTTCCACCAAACACAAACACATGTGTGGAGAGGAGGAGCTGGGTAGCGGGGGGGTGCCCTGCTGCGACTGGCAAAGCAAACTGAATAGTTTTTCTTAAGTGGTCATTTAGGCTTTTAGCTCCCCCACTGGCGAAGATGAACATGTTGCCATCTTGATAACCTGCATGCCACAGATCAATGAAGTCTGATGGTAGTATACGCTTGTGCGCATACACACACGCACACGCACTCTCTCTTTACGTTACAGCCTTTAGTTTACTTGCGGGCCAAAAGGTGTTCAGTAATCACGGACATGTTACCCTTTGGTATGGCAGCAGGGAATACCCACAGAGGTGACGAAATTTCGCAGTGTGACTTATTATATGTAAATTCAAAGATATAACCACGGAAATCCCCCATTGTCATATGTTTAGAAAAATCCATTATAAATATATAAACCCCAAAGCCGCCAACCCAAAGTAAACCCTTTTTCTTCTTGGCACTGTATTTATTCTTCCTATTGCTAACAGTGATTTTGTGTCAGGCACGTGTGGTTTATGGAATGGCATTAAAAACTGCTCCAACTGAAACTACTTGGCAGACGGCGCATCCAACAGTGCAAGACCAAGACTGTGCAGCATTTGCTTACTGCAGCCTTTCCAAATCAGATTGAAAAGCACACTTAACGGTATGAACGGTATACCGGTATAAACAATGTGACGGTTATTATTGTTCAATTAAGTGGTTCACGGTATCTTTAGCGGTATACCGTAATACCGTTCCATCCCTACACACAAGACACTGGGCTATTTGGATGCTATCAAGTGTGCACAAAGAAAAACAATGTTGTCTAAACTATCTCTTTGCTTGTGCTTCTTAGCAAAGAGTTTCTGTGCACCTTGCTTGCCAGTTCTTTTTTTTATACTAGCTTTTATTTGAGGAAAGGCCCAAGACACCGCTTGCAAAGTTAACAAGTTGTATTCATACACAAATGAAGTGCATCAGCAAAGAACTCTGCTGCCGCTGAACGTCCTGCCAAAATCTGCACAAGCAGAACCCCGTCATCGGTGACATCATTAAATACAGTGGAAACCCGCGTGGCTGATTGGTAAGACCCTACACATAGGCGGCCCACTCCAGTGGGGTCGCTAGGCCATTGGTCCCAGCCTTCTTGTCCATCTCTGTCCACATGGGTGTTGCTGGGCTCATCATCCGTAGTAAAACAGGGCCTAATAAGCAATTAGTTACTTTGAAAACTTTGCTAATCTATCACTGTAACAACGCACCTAGCAGCCCAGGGGGAGAGCCGAGGTCATCCTAACTCTGATACTTCACTCATTCTCAAAAACGTAAGCAACTTCCCAAGGTCTTCCACCTTTATTTTGGGCTATAGTTTCATCCCTCCCAGTCAGATTGCAGCTCAAATCATGTGACCCAAATGTGAAGGCAAGATAGCCTTGCTTTCTGATCTTTTGATCAATAGGGGTCTTGCAGCTTTATGGTCAGTGGTCTGGGCCTGGCTGGTACTGTTATGTAGATGTCTTGGGATCAAAGCATAGAAGGGCTGTAGCTCTGATTCACAGGGGGTGTTGGGGCTGAGGGGCCATGCTATATGTATTGTGGGAGGGTAACTGCCAAAAGGCGCTCTGCTCCCTTCTCATGGCCTTACAGAGCACATTCTTCCCAGGGCGTGAAGGCCTGCCGCCTCAGAGACAGTGAAAGGCTTGTAATTCCCTGAAGCTCACATGTGGCGTGGATTATATCTGTGCCAATAAAACAAGTCTAATACTAACACGTTTGGTGCTTTCATAATGCTTGGGCCTGCGTTCCAAAATGGCTGCCAATAACTAAGATGGAGTTTACACTTGCCTCTACTATGTAGCTACAAATGCATGAACTACGCAACTGTGCGCACTCCCACTTGCAACCCCTCCACCTGCTGTTTTGGAGTGTGGTTTGTTTGTTTCTCATTCAGAATCGCCTAGGGGGGTGGCAAGACCATTTCTCCTTCCCAACGTTCCACCCTTTTGTTAAATCTACATTAACAAACTCCCCTGCATTGTTCATGCTTATCCCCCAATAACGGTTCTCCTCCAATCTCTGTACCGTCTAACCGTTCAGCTTCCAAATATGGTGGCAATCCCTCCATAGAAGCCTATGCTCTACACACACTGCACAATCCAGATCGGGCATACTCCTCACGGGTGCAAGTCATATATATGCATCCCCCATCCCCAGCTACATCAACCCAATGTTCTGTATAGTTCTCAGGATTTCGTAGGGGTGTAGTAATAGTGCCATTGGGGTGTAAGCAATGCTCAAGTCGGATCATGCAGGGTTTATTCCACCCATCTGTTTGGGTACCGTGTTCTGTGGTACTGCGAGGTGCATTGGATATCCTAATTTCGACCATCATCATAGCGCGGTTAGGTACTGCTTTGGCACAGCATCTGAGGACCAACTGGCAGGTGCAGAAGATGACCAACATGAACACGATCACAGGTACCCACATCTTCACTATTGCTCCCATCCAGAAAGGGGCCCAGGAGAAAATGCTATCAAACCAGCCCTTACTTTTGCATTAGAGCTTCTGTGTTCATGCACGCTCCCAGGGTGTGTACGGCTCCTATTATCTGTATCATTAGGAGGCATGAACTTGCAACAGGAATCTCCGATCTTTTTTCACACGCCACCTTGCATAGCTGTAAGGAGGTCAAGAATGTAGGGGGTTCTGTATCGTTTGTCAGCCATAGGGCCTGCAACTCTACTTTTATGGCATTGAACCCTTGTTCTGTGTCGTTTGACAGCTGTACCAGTTCCCAGCGGACAATCTGAAGCCATTTAGCCATAGCAGCTGCTTGGACCCCAGGCAGTAACATTGATGGAAAGAACGTTTCTACGCCACTAAATAGTCTGTACTCGTCGAGTATCTCACTAAGAAGTTTGGAAGAATCGTGAGATAAATAGTTTGCTCTTTTCTTTCTCTGCAACTTTTCTTTTGCCTTCAGGAAGGATGTGGAACTCCGGGCCTGTAACGGATTCCTGTAGGCTCTTTGGGAGGTGGGAACTGCCGTGGGTGGTGATGAGTGCGCCGGCCCTCCTTGGAGATGCTCTTCGGGTATTACAAGCAGTGCAGAGTGCAAGGTAGCTAGCGAACAGTAGCCCCTCCATGATGGTGGGAGCTGCAAGTATGCCTGCTGACCACACACCCAGTAATAGTCTATAACTGCAGCTCTGCCTTTCTTGAGGTCTGGGAAGAGCAAAGTCTTATTACAATGTTCATCGGCCCCTATTGAAACAGTCCTTATTAAGCCACCCGCCATACAACTGAACGTTGTTTCTTGCCACTTGTTTGCCACATATTTAAGTCCTTGTAACACCAAAGGCGGTCTTGGCAGACACTAAATGCTTTTAGGATTGTTTTTGCATTGCAGTTGATCTGGATTCAATACTTCGAGCCTCATATGTGCATGGAACATGCCTCGCATCCTGCATAGCGCTAGATGGACCAGGCATTGAGCCTCTAGAATGGGTACTTCCTGCTGCACGAAGACCTTCGGGTCCCCTGATGCATGCAGTATTAACGAACAGACATGACAACTTCCATTCACTTTATCCCTCCCCACTCTACTCATGTCCGAGTACCAACTATTTGACATTTCTGGGTGGCGTACATCTTCTATAGCATCTAAGCCAAGTTCATGGTAGGCATCATATTTTGCCCTTTTCATTTGTCTTTTCGTGCGCCCAGAACTTTGCATATATCCATTAAAACTTTTCCAACTACTAGTGCTATTAGCAAAACTTGTATCGTAAAAATACATTGGGAATAATAGGGACCTGGCAATGAATTCTAAAAACCCAGAACCAGTGGGTGCAACTGTATCAGAGACAACTGTCAATGCTGGTATATAAATTTACGTCCTTGGTGCTCGAGTTGTGTATTAGGGACAGTAAAGACATAGCTGCATTTGTATTAGTAATAGATGCATTATTAACAGAACCCCACTTTTTATGTGTGCTCCCGTGAGAAACCTGAAGTTGTCTCACCCGCTAGTCCCTGGGGCTCTGTCATCCAGGTGGCCAGGACACGGCCATCGCTTTTGGATACAGTTCCTGCGGGTGGACCAGTGCTGGACTGTGTGAGGGGTTTTCTGGGAGTGGGACACAGGATGGTGAGACGCGGTATCCCCTTCCCTGTAACACCTTTACCCCATCCTGCCAGGTAGGATATTTAGGAACTCAACCCCCCACTCCTGGTCACCACCCCCCACCACTCCCCCCCCTTCACAACACAAACACGTTCTCACTGTCAGCTCGCTATGAGAGAAATCAGACTAACACCCGAGCCGTATACCTGACATTTCCCAATACAATGGTCAGGCACTTACTGACCATCACACACAGATCTGACTTCCATTACACTTCTCCACACAGATAAAAGGCAGAGCACAAGAGCACACCCTGACCAAGGCAAAGCTCACAAGGAAGCAGTTCCAAGATGGCAGTTTAACAGCAGGAGAAAGATGCCAAAACAGAAGGGGATCGTAGTGAGGGAAGTGCCCTTGACCTTTTCAACAAGGAACCGTTACTTTCATGAACCCTCGAGAATAGAAAGCGTAAGACCAGGAAAGAATCCTGCATTTTGTGTCAGAGGTACCCAGGGCCCTCCTGCGTCGATAATCAAGTTGGGGAGAATCGCTTGCCGCTGTTGTACTGTCCTTGGCTCATACAACAAAGCTGCTCCAGTGAAATCAACACAGCCAGTGAGTTGGGGAGACTGATACCAGACCGGTCTGTGTTGAAACCAAGGTTGCAAGCAGCAACATTGTATGGTGAGCACTGAAGTGAACAGTGTATGAAATGCATGTGATAACCAATGCGAGTAAAAATTGAACAAGAGATGAATGATTGACCTTTGAAACGAAGATATGATACCCTAGACAAAGTGGTCTGGCACTCATGCGTTCATGCTCATTCCACGGTCTTTATAAGGTATCCAACTGAGATTTGAGAGAGGTGAAAAAGTGGCAAAGAACTGCACATCGATTTGGTCCTGTGACGGGTCAAGCAAAATCCTTTTTTGAATTGAAAAAAGTTGATGACAAAATAGGGAAAGTTTGTCCGAGCCTGAGTGAGGGAGATCAATTGAAAGCTTTAAAGCTTTTGGGATAAAGCAAGTTTGTATCAAAGTGAATTAAATTCGTCCAAGCCTGGCGGAGAGAGACTGATTGAACATTGTGTTAAAACGGATCTGAACCCGGCTGAGGGGGGATCCGGGGTGGATAGTGTATCACCTGAGAAATTGGACAGATGAAGATCCTACAAAGTTTGTATTAAAGGGATCTGAGCCTGGCTGAGGGGGATCCGAGGTTAATACTGAATCACCTGAGAAATTGAGTATGTGTGAAATTCCGAGAATAAAAGAACATGTTTGTTTGTCGCATCAGGCGCTCTGCAGGATGATACTTTGAAAGGCAAAGAGACTTGGGCATTAAAGGCCCTGATGCTAATGTTTGAACTGCACCCTCATGCTAGAGAAGCCAGAGACTTTGCTAGGCTCAACTGTATCATCTTATCCCCAGCTGAAAACATGGGGAAGGGAGGCCAACGCCCTGAACATCCGGAAAAATCATTTCTTGAATGCTTCTTTCTTTTACGTAACATTGATTCCCATGCTATTTGTATTTAGAGGTAAGGATTGGCAATACGTTAATTAGTATAGGCCCTTTTTATTTCTACAAGACACCACTAGGACTGCGTTATTATTATTTGATGGTCGCAGCTTGCTCCCACCTGTAGATATAGGATTAGATAGGCGTTTTTCAAACCCTTTTTGAAGTTCAATAAACACCCTTGAACTGTGGGTGGTCACTTGTCTGTCTTACCATGCATTCCCTTACAGCCCCCCCCCCATATAAAAACAGTTCCCAAATAAATGCCCAACGCAAACACCAAAATTGCAAACAACCCGTCAATATAATGCATGTCACACAAGTATGAGTATGACACACTATTATAACAAATTGTATTATACAAAGAAAGAGCGAGAGAGAGAAAGAGAGAAAAAAGGAGAGGGAGAGTTTGGGAGGGTGTAAGTGTTCACCCTCTGTGAAAAATATCATGTTTAGCAGTTTAGTTGTAGTGGTACTGGTACGTGATAGTCGAAAAGGAGGTAGTTAATCTGTACCAGTATGCAATTTTTCAGGGCCACTGCGCGTAGAAATATGCTATTATGGATACTCCAGGGTGTTCACAGGTGCTCTTTGGACGTCCGATAAGTGAATCCAGTAGCACAGCTCCTTAACTTTCACTGCAAGGGGCGTAGAAAAGACAACCTGGTAGAGCCCATTATACCTGGGGTCGCTCCACCTGTGGACAGAATTCCACACGTAGACCAGTTTGCCTGGAAGTAATGGTTGAGTGGTTGAGGAATCGGGTGGTACAGCAGCTGCAGCGCCCAGTGTTCCTCTGATCGGGGTAGTGTGATCTGCCAAGTGACACATTTAATTGCCCGTGTTAGGGTGGTTAAGTAATCATTAAATTCTTCTCCTAACAAAAATGCAGCCCTATGTGCGTCTGATGCTTTCCTAACTGGAGACAGGGGTGTATGCATGCGACGACCAGTGACCACCTCATTAGGTGATAAATGGTGGTCTTTGCAGGGTTTTGTGTGCAAACTGAAAAGTGCCAATAGCAAGCAGTGCACCCAGTTGTTTTTTATGTGGTGCAAAGCTTGGATAGCTTACTCTTCAATAGGCTGTTCATCCTCTACATGACTCAATTGCCCTGGGGGTGGTCATTGGTGCGCATTCGATGTGTAATGCCAAGGAAAGTTGTAATCTCCTTAAACAATTAGTTGAAAAAGTGGGTGCCGTTGTCTAATCTCAATACATCGCACACGCCTCATCTAGGAAAAACCTCACTCACTAAAAATGTAGCTGCGCATTTGACATCTGGGTGTCCACAAGGTTCCGCCGCCACCCACTGGGAGAAGGTGCAGACGACAACGATCAAATATCGGCAGCCGTTGCACCTCCCTCGCGTATCCACGTAGTCGATCTGCATCTCGCGGTAACGGCCCAGTAGGGTGGGGAAGAGTGCCTATTATTATTCGCGGTGTCATTCCCGTGCCGTAACTCTGACCTGTAACACAGTGGCTGACCAAATTTGCTAAATGCTCCTGGAGATTTGGACAAATCACTCTTCCTGGGTTTCCGGAGCGATTTGCTGCCTAGAAACATGGGTTGGATGATGAAGCTGGTCAAATTCATTTAATTTCATTTCATTTTTATATAGCGCCGGTAGCCCAAGGGCATCAGGGCGCTTTAAACGAAAAGAGACACACATAGAACACAGAAAGAGGCCAGTCCATAGCTGAACCCTGAAGATGTCCCTGATCCAACTTATCCCGGTTCATCATCTGAAGAGATATGTTTTCAAACCCTTCCTGAAAGCAAGAAGGTTTGTTTCAGACCTGAGTGTTTCCGGAACACTATTCCACAAGCTGGGCGCCTGAACCAAAAAGGAGCTGCCCAACCCCGATTTCAGCTTGAACTTGGGAACGATCAACAGGCATTTACCCCAGGAGCGAAGACTTCTACTGGGGTTGTGAAGCACTAACCTCTTTTTTAAAATACTCTGGAGCAGAGCCATAAAGGCATTTATGAACCAGGCAGAGAGCTTTAAATTTTATACGATCCTCTACTCTTAGCCAGTGTAACGCCATTCTATCTTTAGTGACATGGTCTCTTTTCCTCAAATTTTTGACCAGCCTAACCGCGTTATTCTGAATCACCTGACAACTAGAGACATCCCTAGAGGAAGCCCCTAGCATCAGGGCATTACCATAGTCAAGTCTTGATAATATAATGGCTCTGGCTATGGCTGCCATGTTGCCCTCATTAAGGTAAGGCTTAATGGCTTTCATGAGCCTTAAGTAATATGCCGTGTTTTTTTGTAGATAGCTAGTCTGAGCATGAGTCTACCGCTGCGTTAACCATCATTCCCAGGGTCTTCACTTTCTGGACTACCTGGATAGTGGCTTTCTTGATTTTAAATGACTTATACTCTGCCCCCAAGTTGGCAAGCTGACGACTAGATCCAAACAGCATAAGCTCAGTTTTGGAGTCGTTCAGACACATCCAATTTGTCTGCATCCAAGCATTAATTATCTTATAGACCCTGGCTATTACTTCACTGTCTGCGTCATGATGGCTGCCATCCAGTTCCAATATGAGTTGGGTGTCGTCTGCGTAATTTGTAAACGACACCCCCTCCTTCACCAGTAAGCTGCACCGAGTGCGCATGTATATGTTAAACAGCATTGGGGACAGGCTGGCCCCTTGTGGGACTCCAAATAAAATATCACAGGGATCGGAGAAGCTACTGCCCCAATGGACTCTGGCTTGACGGTCCGAAAGGAAGGACAGAAGCCAATCTATGGCTCCTTCTGAACATCCCACATTCTCTCTGAGTGCCTTGATGAGAAGGTGGTGATCCACCAGGTCAAAGCCGGCACTTAAATCTAAAAGCATTAACACTCCTAACTTGCCTTTATCTATTAAGCTAAGCATCTGGTTCTGCAGATCCAGCATGGCTGTTTCCGTACTATGGGAGGCTCTAAATCCCGATTGTTGCCGAATGGTATTATTAGTAACTCATGTTGCATAACTGCTTTCCCCGTTGCCTCCTGTCTCCATATCAGAACAGTAGGGGTAGTTTACACCCCCTTTTTACCCTCAGTTCCTTTTCCTCTCAGGCGCTCGCCCCTGTAAGTCAATGATTTATGCTGTTGGGAGTGAATTATAGGGGACTGGGGGTTGCGCTGTTGGGTTTTAACACAAGTTATTTTGCTGGTTGAGGTATTGGGAAGGTATGCTGCTGTTTTTGCTGCTGCATCTGCGGCAGCGTTTCTGAGGGAGACCTCGTCTGTGTTATTGGTGTGGGCGGCACATTTTACGACCGTCACTGCGGATGGTTTTGAGAGTGCAAAACTGAGCCTATCTAGTAATGCGGCATGTTGAACTGGGGACCCGTCGGCCCTCCTGAACCCCCTCATCTTCCAACGTGCAAGACCGACATGCACTGTTGTAGTGACGTATGCAGAATCTGAATAGATGGTCATGCAGCACCGCTGTGATGCTTGTATCGCTTCTTTGAGCGCTACAAACTCTGTCTCCTGAGCTGGAAAATGCATTGGCAATCTCTTTTGCACTATTATTTTGTATTCACCGTCACCAGGCGCACCACAACCGCCCCAGTGTGTCAAAAGCCTGTGCCTTGGTCAATTGTAGCTGACCCATCAACAAAGAGGACCTCTCCCCCCTCGAGTGGGCTATCCTTTGCTTTGGGAATGCCATCTTCCTCCGCCTCATAGGATACACAATCATGTTGTCCCATGTCTTCATTGGTGCACATTTCAGTCAGAAACGTAACAGGGTTTACTGTTTTACATCTTACAATGTGGATATGTGTGCTGGATAGAATGATCTTATAGGCACACACCGTCTGTGTTGTTAGAGTGGACTTTGATTTTTCCAGGATAGCGAATACTGAGTGCTCTTTGTAGAAGGTGACAAGCGCACCATTACTATAGTGGATCTCTTCTCAATTGCAAATGCTGCAGCAGCGAGTGCCTATTTGCATGCAAATTGTCCCTGCATTACTGAGTCTAACATGCCGCTGTAATAGGCCAATTGTTTGTGGTCCATCAAACTCTTTTGTGTTAATACTGCAGTCATAAGTTGGCCGTTGGAGTGGGAGTGGGAAAATAGGTAAAATGTGTGTGTATAGTCTGGGGTAGCTAGCACTGAGGTGGTAAATATGACTTCTTTGAGGCCATTGAAACTGGTGAGCATGTCTTCTGTTCATACAATCTTGTTATCAGTCTATTGGGACTCCTGGAGGCCTTGCACAAAGGGCCTGGTGTAGGCTGCATAGTCGACTGTCCAGGTCTGACAATAGTCACACAAGCCTAGGAACATTTGCATCTCCTTCGCTTTGGCGGGCCGTGGAGTGGCACGCACTGATGCGGTACCGTATGAGATACATCAAGAATATAGTCAGTGGCCCCCTCAAACCCCAGGTGCCCAAATGCAAAACCTGCAAGCTGCCCAGCCACATGTGCCCGTGCCCAGCGCTTTACACGGAAGACGCATGAACACAAATTATGTTGTACATAATAGCACCATTGTACCTTACTTGGGGGTTGGCGTCATGGAAGGTAACCCTTTTTCTTTCCCTGGTACAAGTGCCTACCCCAAATGGGCCAGCCCACTGCGATCCGTTAGTATCCTTTTTCTGTTCTTAGATATCAATTGCCCCAAGTACAATACTTCTTGCAGGCAATACTGTAATTTGGCTTTGTCAACTTTATACACTTTGCGGGCCAAAAGCTGTAAGAGCATTATCAAATCTTTCCTACACTGGTGGTGTTTGTCACTGCACACCAGCAGAGCATCCACGTACTGGATGATCATACTGGGCACCTGGATATTTCCTAAGTCTGCATGTACGATTGAGTTAAAAACACTTGGGGACTAACAGTACCCTGGAGACAGTCTTGTGTATTCAAATCTCACCCCCCCCCCCATGTGTAAAGGCGGTGAGGTATTGTGAGTCACCGTGCAGTGGAATGGAAAATAAAGTGCTTGAGATCCACCACAGTAAAGTGGGTGGCTGCGATAGGGGATGTTGCAATTTACAGGGTTTTGAACCACAGGAAATTCTTCCTGTACAAAGTTATTTAGGGGACGTAAGTCCTGGATCATCCTCCAACTGCCCCCTTTTTGCCTTTTCTTGAAGGATAGATAGGCGTGTTGCATGGGGGGGTGGGTGTCATGATTATTCACTAGTTTAATAGGGCAGTGATGGTGTCTCTAATCCCTTCATCCGACGGTACTGTCTCATTCAGGGCAGCAGGGCACCTGGCTTCAGTGTTATCCACACCAGGGTCACCCCTTGCAACATCCCTACATCTTGGGCGTTCGTGGTCCAAAGTCTTACGTGTACATGTTCAAAGTCACTGTCAATGAAGTGGGATGGGGCTGCAAGGGCCATGAGGGGACATTGAACTTTCCAGTACTGTACCATAATTTCACTGGGGATACAAATCGCCAATGCATTTTCACCATCGCCTGGTTTGTCTTCAAACAATTCCACATCAGTCACTTACCTAAGACGCACTGTAGGATAAATATAGAGCACTGTGCACCGCTCACACATATCGGGGTCATTCCCTATGACAACAAGTTGCTTTCCCGAAACCATCAGACCGTACAAATCTAGGGACAACATCCTTACTGCCACTTACTCGGGGGTCAACACAGGCCGAAAAATGAAATTAGCTGGCACTCGCCAGCAACCTTTGCCAATTTGGGCTGAACCACCTCGAAGCACTGTAATCCCGTACATAAACATGTCTGGGACCACTGGAATCCTGCAAACCACTAATTCTCCTCCGCTTGCATATATGATGGCCATTGCTCTCATTGCGCACATTCCTGGGGTGGCACATACAAATATGCTGTCTCTAAAGGAGATAGTCCTGTTCAATTTGCTAAGCAGGTAGCGGCCCAACACGTTTATCGGAAAACTTTAAGAATACAACAGGGGAGCCCAAACCATCATCCCCCCCTATTTTAATGTCAACTTCCTTGGTGTATGGAACCGTGGTGACAGGCCCAGAGAAGCCCTGCGTGTTCACCTGACAGCAGAACGTTTTCCTCACTGAGGCATGATTTTAATGGTACCTGTGTCAACCGTAAAGATGAAGTGTTTGTTTCCCATTTCTGCGCCCACCAAGGGTTCCTCATCATGGTGGACTGCCACGCGAGAGCTATCTGTGGGCTGGCCCATTCGGGGTAGGTATTTGTACCGGGGAAAGAAAAGGGTTACCTCCCATGACGCCAACCCCCAAGTAAGGTACAATGGTGCTATTATGTACAACATAATTTGTGTTCATGCGTCCTCCATGTAAAGCGCTGGGCGCGGGCACATGTGGCTGGGCAGCTTGCAGGTTTTGCATTTTGGCACCTGGGGTTTGAGGGGGCCACTGGGTATAGTCCTGATGTATCTCATACGGTATAGAAGTTGGTATTTGAAGCTGCCCTTGTGGCTGGGGCTGTGGACAATAGTTGCTATATGGGTTGTAGCCCACCCCTAGCCTGCTTCTACATTATCTCGCAAAATGTCCCTATTTCCCGCAGCTCCAACATTGCGAGGGCCCCTTACCACAACCTCGGGCCCCATTCCTCCAAATCCCCCCTTTCCCTCTCTGAACCCACCTCTTCCCCGCTGCTGACCTCCTTGCTGCCACTTGGTGCCAGAGTGCAGATGCCCCCATCTGACTGTCTTTGTCCTCCTCCTCCTCTAGGCCAAAATGCAGCTATCTCACGTCTGCGGGTGCCTGTATGCTCCCTGTCGTTTCTAGCGGCTCAGATGCAGTTGTCCCTTTTACAGCTAATTTAGCTACCTTTCTCTGTACTAGGTCTGCTTCTTCTGTCTGGATGCCCTTGCGCTGCATCCCTTTCACACTCCTTTATTCTTTTGCAATCGTGTATTATGATCATCTGAATTCCCGCCCACCCTTTCGCTTCAATGTCCACTATTTTGTTGAGAGCTTTTTGCACCTCCTTGGGTAAGCCCTTTTTTATAACGAAATAAAAAAGGAACTGATCGGTCCCACTGGTGTCCTGTCTCTGCCATCCACATCTATTGGAGTTGGATAATGTACTGCCCGCGGTCCTCATCCTCTCCCATAATGTATTGCATTTTAGACTGTAAGTCTGGGGTGTCGGGATATGTTTGCCGTAGCGCATCCCACACTTGTGCCCTAATGTTGTTGAAAGGGGCCCCGTCATGTGCATCGTCGTCAAATTTCATTCCCGGATATCCCGCCTTGAACCTGATTTTCCCGACCCGATCCCCAACAATTGCCAGTAGGAAGCTTTTCATATCCCCTACAACTAGAGGCACGCCAGTCGTCTGTTTCTCGACGCGTAAATCCACTTGCCAGCTCCAGCAGTAAGGGGCGGGTGTGCCTTGATCAAATTATTTTTGTCCATTTGTGCCAAGGGCACATAATGTGCTCTCCCCGGACCTTTGTGTAATACTGGCATCTGCATAACCATCCCCTTCCCTTTCTTTCATTCAATGCTTCCTTTTTTCCTTGCAACTGCCACTCGGCCATATCTTTTCCTCAATCGCGGTCCCCACAAGCTCTACAGTCGCAGGGATATCTCTGGTGCCCGTTGTCCCTCCTCTTGATCATCGTCGGCCTATTCTACTATGTCCCATTCATTTTCCCTCAGCTCTCTGTCTGTGTCTCCATCGGACCTCATTGTCCTGTATCCCATGCTCCCTGCTCGCCTGCCCTCACCCTGTGTCATCTAAACGTGCACATCCTTTATGGCTGTACTATCCAATTTAAATAAAATGTCTCCTGCCCTACACTCATCTAGTTTGCTCCCGTTCACCCTTCCCTCATTCTGTGTTGTTCTCAGTTGTGCTAGCTCTACTCACGCCACTTCCAGCACCTCCTCTGCCTCTTACGTTCTTGGGTTGGGGTAGTACTCCGGGTGGAAATGTACGGTGGTAGCAGGGTGGTGGCTGGGGTGGGCACATGGGCCGGGTTAGTGTACACTGTTGCTGGTCGAGCCGCTAACGGATATATTCCCTTATGTTCTGTTGAGGTTCCACCCTCTATTACGGTGGTCCCTCCGTGGGTATCCCACGCCCCTCCATTGTTGGGGTCCTCCACGTCCTCATTTTCCAAAGATCTAAAATCTCCTTCCTCTTCTCCAGCTGTTTGCCTATATACTTCACTCCTTAAAATGTGCTAATATGTTCTAGCACTCCCTATTGTGGAGCCCTGCTCCCCCTCTTGTCTCTACCACCCATTGCTGATATTTTTTGATCTTGTCCCTGTACAATGGCAGTGCACTATACTTGTATTCTAAGGCAGTCCCTCCTCCCATTTTAGCAAATAAAGTGCTCGGAATTCCGGTGCTTACGCTCATGCACTGCGCATGCTACAGTTGTCAAAGTCAAACCAGTCTTCTGCCCCGTTGCCCCAGTCATACTTACATCCTCTTCACACACACACCCTTTCCCAATGTTTTTAAACTATAACATGTTCATAAAATAATTCATGTTCAAGGAACCCACATCAAATTAGCAAAAATATTGTTTTTTTAATCACATGTACAGCCTTATCCTTGTGGGAACTTGAGCATGTGTTACTATCCTTGAAGGGAGTTGCATCATTATTCTGTTTGGAATTCAGTACATTCATTATCAAATGTAAAAATGGTGGTTTTAAAACAACAAAAACTCATTACAGAATTGTCTCTTCAAATATAAGTAATTTAAGGAATCTAAGACAGTTTACAGTGAATAGATTTTAATATATTTTGTTTTGGTCCAAGTCACATTTGCATGTTCTCTTAAATGCACTTAATTTGACCAGTAGCCACATTCCATTTGCTTCAGGGTTTTAAAAGTTTGATTAGGAGTGAAATAGGATCCCACTATATGATACAGAGAGGAATAGGGGATTGAAATGTATGCTTTCTGGGTTCAGTCACACACTTAGCCTTTAGAATAGCTCCTACCACAAACATGGCATGATATAAAGGTGTTGCTATCTGCTCTCTGCTTTAGGAGGGTGTATTTTGATGGCCTATTTTGACAGTGAGATGGATGCCTCCTCAGGGATGTTGATGCATGTGGTTTTAAAGTCCTCATAGTGCTGGTGTGTGATGATGGTGGCAATACAAGTACCCACAGGGATGCTGTGTGATAATGATAGCATTAACGTCCCCACAGAGATGGAGTGTGAATATAGTGTTTTTAAAGTCCCCACATGGATCTAGTGTGATGAGAGTGAAGCATAGCATTAAGAACCAACAGATATGTGTAAGTGGCCACAGACATTGTGTAGGATGTTACACATGTTTAGAACTCTGTGGGGTTCAGTGATGAGGGATATGGCGCACCGCGAAGCACCACAAAGGACTGTTGGCTGTCCTGGACTAAGTTGCTAGCTGTTTATGTGCCGCCTGGAAAATCTACTCTGTGAACTTGTCACAGTAACCACACTTGCTCTGCCGTTTTGCAAGGAGGAAGTCTTTCTGTGTAACCCCTTGCAGTGCTTGACTTTCGTCAGTTCCAGGTGATTGAGCTTTTTTTTCTCATTGCACTTCCTCTCGGCTTTGGAGAAAGGACTGTGTGCTCTTGGACTGTGGGAGGTGCTAATTTAAAAATTACATGTTTAGCATCCCACTAATTTTGTTTTTTTTTAATTTTACTTTAAAGGTACTTTGTGATTGGCCCGCGCCTGGCAACGCCCTTTACACCTCCCCTTATCCTCGGCTCTCCGGCGCACCCGCGCCGCGCACCGCGAAGCACCGCAAAGGACTGTTGGCTGTCCTGGACTAAGTTGCTAGCTGTTTATATGCCGCCTGGAAAATCTATTCTGTGAACTTGTCACAGTAACCACACTCGCTCTGCCGTTTTGCAAGGAGGAAGTCTTTCTGTGTAACCCCTTGCAGTGCCTGACTTTCGTCAGTTCCAGGTGATTGAGCTTTTTTTTTTCTCATTGCACTCCTCTCGGCTTTGGAGAAAGGACTGTGTGCTCTTGGACTGTGGGAGGTGCTAATTTAAAAATTACATGTTTAGCATCCCACTAATTTTGTTTTTTTAAATTTTACTTTAAAGGTACTTTGTGATTGGCCCGCGCCTGGCAACGCCCTTTACGCCTCCCCTTATCCTCGGCTCTCCGGCGCACCCGCGCCGCGCACCGCAAAGGACTGTTGGCTGTTCGCGGTGCGCCGCACGTGGCGTGGGATTGCCCTGGTTTTTCGGCAGGCATTGCGTGTCAGTTAGGATTTACATCTACTCTGCCTTTCGTTATCAGACGTATTTGTTTTACGTTTTACATGGTTTAGTCTGTGTAATTTACAGTTTGGTATGCACTGTGTTCTCTCCCTTCGATCAGGTGCAGATAGCTATTCCCATGGATTCCACACTCGCGACACTTAGGAATGGCAAATGCCTAAAAGAAGTGGCAAAAATCCCGCAGTCATCCAAGCCCCGTAAATCAAATACGGAGGCTGATCAATTGAGGGAAGTCTCGAAACAATCGCCTTCTTTTAGTGCCTTTCATACTGCCATTTCACATACCATAGAAGCGATGTCTCCCCCTCGACTTCCTTTGTCTTTGCAAGACGCTCCTCAGTTGCCTGATACTTTGTTTGTTGACAAACTAAATACTCCCTTTTCATTAAAAACAGCAAACGATGTGGACACCATGTCCGATGTTTTTTCGGGGGAACTTGGTAAATCGCCCCTTGCCATCTCTGACACCTCGATGCTGGCGCCTGGTGTGAAATCTGCCCTAGAGCGCCGTATTAGCCTCTCTTTGGGACCCTCTACGCCAGCTGCAGCCTCTTGTGGCTTACGTGATCAAGTACACTTCCATCCTATCATACTCCCAGACTCATTTCGATCCAACAAAATTGCGCAAGAGTGCCTTGCCCCTAAAACATTGGGAAGTTCGCCTCGAAGTACTTTTCCTTCAAATAGAAATCTGCATTTTGAAGATCCTCTCAGCCACGATTCTACTCTTAAACACTTACCTCAAGACTTCACCACTGCTCAGGTATACTCCCAACCCTTAATCTCTCCCATACCGACTGATGTGAACTCTTCCCATCTGATTGAACAAGAGTTACTCTTTCCCAGTCCTGTCTCGTATTCTCAATTTACTTGACAAAGGACATGAATTCACTCATGAACTCCTAAAGGACTTAAGGAATTCTATTTCATCTAACTTGCTGCAACTTGCTAAACTTGAGGGCTTCATTTTGAACCAAGAAGCTCGTTCTAACTTTCATGCAGCTTGCCCTCAACGTCTGGCTGAGTCAGTAGGAAAGAGTCTGCCTGTTATCCCTGTATGCAAGTCTGCACCTCGCAAAGCACTCAAACAGTAGATGCTCCCCTTCTGCTTAATGGTATGCCTACTTCTTTTGCGAATGCAGTAACACAATCGGCATCAGTGGATTGTACAAATTCCATCTTTTCTTCCACTGAGTTAGCCGAAATAGCTAAACTCCAACACGATAGAGTTTTCCAAATAGAACAAATTATGATCAACTCAAAATTATTTGATTTGGAAGCTATTGGAACAGCGTTACCACCCCCTCTGACTGCTCCTCATGTCAATACTCTTCCTTCTCCAGATAGTCCATCTGTTCTTACAAACCTTTTAGATGGTGATGACTCCGTTGAGTCATTGTACGCCTCCGATAGACCAGCAAATTTATACCATCCTTCACGCAGAATGAAAAAGGCATACCAGAGAGCGTTGAAACGCAGAAATAAATCAAAGGCAAATAAAAACTCTTCATCTTCTACTGATTATGTAGCCCCCTTCCGGCAAGGCTCTGCTGCTACTTGCGAAACACTTGATGGTTCAATGAACATCTCGCAGTCGGAATCTGAAGATTTACAACAAAATTCGAGTCAATTAAATGAAGAAAGCCAAATTGCCCTGCAACTGAAATCCGTTAAAAAAACACAAAAAGAGAAAAAGAAACTTTTACGGTCTACATATCTCCAACCTATTGTAGAAAATTCCTTAGAAGATCAAAAGGCCGTAGTAGGTGCTGTATGTGGTGGAGGCAATATGCCGCCTGTCGCCTCCTGTCAAGCTAATTTGTGCATGTTTTTTCCTGCTATGGAGAATAAAAAAACCTCATGCTCAATTAGTGTGGCTAACTCGAAGTCAGATGTTGTGGATTATAACACTTCTAATCTGCCCTCTGCTCAAGTGCTGAACCATCTTCCTTCTCTGAGTTTCGCAGATAGAAACCACAACTTCTTCCCTACAGAATAGTACTCTTCAGCCTTTATCTTCTGATGTGTCTGTACAAAGTTCTACTCTGTTGTCAGCCGAGTCAAAATCCACCATTACAGAGTCTGTGCCTATTGCAACGTTAACATGTTCTGGTTCTACGCTGCCTGCACCAATTTGCGTTGAGAGACACGAGGTGTCGGCTTTATCCATTCCAGTCGGTCCCTCGACTCCAACACTCACAATACTCAATAGAAGTCTAGCTGCCTTCAATGATATTCCTGAGGAAACTCAAACACTGATTGGCTGGTCTAGCAATCCCCTAATTAATGGCATGGCTCCTATTAACCGTTCCTTCTTGATGAACACGTTGTACAAAATTCCCTCATTACGCAACCTTATTTCACAAGATGTTGATTGGATAAAGCTGCCTTCGATTAACAACAATCGGATGCTTTGCAAAGTCTTTTCTCCGATTGTTGCAAAACTATATGGTAAAGTCCTCAGAGATGGTTTGTGACAATTGTGCTACAGAAGTCCCCACAGCGATGGTGTCCTTACAGGGGTTTTGTGTGATGATCATCCCATTGAAGTCCTCACAGAGATGTTGTGTGGACATAAGGTTCCCACTTGGATGTGTGGTGAGAATGAAGATGACATTAACATTTAAAAGATGCTTTTTAGTACCACAGACAATATTTGTGATGTCACAAATATTTAAGTCCCAAAAGAGGGGATGAGTGAAAAAGGACTTGGTACAGTCCTCACAGAGATGGTGTGTGATTAAAGTGAAATTGAAGTCACCACAGAGACGTGCGTAATGTGCGGGTGTTAAATTCATTACATAGGTGGTATATGGTGATTGTTCCATTGAAGTCCCCACAACGATGGCGTGCAAAGTCTGATATTGGAGTAGTATCATAGATGGCATGCCGTCTGTGATATTTAAGTCCTCACAGAGATGGTGTGTGATGAGGGTAATGTTAATGTCTTAACCAGGGACAATACCATGATGATAACTTCCCCCTATTTCTGTGACGATGATGATGAGGTTTAAGTAACTGTAGGGATGGTGTGCGATTGTAGTAATGATACATTCCCACAGGGATGCTGTGCAAAGATTATTTCAGGTCTTGGGGGTGCATTCTAGAGACACAGAACAGATAGATGGTAATGTCATTGCACGTCTTGCAAGATATTCACTTAACAGCACTTAATTCTGACATTGAAACCTATTACAACACTCCAAATAAGTCAGAAAGGAGAACTGGGGCACATAAAGATGATGCGAATGATAAAGGATCACATACTGTGGTCAAGGGGGCAGCAGGGATTTGAATTCAGGATTGCTACAAGGTAACATGATTGCCCACTGAACCACATCGCCTCTCTGGGATTGGTGTGATGATAGAGATGTTAGTAGTCTTTTGGACGAAAGTGACATTTCCAAATAGGGATGGTACGTGGTTATAGTAAAGTGAAAGTCAACACAAAAATTGGTTTAATAGTAATATCTGAAGTCTCCAGAGAGATGGTGTGTGTTAGTCCTCACAGAGGGGGTGTGGACTATTAGTGATGTTGAGGTTCCACTGAGAGATAATGGGTGATACAAATTGTGTTAAAGTCCCCATAGAGATAGTGTGTGATGAGGATAAAGTCCTCACATAGATGTGTGATAATGTTGATAAAGATCCCACAGAGATGTTGTATCATAATGCTGATGTTTAAGTCCCTATATTGAGGGTGTGTGATTATCATGATGTTAATGTCCCTGTATACATGGTGTGCAATGTTGGCGATGTTGAAGTCCCTGTAGAGATTGTCTTTAGTGATACTGATGTTCAGGTCCACACACAGATGGTGTGTGATAATAACGAATTCCAAGTTCCCATAGAGATGGTGTGTGATAACAATGATGTCAAAGACCCCACAGTGACATTTTATCTTAAAACCCATGTTAACATCTCATTAGAATGGTGTTATAATCCTCGCAAAGATGGTTTGGGCTAACAATGTTCTTAAAGTCCCCCTTAGAGGCAGTAGGTGGTTATCGTAGTGTTAATGTCCCTACAGAGATGGCATGTGTGATAATGGTGCCCACAATTATGGTGTGTGATTATAATGATGTTAAAGTCCCCATAGAGATGGTGTGATGATAACATCCCTTCAGATATGGTGTGTGATATTAATGATGTTAAAGACCGCACATAAATATCATTAACTCCCGCACCTCCAAAAAAAGAAACGGTGTGTTTTTTCTCAGATGGTCAACCCCCAAGCCCATATATACAGATCTCCTCAGTATAAGTCACCACTCTAGTCAAAATAAAAGGCATTTGTTAAGAATTGAATAAGCAAACAAACTGCTTCCCTATGCCTTATTGAAGCATTACACTAAACCCTATCCAAGCATGTTTAGGGCACAAAATGTAAATTAGCTAAAAAAAACAGTCAGTGAACATTTTCTAAGTGAATTACTCAGTGCTTAGAGAAGAAATGAACTGCTTGGAGGAGAAACATGCTTATCACTGCTTGGGAACTATCATTTACACATTTCAAGCACTTGATAAGTGTTGAGGTAAAACAAAGTAAATAGCGGATGGATTGGCTGATAAAAAAAAGTGGAACAGATAGTCGTTACACTTTGCAGTAGAAAAATATCCACCCATAACCTAATATTACATGCATCAAACAATCGGTGTCTGTCTTTTTTCCAATTTTATGACAGAATCAAAATCGAAGAACCTGTTGACCGTTGCCAATTCTGCTTAAAAGATGTCACTTTTAGAGAATTGAGACGGAACTGTATATATAGTGACCGGGCATTTCACGGCCTAATAATGTCCATGTAAGGCTGAAACCCAAAATCAGGTTTATACAATAAATAATGCAGAACGGTTCTAAGAGTGGTGCATACCTCTTCTAACCTGCAACGGGGGATGGCGCCACCTGCACATTTAATCTGTCGCTTCATTTCTCCAGTACTGGTCTAGATTGAGATTAGATCATTCCGTTTTCACGTATCTGCACCATGGGAGCGACTTGGACCCCGTCAGGGACAAAACCTGCACCAAGGCATCTTTATGTACAGCCAAATCTGACAAGGTCCAAATCCTCATCCAATAGAAATGGGGTTACAACCTGGCTTGATCTTGGACCGTTTGAAGGTCACATTCAATGAATATACTAGGGCTAGGCGAATAACTTGGTAATATGAGTAGCATTTTTAAAAATGTCCTTTCAACAATGTCCAGAGATTTCACTCCCAAGTGTCCCCAGATCTCAGCCCCATATAATGACGAGGAAATTACCTGCATCCGGTGTAATAGCAGGGCTGGGCTAATGGCACCACTGTGATGCGTTCAGTGAAAATGTCCTGTGCCGCCACAATACTTTTCAAGAGTGTCCATTGCGTCAATTACTTGCTGCGACCACCAACCATTGTCCATGAACCTGACTCCAAGGTAGCCATAGGATAGGACCTGTTCTAGAATGGTTCCATCCCCCTTGATGTCAAGGATCAAGGATTGTGCCAGGTGGGGTCTGAAGACAAGTGTCTTTGTTTTCTCTTTATTGCACTTTGTAGCGTACAGATTGGATAGAGCCTGTGAACTCGTACTTGGCCATCAGAGGCGGAGATTTTGCCAACTTACTATTTGAAGGAACTTACCCACACAGTTACTTTTTTGCTGGCATACGGACATCTATCTGTGCACATTCTTTAAGTTGGGCCAGATAATTAGTGCATTTACAACTATCAAGAACCATATGATGTGACATAGTACCTGACCAACAAATGTAGCCAGACCAATATGGTCCAAACACAAATTGCTTAGGAGAAGTGCCTTGAAAATGACCTCTGGGTCGAAACGCATGTCGGCTAATTACACCAGGATTAAATTGAGACTTTGAGATGACTTGCTTTAAACAAATAGATTTTTTTCATTTATGACATTATTTGTGATTACCTAGGAAGGCAGTGCGTGAGTCACCAATACCCAACTTAATTTTTTGCTATCATATTTTCGAAGCCCTGGTTTTGGTGGGCTTTGTGGAAGTGTGAACGCTGCAAACCAGCAACCTTAATTGAACAGAGTGGTCAAAAGCGCACAAGCACTTTTTTGAACCCAATCCCATAATTTACAAGTTATCAGTATACAGCTATTGGATTTGGATCAGCAAGTCCTGGGGGATACCTTTTTGTTTCTCAGCACTTGTAACAGGGAATTTCTGGGAATACTGTCAAAAGCAGCCTTTCGATATACAAAGACGGCATACATCCTGGCGCGACTAAGGACTGTGCATTTGTTCAGGATTAGATGGAATTGTAAGCTCTGATAGTGTGCTGTACCCTTTCCGAAAACCAACTTGTAGGTGGCTAATGAACCCTCTTGAATCTACGCAGTCCTGTAATCGCTCCAGGATAGCTTCAGCAAAAATATAACCCCGATTCCCCTATCCAGAAGTGAAATGGGGGGTAATTGCCAGGTTGTTCCCTGTCCCCTTCATGAAGATCAAAACCTTTTCCGCATTCCTCCACGACCTTGGTGTCACCCTGGTTTCCATTGGTACATTAAAGGGATGGCATGAAGAAGATGGTATGCTACACGGGAGGGCATTGGGAGCATTAAGATCTCACCCGGCAACCATTTTCCAGAACTGGTGGGAGTTGCCATTTACACATGCAGAGTGCAACTCGTCCCATCTATTCAGGTTAAAGTCTGCCTTTTTCTTCAGAATCAAAGATGTGTATGCGGCCCTGAGATTGTGCAACCTTACTTTATTTACCAGTGCACCCTCCCAGAGACAGCATACTAAATCACATTTGGCAGCTCTGCATTCCTCGTCCACCCACCCGTCATTTGTTAACTCCTTATGCTTGATTTGTCCGACAAGCCTGGTGAATGCATCCTTAGGACTTTGTGTCATAACTTTATAACAATCCAAAATGGCTATAGAACCAGATTGAATGGTGCTAATTGCTTCTATTTCGTGCATGATAGTCTGAAAAACCTTTGGTTTGAGATTTTGTCCCCCAACATATCTCCCCATTTTACCATTCTTGTTGCGTTACACACTACCTCTATCCCTACAGATCTGGACACATTGAATTGGTGTGCTATCCCCCAGGTGACTAAACCGATGGAAATCGTGAGCGGCTTGTCACTCATTGCGATTTAGTAGAGGGACATTTACCATCAAAGGCCAATCTTCAGCATTAATCCAAATAAGGTCGATTCTCCAGGTGCCATTCTGCCCAGAGAAAGTATGTCCTGCATGCTGGTCTGTCCTGTGTCTGTCATTGCAGACTCTCAAGCCCAAGCGGTTCAACATGCAAGCAACATTAATTGCCTGCGGGTATCCGCTTGGAGGGTAGTCATCTATCAGCGTGGGGATTCCCCATGCAGTCTTGATCAAGACACATACCATCAAGCTCTCGCTGTTCCAATTGCAGACTCAAGTTGCCCACAGCCAGAGCAAGAAAATTGCTTCTGGTTTGGGCATCTAAAGAATCAATTACCTCCTGCAGCAGTACAATAGATTAGTCTGGGTTTTCCCCAGTCAGTTTTAGATATTGAAGAGGTGGGCTGTCTTTTTTTCACACTTCTTATTATAGGATATTGCAAATCTGTGCAGCCTGTGGAATTTTCCACAACCGACCAATCAAGGCCAGGACCACCCATGTTAACAGGCCGCCCCATGGCCGTCCTCTGGGACCTTTAACAGCGGTAATTGAGTGAGCACTATGTCTCTGTAAAATGGCAGCACACTATACATGTATTCCAAGGCAGTCCCTCCTTCCATTGTAGCAAATAAAGGACTCAGAATTCCAGTGCTTACGCTTGTGCACTGCGCATGCTGCAATTGTCTAAGTCAAACCAGTCTTCTTCCCTGTCGCCCCAGTCAAACTTCCATCACCCACACACACACACACACACACACACACACACACACACACACACACACACACAAAAACACACACACACACACACACAAACACACACACACACAAACACACACACACACACACAAAAACACACACACACACAAAAACACACACACACACACAAAAACACAAACACACACACACACACAAAAACACACACAAACACACAAAAACACACACACATCCACTATACTTAAAATGCCATAACAACAACAACCTACTTTGGCCCTCTACCAAACACAATACACTAAAACAACAAGCTAAAATAACGAGCAAAAACAACAATGGCTACTATAGCCGAGCCCACTAATTATGCAAAGATCCTACTTGTTTACTTCTGGGGCACAGAAAAATGCCTACGGGCGTGGGAAGACCACCTCTCCTTCCCAAGATTATACATGCAAACAAAAGCAGCACAACAGCCAAACTGGTATATATACCAGTTGTTAGATATGTTAGAAATTGAGCTTGACAGGCTATATAATTCGGCAAGATGTATTTCAGCTAGTCACTCTGTTGTGGGCCAAATTTGCATGCAGTTGTTTTCAGGATTTTCCTCAGGTGCCTTAGTTGGGACTGTCTACTGTTCCAGACCTAGGCAAACTGGGTTCCTTCAGCAGACCTTGCTCACCTATTGTATTGCTGGTCAGGGCAAGATCTCAAGAATGTAGTGGTGTGGTTTGTGGCGCACATTAATATGGTATCTCGGGGATGAGAGTAGGTTTCAATCACTTTGTATAAGTTACAGAAATTGCAATATACCATGGAAGGTAGTGAAATCCCTACGTTTTTAGCAGTCAAATGTCACTAATTGGAAGAGTTAGGGGCATCTAAGGCAGGGAACGGGCTGTTGAGACTTTGCCATGTTGGTCCATTTGAGACAAGTGAGTCAAGCAGCAGTCCCCAGAGAGAGGTTTTACTAAGAGTACAGGAAGATTATGGGACACCTTCTCAAAAATAATGGCAAATATAACATTATTTGCAATACTTTTAGAAATGTTCAGGTTATATCTAAGGTGACCAGAGCATTTTGGAGGGGGAGGAGGGCAGGGGGACTAGACTGCAGCATGAAAGACACACTGGCCAGCCCCCTGGCATACATTAGTTTTAGGAGCACGCTCGATTGGCTTGCAGCAGCTGTGTGGTTCAGGGAGCACATTTCACAATGACAGGCCATTTAAGCACCCGTCACTGTTTATTATAAAAAAAATAAAAACGGTTCCATTCCTGTTTAGGACTAGAAATACACGTTTAACAGCAGTGAGTCACACAAGGGCTGTCACACTTAGCAAAAAATGCAAGACATGGTCAAGAATAATCTTGTCATGCCTTACGCATTCCCCTGTGACAAGATCGTGCCTGACCCTGTTATGACTTGTGACCAAAAACGATTTGAGAATCTGGTGGTACTGAGAAAGTGATATTGAAAATAAAAAAAATAACATTCATTAATACCAAATATAGACCGTTTCCCAATGCTCCTTAAAAATATAATAAATGTGACATTCGATAGAGTATTGTTTTCAGATATTTTTCATTCACAAAGAACAATTACCTATATATTTAAAACTTTCAATTTGGGTTTCTAGAGGTATGATGATGACAATACAGTTGCCTGTTTGCTTTATAGTTTGAACAGCCATTGCGATTTCATGTGACATGCAGAAACCAGTTATTGGATGAGGAGTTTTTGGGTTCAATCACTTTTTTCCAAATAAAAGGTGGTGATACCAAAGTTGCAAAATGGACCCATGGAAGCCGGATCAGCTTTAGCTAATTGGCCAACAGCCATATAAGCCAACCATCTTTCATGTGCTGGGGCTTGCCGACCCATGCATAGAGTGTAAAAAACCAATACTACAAAAGCCTGCATGCAAAGTGCCGTTGGCAAGCAGGCCAGGACTAACCAAAGGTGCCTAAAATGAAATAGAGCTAGTTGGTTAATCAAAGACTGAAATTCAGGTATGTTCTCTTTGCCTGTCTGGGTCAACTATCCCTAACTAAAGGAGGGTGCATCCTTACTTACACAGTCTATAATTAACAGTTCAGAGTGAAAAAGATGTTTATTTTATTTCTTTCGTTCTTTATTTAAATGTATAAAGCGCGGACCGGCCCTTAGGCATTGTGGTGCTGTTACAGAAGGTTTACTTAGTTGCTTGTGGCGTACAGAATATTGATGTCATACAATCATAAATAATAGTTACAGTTGGATACAGTATGCATATTTTGTTGCTGAAGAGGTATGGTATTGTGAAAGCTACCCTACAGATTTGTGCATAGTGATACAATAGCATGTTAGATTATGTGCGCTGTTCCTTGGTTACATTGGAATCAGGTTACATATGCTAATATTGTACACATCATGGTAATATGCAGTAAAGAAATAAAAGGTAGACAGTAAATGTTATTAGCATTGAAGGGAAAAATAGAATGTTAGAGATTACAAGTTGTTCCTTGGTTACAGTGGAATCAGGTCGTAGTGGCTAGTGAAGTGGAGAGGAAGACAGTGAAAGGGGCATGAGGTGCAGATGGAGGGACCAGGTGCACGGACAACAGTCTATAAAAACTAGCATAGTATGGGTGTTGGCTACGTGAGTCGAGCCCTAATCTTAGTTGCACAGCTTAGTCTTGAGGGCTTTACGGAAGTCGGTGTAACATGCTTCATTTCTGAGTGAGGTGGACAGGACATTACAGTTTTTAGGTGCTAGGTGTTGGAAACTGGAGCCACCCGCTTTGGTTCTTTTGAAGGTGCAGACGTAGATCTGGTTAGAGAGGTAAGCTCGAATGGGTCTGTAGGAGGTGACTGCTATTATTGTCTAGGCTAGGTAAGTGGGGCAGTGCGAGCGAGGCACTTGTGGGTGATAGCCATGGTTTTAAAGAGAATACGCTCTTTGACTGGAAGCCAATGTGCATCTCTTCTGGCTTGTGAAAGATGTTCTTTTTGGAATACTCTGTGCGGCCCTGAGGGCATTGTTCTGAGTGATTTGTAATCTGTTGAGGTTTTTGGCAGAGGTACCCTGGAGAGTGCATTACAGTAGTCCAGTTTAGCCCCGATGGTGGCCATGGCTATTGTTAGGCAGTTTTTGGGTGAGAGATAGGGTTTGACTGCATTGATGACTTTGGTGGTGAGCGCGGCAGGGGACGCAATGGCGCTGACTTGTCGCGTCATGGACCGAGAGGAGTCAATGAAGACAATGAAGACCCCAAGGGTTTTGACTACTGGTGACATTGTGATCTTCGTATTGTTAATGTTGAAGTTACAGTATTGAGGGTCAAGTTTGTTGAGTCTTTGGAGCCTACCAGGAGAATCTCTGTTTTCTCACTGTTGAGACATAGACCGTTTATAACTTTCATGTATTTCTTCAGGGATGGTCTTTGACCAGCTCTTTTCCCACACTACATTTAAAGCCTTCAGGCATGCAACTAGTTACCCTATATAACCTGCAATTACTTAGTAATGCAATTTTGTATTTTTATTTTTGTTATGACAACATGCAGTTTATGTAGGCGGTGGTTAAGATTTTGTCCCTCCTGCTTCCACTGAAACAAGGGAGATGAGCACCAGTGCTGATCTCACCCTGGAAGGTAAGAAGTCCATTTCCCCCAATGTACTGGGCAAAGCTTTGCTGACAGGAGAACTCAGCAAGTATTGTATCTTATTCAGCTCAGCGTCTTCACTCCATCTTTTGGTAGGCAACATTTCCTTGCACCGGGAATCCAATGGAACAGGCCATCAATCTGAGCTACTTTTTGGCTGAATGAGCACCAATGACCAGGCTGCATCCATTTAACCTTTTGGGCCATAGTGAGTGATGATCACTGCATTCAGTATGGCAAGTTTCTTGACAAGTAAAAACACAGGATGCGTTTTCACTCCAGATATTCCCGTCAAACTGGATATAGCTAGTACTGGTCCACTCTTCCTGCTAAAATACTAGAGAACGAAGGGCTTGAACATTTCTTGCCACATTGGAGTCTGCCACACATCTCATAGTAACATGTCTGGATGCGCAGAGCATCCTTGGATTTTTGGGGTGGGCGGGATCCTGTATGGGCTTCCATGATGTACATCCATGTTCTGCTTAGTGAAAATTATCAAAAAGGTTCCATCAACCAGGGTATCCCTTCTCAGCCAGGAAAGGGTTCTCACCCAGATAACATAGGGGTAGATGGTGTGAGCCCAACCGTCAACACCCCTCAGTACATCATGATATGCATCCCAGTCAGTGCTCAGCATGGAAAAGTCATGAGTCAGAAATACATTGAACAAATTAGAGGGGTGTCACAACCTGGTGACAACTTGGGACTTTTGGCCTTACATCATTGCTCCATGTATACAAGCATCAGCCTACTATGGCACTCTATTAAGAACATTTAATCACAGAACTATTTACGGAGAGAGAACATTGCTCAGTATAAAAGCATCTACAGATACAACTGCACCTTTCCCGCACTGCAAGGATGGCATCTAACATGGCAGAAAGACGTATCTTGTGTTGCTGTTGGTACTCTTGCTCAGAAGAGATTTGTCTGGAATGTCAGGCTGCGCTGCCCTTGTAGCCAGGATCAGACAGATATGCCAATGCATATTCGCATTTGGTATGACACATAGCGCTCAAATCGAATTAAGATCCTACTGAGTGGGTAGCAGACCATAGAACAAGCTAGTTTAGGTTTAGTTTGTTTTCAAGAAAGGATTTCTCACATTTGTGGCCAGCATCCGAATCATTTAGGGCTTCACTCTAAGTGGGAATGTAAATGGTATCCAGTGATGATATGCATGGATGGATCCATTGCGATCTGCCTCAAGATGCAGGAAACACAAGGACGACAGCATCCGCCGCTGCATGGTTAGAATGTATTCTTGTGAGATATAATTGGATCTGTTAGAGATACAAATGGAAGACGGAATTTAAACTCTGCTGGTTAGTCAAACTTGCTCAGCGAAAAGACACCTGACACAAACACAGGGACATTTGAAAGACTGATCCCTCAAATTTGAATTAAAAGTCCTACTAAGAAAAGTGTGCTTCATTGAAAGGATACAAAGTTGCTATAGTCAAGGCCTAGAGTCTTATATTTAAAAAAAACAGTTACGGATTGGTGTAATGAAATGCTGCATCGTCAATACAATGACTCAAGGAAGCTTCTTCTTGAGTGATGATGCTTGGCCCTGAAGAAGGCATGGTATATGACTGAAATACTGAATGCTGAAAGTAGTAGGCCTTCTGAAAGAATTTGCTTTTTAACATTCAAACAAATGTGTCTGTTAATGTAATGAATGTTTCAAGAGAACTCCAAAAAATGTTGTATTCGCCGTTGGTTGTGCTAATGTTGTACTTTTTTGTTTTATTGGCATATCTTATTGTATTGTTATAATGTTTTGTAGTTAACATTTAGAAGTGGATTCTTCAAGCGATTACCCTTTTTATGAATTTTTGAAAGATGACTGTACAGTTTATGAAAATGACCCACTGTAATGGCACATCTTTTTCAAATGCATTCATAATGTTGAGGAAAAATATGTATTTTGAAATAAACCGAGTCCTATAAACCGTGATGCTTGTATAATTTTGAAGTCAATTAATGTATTTAAGTGACATTTGTATATGTTGCTTTTTTATCGTCCTAAACGGCTATCCCACCAAACGATTTCACCACTATTTCAGCCACAATTGATCTTCACTACACAGCTGATACAGCCTTGTGAGATACTGCCTCTCATTTCACCACTGGGCGACTTCATGTCATTCAGCAGGGGCCGGAGTGCTTCGCCTGCATTCCCTGTCCACAGCACATGCTGGCACCCTGTTCCCAGCTGCATAATCATTCAGTTGCATGTCATTCCCATCAAGCTGCAGGATCAGAAGGGAAATATGCATAATGAACACATGAGTTGTTGATTCAGTCCTCCCCACCAATGCTATTTACACCATGTTCTTTTTTAAAAAAAGATTTTGGTCACATCACTGTACGGAATCAACTCACATAAATGCTTAAACAGTAGGTATTTGTTAGGCACGATTGTATGCAGTACCCTTTGGGTGCACTACAACAACCCTGACCACCTTGCAATAGGTACCCAACCTTTGGTATACGTCTGTACTACACAGGTTGGTAGCGTGTTGAGCAGCCAGGCTTATCTCAAGAGGGGTCCATATGAGCTGTAGGGGAGATACACAGAGATTCACAGTGACAAGTATTTAAATAAACACACACCAGGTTTCTTGAATAAACAATTAATAATTTATCAGTCAGTTAGAATAAGCCTTCTTCATAAGGGAGCAATATAAAATCAACACACAAATACACTCCAAAACTATACATTCTTAGCTTCTAAATCAGTAAAGGTCCTTTTGGAATGGCCTATAGTCACAACCTACACCTTCAGGTGACTTCAATAATTAGGGTGCTTGGGACATTAATATCTTACTGTTGCATTTAGAATACTCTTAAAGCTTGGTCAAAGGAAAACGTTATTAGAACAAACAAGATACCACAAATATTCTTAAGCAGGCAAATGCTTTAGGATCCCCCAAGCAGAGTAATTCGGTATAACAGGTTAAGTCAAAGTCAATGGGCAAAAGTCTTATATGAGCTGAAGCGCTTCTGGTAGGTAAGTAAGAAAAGTCTTTGTGCAATGTTTTAGAAGTCTTTGAACAAAAGAAGAATCATTGTAGGGCCACAAGCTGTTTAGGCTTGTGAGTAGTAGAAGATGCAAGCAACTCTACAATAAGAGGTAAATTCTCTCAGACTTTACAGTGCCTTTGGATTGAAAAACAACTTCAGCAGATGACTTCTGTTCCTGTGCAGCTCTGCAGATCTCACTGTTCCTGGGCCTCAGTCTTGGGGAAAAGAGGGAGGATTTCTGGGGACTCCTGCACTGCAATGGGACGCTCAATGCTCGCAATCTTCAAACAAGTCGCACTACAGAGTTTCAACTCCTCACAACTACCGCAAATAGCAACACTGCGTTTCCTGGCTGTCGAGATGGATTTTCCTTGCTTCTGGGGTCCCGCGCTCTGTTGAGGGTGCTCTGGCTTGGTCAGTCCTGCTTCCTGGGAGTCAGGAGGATCTTCCTGGAGCTCTTGGCCAACTTACAAGCAACGCACACAATCTGGTGTTCCTCTCCTTGGCTATACGGTTTCCAGCAGCAACTCTGTGGAAATGCAACCATCTCCGAGAGAATGTCCAGGTGGCTTACTTTGGAATTGATTGGTCCCACCAACTCAAAGGGAGAAGTCCATGCAGGGGCTTCTCTGTCGATGCAAATTTGGAGTTTCAGCACAGCATCAGGGCTTCACCGGGAAAACCAACGTTCCAGGAGTTGCAGCAGGTGTCCTCTTCAAGTTCTTCGGTTAGTTTGTCCAGTGGCCGACTCTGCCTTCCAAGCCAAAAGCCTCGCCTTCTATTCAGTTCTTTCCCATTCATTCCAGGCTAGCTGTCAGTCACCCAGCAGGGTGGGTGTCCTTGCCGCAAAGTCAGCCGGCCAATCACTACAGAGTGCATTTGGGTCTCCTAGGAGACTACGCACAGGGAGTTACAGGCACCTCCCTCATCTCTTGCCCCCACCAGACACCCTGGAGCCAGAGGCAGGCTTCACTCGTGAATCCCGCCAAAGGCAAAGCAAACAAAGGGACCAAACCTGGTTTGGCGCGCAGAGTAAATCTCAACAAGGACCTTTCCACAAAGAGATGGTGAAAAAAGTCCGGGGCTATTTTGACAAAAATTGCACCCTTGGGTGCTTTACTGGAGCTGCGACCGCAGCCCGTGGTAAATGCACACCACGGTAGTTAAAAGTAAACCACTGCCACCAGCTATTCAGTGAGGAAAGGGTAACATAAAAATGTTACATGAGAAGATGGACAAAGGGGATACTAAGTAACCCCTCCAGCACCCTATCGTAAGATAGTGTGTGCTGGGTCTAGAAAGTTACAAATGTAAGTAAAGTCAATTTCACTTTACTGCTCTCGGAAACAGTAGTTTATCCCAGAGAAGGTATTTAAACTGAAGGTGCTGTGTGACAAAATGTAAAAGATGATGCCTATGGAGTTTGCCATGCTCCATAACCAAAAGAAACAGAGTTCAAAATCACATTTAAATACATGAGAGAGTGGGAAAAAGGGTCTCGCTCTCTCCAGGTTAAAAAAAAAATCAAGTCCTCAAAATCCAGCAAGGTTGCACGGGGTCTCTAAGTATGCCATGCATAGGTCCTCCATCCCATTCAGACCATAATTCACCATCCTTTGGAATGTAGCAGGTGCATTCCTTAGTCCAAAAGGATTACCTTAAACTGCTAGAGGCTTCCTGGGGTTGAAAATGCAGTTTCCTCCTTGACATGGTTTTGTCAGAGCAATTTGCCAATAGCCTGAAGTTCGGTCAAATGTACTGAGGTACTTGGCTGAACCAAGTTTGTCCACCAGCTCCTCTGTCCTAGGTAAAGGATGGGCATCAGTCGTGGTGACTGCATTAAGAGCTCTGTAGTCCACACATAATCTCAACTCCTTGGATCCTACCTTTGATACAAGCACAACTGGACTAGACCATGAATTGGTAGAGGGCTCTATTACCCCTAGATCAAGCATCTTGTTGACCTCTTCCTTTATGTGGGTTCTTACATGGTCTGACATTCTGTAACCTCTGCTTTTGACAGGTAAACAGTCTCCAGTGAGAATCTCATGCTGGCTCCAAGGGATCAAGCCTGGTGATAGTGAAAACAGAGGGGCAAACTGATTTAACAGAAGTTTGCACTCCTCCTGTTGTTCCAGTATCAGATAAGAAGAGAGATTAACTCCTTGTATTTTCCCATCTGAAGGTTGTCCTCTGAGGAGGTCAGATAGAGGTTCACTCCTCCTCCTCCTCGCCCTTGAGCAGAGGCTAGAAAGAAAGCTCCCAGTTCTGGTCCAGAGACATAGGCCTTTAGGCAGTTGGTGTGAAAGACCTTGGGGGCCTCCTTAGGATTGCCTCAGTCCATCAAATAATTGACCTTTACAAGTTTTCCCACAGCCTTGAAGGGTCCAATCCATTTGTCCTGTAAGGCCCTCTGTCTTGTAGATACCATAACTAGAACTAGCTGGTCTTGAGTAAACTCAACCATGTTGGCCTTCTGGTCATGCCAATGCTTCACCAGAGCCTGACCTGCTTGCAAGTTATCAGAAGCTCCTGTCATCGTGTGTCATTCTCCTTAGGAGACCTAACATATAATCAGTGACTCTCACTGGCTTGTGGGAAGGAGCACTCTCCAACCCCTCCTTAATTAGGGCCAGTGGACCTCTAACCGGATGACCATTGAGAAGCTCAAATGGACTGAATCCAACCTCTTCTTGAGGGGCCTCTCTATAAGCAAAGAGAAGGCATGGCAGTAGAAGTTGCCACTTTCTTCTAAATGGTTCTTCTAAAGCACCTATCATACTTTTCATAATTCTGTTAAACCTCTCCACCAATCCATTGGTTTGGGGATGGTAGGCTGTTGAGAACTTGTAGGTCACTCCACAGTTTTTCCACATGGCTCGCATGTAGTGGGACATGAGGTTGATCCCCTGTCAGAGATAACCGCCTTAGGGAAACCTACTGTGGTAAAAATACCAAATAGGCCTTAGCCACTGCCTGAGCCGTAACAGTCCTCATAGGTATGGCTTCAGGATACCTGGTAGCATGGTCTAACACAAACAATATACATTGGTTGCCTGAAGATGTTGGAGAGTCTAAGGGACCAACACCGTCGATACCTACCCTCTCAAAAGGGACTCCCACCACTGGGAGAGGCACCAAAGGTCACCATTATTGACTGCACTCTTGCCAGAAGTCTGACAAGTGTGACAGCTTCTACAGAATATATCTACATCAGATAGGCCAGTAGAAATAAAGAGAAATCCTGTCCTTGGTCTTAAAGCTTAAGTGACCAGCCAAAGGAATCTCATGGGCTAACTGTAGAAACTGAGGTCTCATCTCCTGAGGCACTACAAGTATTCTGTAGTCCCCTGGGGTAGAATCAATAGGTTCACTCTAGAGGAGACCATCCTCCCAGTACAACCTGTGCTTCCCTGGCTCTTGCCCTTCCAGCTGGAAAGCTGCCTGTTGGTGAGGTCCTTCAAGAGTAGGACACTCTTTGACCTTTGCTGAAGTCTAACCTAGAGGGGCCACCTTCTGCATGCAAAGTCTGCAGCTCAGGATGGTCTTTAGGATCCAGATCTCCAACAGGGGGGGAAGGTCTTCTTCCAGCTCTGTGTCATCAGTAACTGATTCACCATCTTCTGGTTGAACCCCACACTCAGCCTCAGCTGGTGGAGGAGTCACAGGTGTGACTTTGGACTGTCCTCTTGAGAATGTCCTGGTTTGATGCACAGGAGTGCTATCTTTCTTGTTTCCTGAGACCTTGGGTTTCCCCTTTGTCTCTTTCTTTCTGGAAATAGAAGTTGGCTCTTCCTTTGGACTGGGTGTTATAGGTTCTTATGTAACAATCCATTGAGAGTCATTTAAAGTGAGCTCTTTGGCCTTGCTAGTCTGCTCCTGCTGTCTTTTACTGGGAGGCCTGGGGGTGCTTGATACAACTCAGAGTTTTTAGGTCATTACCCAGCAGGACTCTCCCAGGCACCTCACTTTGTACACTGACAGGTATTCTTACAGTCCTATTGTTGCACTGGACATGAGCTGGTAGTATTGGAACCATCTGGATAAGGCCTCCAGCAAGCTCAGTGGAGCCTTTGGGTGCCATAGCAACATCCTCATGTATGAAAAAGGTTTCATCCACCACTGTAATTCTGGCCTCAGTGTCACTGATGGTACGGGTCTCCTGACCATTTACAAGTACACTGTCCTTGTAGTATTCTTGTGTGCTATATGGTATAGTTGTACACATCTACATTCTGTTTTCACCGACACAGGGACACTAAAGAAACACTGGCAGAGACTCCAATGGGGTCTTCAGACAATAGTTAAAAGTTTCCACTTGCCATATGTACTTCTCCCTCAGGGATGAAGGCTAAGGAGGCAGTGTGGACCACTGAAGGCTTAACCTTGCATCTGGGATTCTCTTCCACATGGTCAGTTGACCCACAAGCATAACATTTTCCAAATGTTTTGACAAATGGGGGGCTTCTGCTGACCTCCTTCTTGTTTGGCACCAGAGGTTTCACTAGACGGACTTGGTTTCCCATGGTATGTACCCTTATGTTTGTGGCCCTCTTTTGGATGGGAGGTTTTAGAATTCTCTTTGTCATCTTTCTTGTGCTGTTTCCCCTCATCCTTTTTGTGAATGGCCCCAGAATCCTTGATAAGCCCTGTTGGCAATTCACAAGACAGCAGCCTTTGCTAGCGTCTTGGGATTAATCTCTTTTGATTCAGCCAAGTGCTGTCTCAGTTCAGGAGAGCAGGCATCAAAAATAGACTCCTACCAAAAACAGATTTCTCATTCCTTCAAAAGTAGTTATTCTGTAACCCTTGACCCAACCATCAAAGTTTTTCAAACATTCACACACCACTGAAGCTCAAGGGGTACCATCAGTCTTATTGAGGGTCCTAAACCTCTTAAGGTACTGGGAAGGAGTCTGCCCAAATCTAGCTATCAAAGCTATTTTCACATTTTCATACTCCAATCTTTCAAGTTCCTCGACCTCCATTACAGCATCAGTTGCAACCTGGGGGAGCCTAGACAAAAGCCAAGGAATCAACTGATTCCCTGTGAACCCCTGAATCCCATAGTTATATTCAAAGGCACCCAACTAATCCAAAATATCAAGTTTCACATCATATATACTCACTGCGTCTTCAGGCATGCACAGTCACTTTGGAATGGAAGACCTAGAAGACTCTGGGATAGAAACATTTTCAAGAGACAATTTCTTCATTTCTAGAGCATGTTGCATTTCTATTTCCCTTAGTTTCATGTCCTGATGTTTGGTCTTTTTCTCATGAGACACAGATTCTGGACTCAGTGATGGAGCTTGTGGGGTCACTGTGGATACAGGTTGAGGCAAAGGGCCCTGTTGAGGTAAAGAGGGACTCTACCTGAGACTCCTCTGACTCTTCAACAATATTAGATTTAGACTCTGAATTATCATCCTCATTATCATTTTCCACTTTTCCTGGGTTAGTAGGTGTGACAAGCCTATTACCCAGACTTTGATTATTCAACAATCTTGCAATGAGTTCATTTTTCTTTCCTTTGACAGGGAGATTCCTGATTGTACACATTTCTTTCAGTTGCTCTACTGTTAAAATGGTCAGGGCTTCCTGCCTGAAGTTATTCATATCTGGCATGTTACAATAGCTTTTCTAGTGGAGCTTAGCCTTGTGAAGGTTTTTAGTTGAACAAAAGAAAAGTACCTTCTTGGTGTAACAACTCTACAATATATCCTCACCGCCTGGCACCAGTGTTGGGTACGATTGTATGCAATACCCTTTGGGTGCACTACAACAACCCTGACCTCCTGGCAATAGGAACCCAACCTTTGGTATAAGTCTGTACTACACAGGTTGGTAGCGTGTTGAGCAGCCAGGCTTATCTCAACGTGAGCTCTAGGGGAGTAGTTACACAGAGATTCACAGTGACAAGTATTCAAATAAACACAAACAAGGTTTCTTGAATACACAATTATTAATTTATCAGTGAGAATAAGCCTTCTTCAGAAGAGAGCAATATAAAAGCAACACACAAATACACTCCAAAACTATACGCTCTTAGCTTCTAAATCAGTAAAGATCCTTTTGGGATGGCCCACAGAAACAACCTTCACCATCAGGTGACTTCAATAATTAGGGTGCTGGGGACATTAATATCTTACTGTTGCATTTAGAATACTCTTAGAACTTGGTCAAAGGAAAAGGTTATTCGAACAAACAAGAGACCACAAATATTCTTAAGCAGTCAAATACTTTTGGATACCCTAAGCAGAGTCTTTCAGTATAACGGGTTAAGCCAAAGTCAATGGGCAAAAGTCTTGTATGAGCTGAAGCGCTTCCGGTAGGTAAGTAATTAAGGTCTGTTTTAGAAGTCTTTGAAGAAAAGAAGAATCGATGCAGGGCCACAAGCTGTTTAGGCTTGTGAGTAGTAGAAGATGCAAGCAACACCACAATAAGTGTAAGTTCTCTCAGACTTTACAGTACCTTTGTATTGAAGAAAAAGTGCAGCAGATCAGTCAGTGTACCTGAGCCTCAGTCGTGGGGACAAGAGGGAGGATTTATGGGGACTCCTGCACTGCAATGGGGCGATCACCGCTCCCAACCGTCAATCTTCAAACAATTTACAATTAGTGTTTCAGCTCCTCGCGACTACTGCAAATAGCAGCACTGCAGTGCCTGGCTGTCAAGATGGACTTTCCTTGCTTCTGGTGTCCCGCACTCTGTTGGGGCTCTGGCTCGGCCAGTCTGCTTTCTGGGAGTCCGGAGGATCTTCCTGGAGCTCTTGGCCAACTTAAAAGCAACACACACAATCTGGTGTTCCTCTCCCTGCTCATACGGTTTCCAGCAGCAACTGTGCAAATGCAACCAGCTCCGAGAGAATGTCCACGTGGCTTACTTGTTTATTGGTCCCACCAACTCAAAGGGAAAAGTCCTCCTTGCAGGGGCTTCTTTGTCGATACGAATTTGGAGTTTCAGCACAGCAGCAGGGCTTCACCAAGCAAACCAACGGCCCAGGAGTTGCAGCAGGCATCCTCTTCAAGTTATTCTTTGGTTCCTTCGTCCAGTGGTCGACTCTGCCTTCCCAGCCAAAAGCCTCGCCTACTGTTCAGTTCTCTCGCATTCATTCCAGCCCAGCTGTCAGTCACCCAGCAGGGTGGCTGTCCTTACCCGACAGTCAGCTGGCCAATCACTTCAGAGTGCATTTGGGTCTCCTAGGAGACTAAGCACAGGAGGTTTCGTGCACCTCCCTCCATTCCTGACCCACCAGACACCCTGGAGCAAGAGGCAGGCTTCTCTCGTGAATTCCGCCAGAGGCAAAGCGAACAAAGGGACAAAAACTTGTTTTTCGCGCAGAGTAAATCTCAAGTAGGACCTTTCCACAAAGAAATACCGAAAAAAAGATGATTGAGCCATCTTGACAGAAATGGCACCCTTGGGTGCTTTCCTGCAGCTGAAAACGCAGCCCGCGGTAAATGCACACCATGGTAGTTAAAAGTAAACCACTGCCACCAGCCATTCAGTGAGGAAAGGGTAACATAAAAATGTTACATGAGAAGCTAGACAAAGGGGATACTAGGTAACCCCTCCAGCACCCTATTGTAAGATAGTGTGTGCTAGGTCTAGAAAGTTACAAATGTAAGTAAAGTCAGTTTCACTTTACTGCTCTGGGAAATAGTAGTTTATCCCAAATAAGATATTTAAACCTTGGGACATCTGGTAGACTTCCCTGTGCCATTGCACTGAAGGTGCTGTATGATACAATGTAAAAGATGATGCCAATGGAGTTTCTCAGGCTCCATAACCAAAAGAAACAGAGTTCAAAATCAAATTTAAATACATGAGAGAGTGGGGAAAAGGGTCTCACTCTCCAGGGAAAAAAAATATCAAGTCCTCAAGATCCAGCAAAGTTGCTGGGGGTCTCTTAGGTGGAGGGAATTAGCACATTTCTGAGAATTCTCCTTAACAGTATTAAAAACCTGAACTGCTGAATCTTGATGTAGGTAGTCAAGGGGATTAGCTGGCTTACAGTAACTCCTGCATTTAGACTTGATCCGGTTAATTTTCCTGAGGCAAATAGTCCTACGGTGTAATCTCTTCACATATCTTTTCCTCTCCTGACATAAATGTTTCATTTAAAAAGTCATGCATCTTTTTTTTTTCTCTAGCGATTGTTGTAATCTGTCAATGAGAGTGCATTTATCGTGTGTGAATATTTAGAAAATATGTATCACTAATGTTTACAGAGAACTGCAGCAAGGACCAAATGCAAATGTGATGTCTTAAAGACTGTAAGATTGTTCCTTCAGATGGATAGCTTATAAGAAAAAATTATATGGCTATTCTTTTCTTCCCTGCATTCACTTCTATGATAGTTACGCAAAGGATACAGGCGTTATTTTGGAACAACACACCAGCAGAAGATGTTGCGTGTCAACCATGTAAAAATCAAGTTGGTTCGAATTCTTAACAGGGCCATTAGCAAAAGGAAACGTTAGTGAAAGAGATACTTTGGGGAGGGTGGGGTTTACCAAGCAGGGCAGGGTTCAGTTTACCGGGCAGAGTACTTGACAGGGTTGAGAAGCAGTAGTGGCAGGGACTGTTGAGGGTTTTTTTCATTGCTGGTCCCTCAGAGATAAGGGAGATGGGCACGAGTCCCCAGATAGAGGATTTTCCAAGCTTGACACAGAACAGGAAAACTGTAGTTAGAAGCTTAGGATCACTGAGTGGCACTGATGGGGCGATATTAAAGTTGCAAAACGCCATGTTTCAGAACGTAGCATATTTGTTGAGAAAAAAATAAAAACAAGACATGGTTGATCCAAGTTAAATGGCACTGGGTTTTGAGTTAGTACAATGGGCATCATTGTGGTGGAATTACCTCAGGTAATAAAAAGGGATAAAAGGAACAGTCTGCATGATTCAGAGCAATGCAGATCCTTCAGTTATTTCCCATTTCGGAAGCCCATGAGGTAATTCATGCATGTTGTTATTGCCACTAGCAGTAATGGTTTTGTGTGGAGGAAATGTCCTCCACACTAAATAAAATTGAAACTCGAATCTAAATCTAAATTTGGCAGTGCAGTAAAAGTGATGGTATTCCTGTTCCTGCCACTTTTTACTGCACCTCAAGACTCCCAATTAGGGTCATTGTCTTTTTACACATTTTTATATGTTTGTTTTGCTTTAAACACAAACAGCTACCTGTATAAGTAAAATATTGCACAAGGACAATACAGTGGCCTTTTTCAGGATTGCTAGACTGAGAGCAATTAGGATTTCATGTGACGTGCAAAAATGCTGTTCGCTTGTGGCTAATAATGCACGAATATTGAGCCAACATCAAAAACCTCAGTAAAAGCGCGCTAGCTGCATTTGTGGATTCGTGGCTGGAAAATATGTGACATTGAAAGGGAAATATGCTGTAAATATTAGATTTAGCAGCTGTAGGATCAGGAGTGCTCTAATTCATAATTCAAACCATCTTTTCTCAATGAAACCACTTGACACCAAAGGTTTGTCAGCTGGCCCTATGTAAGCGCAACACTAGAAGTCCCAAATTGCAAACGCTAACAGGCCAGTAGTGTGTAAATTGGTACTTCATGACATGGGCTAGATGGCCACATAGAGCTTCCCATTCAGTCATGCTATCTTTTTATGCTTTTGTCCACTATCTCTAATCGAAAGTGTGTGCAAGTAGTGTGCCTTACATACACCCATATAGGTACGCTAAGAACAAACTGTGACAATATTTCCACTTTCATTTTTCCCTCCAGGATGGTAATTAACTTACTAATGAACATGTTTCTATGTTGTTACGCCCACAGGGAGTATATGCAGCTCTTACCTTACACAAAGGTATCATCTTCCAGTCTTGGACACCATGTTTGTGAGGAGGAGGCATCGGGAGAAAGACTTTGGACTCCAAATGTTGGAGGATTTTGTGGATTCATTCTCAGAAGATGCACTGGGGTTAAGATACCCAATTTCGATGACCTTGTTCACAGGTACAGTTCACCCCAATTTCACAGTCCCTTGTCTGGCTCTTCAAAGAAGAGCTAGGTATTCTTTAACACGATGTGTGTGTTGATTTTCGCTCGGTCTGCGTGTTTGAATTCTGTTTTGTGTTTTGAGGTGACGCCTTGCCTTACTCTTGCTATTCAACTATTTCTCTCTATTAGCAGAGGGGAAAGCAGAGAGAAAAAGCACTCAAGGAATGGAGCACTGTTTACCCAGCTCCGCCTATAGACTACATTTCCCAGCTGCCCCGGCGACCTTATGCCGAAACGTCTGGCGCTTCTGGGACAAGCCGGTCTTTGCCGGTCCGCGCCGAGTGGACGGAGACCTCCATTTTCTTTTTGTTTTTTTATTGTGTTTCAGCCTATAAAAATATGCTTTTCACAAACAGCATAAAAAGAAGTTTAAAAATAAAACAAATGTAAAACATTTCCAAACCTAACATGAAATCAATTATCACAGTTATGTTTTAAAAAAGAAACATGCAGTTCATTAAACCTCAACCCAATTTCTCATTAAGTTCTCTCAATTTTTCTTTTACGATTCAGGGGGCCGTACAGTGTAAGCTAAAACTCTTCCAGCTTTTTTCATAACACACAACAGTGCGTGGAGGGACACAATCAGTTTCTCCCCTTTCCCCCACATAAGACTAACCCAAAACATCTCTGAAAGCTCTGTCGAGCCCAAGTAGCGCAACCTTACTTCCCCCAACACTGTACAACTCAGAACAATATGTTTTAGTGTTTTGTTAACTGAATTCTCCATGCACAACCTACAATTGGTGTTAATTATAGATGTATCCCATTTGCTCCTGCGCTCAAGAATTGGAAATTGGCTCAAGCGGATCTTTTGGGCAAGGAAATATACGCACGTATTGTAGAGATTCCCCTCTATTCCTTGAAAATTTAGCATACTCTTCATAAAGACAGTATCTGGCTAGCGAGTCACAAGTTTCACACCAATACCTCACAAATAACTTCTTCACCAAATTAGGAGTGATCTTCAGTTCCTCAGTCGATGAGCCTATTAAGTGCAAAATGGTGCACATTTTTTCTCCTGAAGTTGTTGATCCAATTTGCATACTTTAAGGTAGACACCTCCCCAAATTTTCATAAAGTGAGTTATTTGGAAGTTTGAGAAATTTAGCATACTCTGACAGCTCCTTCCACACAGCCCTTACCGCTAGAGAAACCAGTCCCAGTCCGTGCCTTAGGACTACGTTTGGGAGAGAGTTGGCCAAGCCCAGTTTTTTTTTCCTTAAATGGCCCTGTAGTGGTTCCATGTGTTAATATCCCCGCAAAAATATCGGCATACAAAAATATTTTTAAAGGAGCAGGGGATACCCCCGCAATACCTGCTCCCAAAAACCCCCAAATTGCCCCCCGCCCAAAAATATCACCTATGGCCGTTCCCGATGACCATATATATAGGGCGATATTTTTGGTGGGGATAATATGTAGTGATACCCCTGCAGTGTGTTCAGGTAGGACCCCACATCAAATGGCACAATAGCCAGCTCTTACAAAATAGTTGGCTCAACCTTCTGTAGGTACAATCTAAGGAAACGGGGTAGAGGCACAGTTGAGAGTGCACTCTTCATTTGTGCAAGCAGTTCAGTAAACCCTCCCTTCAAGAATGTTTTCTAGGCTTCCCTGGAATAGCTATTGGTCGGTCAAGCTAAAACCCAAATATGTCATAGACTGTACTCGCTCCAGGGGCAGTTTGCCCACCTTCCAGATGAAGCCCTTCGGACGCCGTTTTGGTGAGAAAATAATTACTTTAGATTTTTTTTCCCATTTACCTTCAAGTTGTTATTGACGGCGTGTTGATGAGTCAGCTTTCTGTGAAGGCCTATTGGTGATTTATGAAACAAAATGATATCATCAGCAAATGCAAGCCAGTTTAGAATTATGGTGCAGATTTTCACCGGAAACTTAACAATAGACTTCCACACTGCATTCCGGTCCACCACTATATTCCCCCCACACCCCTCGCCCCGTGAGCCTTACACTCAGCACTGTATCGCAGTGTAACAGCGCCTGAAGTTGGACCGTCTTCAAAGGGGTGTTCCACTCAAGGAGGTTCCTCCAGAGTGTGTTCCGGCTCACTGTCTATTGATGCAATGTAGACCTGACCCACCACCCCCTTTTTTTACTGCTGCCAACACGTGCGAAAGTACTGTTGCGTTTAAGGTGATACCAGAACCGAAAACCACCTGATAACGCGAGGGAAGATCTAATGGTTCTAGCTTGTGTCTGAGATCTGAGTAATAATGTGTCGAAAATCTTGCTTGTTGAGTCTAGGAAGGCAATCGGCCTAAAGTTACCTGGATCAGTGGTGTCCCCTTGTTTGTCGATTGGTATGATTATGGACTGGTGCCACATAGAGGGAATTCTGTGCATTTCATAGACACTCTTAAATAGTGTCAAAAAAGGGCCTACCCAAACCCATGGATCTTTCTTTATGAGCATGGGTGGGATGGCATCAGGGCCAGGCACTCTGGAGGCCTTTGCTCATCCTATGACCCATAAAATGTCTTCCACCCAAGGGAAGAGCAACGGCTTACCCACAGCAGTCAGGGGAATTAAACAGTCGACAGCAGCCACGTGGCGTGCACATTTCTCCCTAAAATAAGCAAGCCATGTCTGCTCCATTAGGGAGCATCCCAGCTGTGTGCCATCGCCCTTGGTTTTTCCCTTTTAATAAGGACCAGAAATTGGCATTGTTTTTCCCACCAAAGCTTGTAAAATTTCCTGATTTTCCTCAATAGGTGCATTCACTTTTAGATGTCCCTTATACCAAGATAGAATGATGTTTCTAGAAAATGAATACTGTGAAGTAGACAGGACCAACGACCTCAGAGCCCTACGGTCTTTTCTTTTTCCTTGCCGGCACTCCTTTATCATTATACAGATGTAAATGACTTTTAGTACTCGTAAAGTTGCCCTTTTTGACCAATAGGGCAAGACATTTATTTAGAGATTCACTAAACATTTCTGCTGAGAAATCTTCGGTCAAAGTAGCCTCCCTCCTTGCCACCTTTCCCCAGATGTCTAGAAAGTACTGGCATGCAGTTGTGTTCCAATTCACTGACAGACCGCCTCCCGCTGGCGTAATCAAAAAAACTAGTGGTATGACCATGATCATTGAGTGAGGGTTGCTTAATCCCCGCAGTCATGGGCAATATTTCTGTAAATTCCTTGAAAGAAGAAGGGGAGCAGGATCTGCCCACTATTTTGGAAAAGGGGCGCAGGGGAGAATGTACTCCTCCCTGTCCTGATAAGGCTCCTGGCGTTTTTGCCGATTTTTCCTGTGGGCTGAGTGAGCCCAGTCAGTTCGGTACCCCTCTCATCCTGTTTTTTCAGTGCCGCCAAGCCCTTTTCTGTTATAAGCATTCTACCACTGCACAGTTTAGCAGCCGCCATTTCTCATGCCTGAGGACCAAAGGGTGTAAAGGGGAATATGGGAGTCCACCCAGTAAGCAAGCAAAATAAGACACTACGCTTACTGTGTCAGTTTGAAGTTTCTCAAATGTCATAGAGCCATGGTTTATGGGTGTAACTCCTCTCACCCCTTGAGCCGCAAGACTGTAAGACCACTTGCAAACATTTGTTGCTCTTTGCTGAACTAGAGGTCTTCAATGCTAATCTGCAGTAGCTCCTGCTCCTGCAAAGTACACACTGAAAAAAGACTGTGGGTTCACCAACAGCACACCAGACCGTAAGACCATTGCAACCACTTGTTGCTCCGCGTGGCACTCACCCAGCAGGTTGGCTGTCCTTGCCGGACAGTCAGCCAACCAATCACGCCAGAGTGCATTTGGGTCTCCTAGGAGACCAAGCATAGGGAGTTTCGGGCATCTCCCTCACTTCTGCCCACCACAGACACTCAGAAACCATGGGCAGACTTCCGTCCTGAAGCCCGCCAAAGGCTCATGAACAAAGGGACCAAACCTGATTTGGCGCACCAGAAGGACCTTTCCACAAAAAAAGGCATAGAGGTCTTCAATGCTTGTCTGCAGAAGGTTCTTCTCCTGCAAAGTATCCACTGAAAAAAGACTGTGGGTTCACCAACCGCACACCAACACACCAGACCGTAGGACCACTTGTAACCACTTGTTGCTGTTACGCTCACCTGGCTCCCACAGGGGCGACGGTCGGAACTGGATAGCTGCGGCCTCCACCAACGTGAATTGTAGTGCAGAGATGACTTACTGGACTGGCCTGCTCAATTTCGTCTGCTTGACCCGTAGGAGTATTCTCCTGAAAGCAGAGAAAGGGAATTAGCCACCCGTGGATTGAGCGAGCACACCCCCACCGTTTTCCCACTAATCACCTCCGATATTCCCTTTCACCAGTCTCACCTTATGGTTTTGAATGATGAGCTCTCCATCTTGCGTGGAGTGCAGGGGCGCATAGATAACCAGTTACTTTACTGGTCCGAAGGAATTGGGTGAGTTCCAAACGAATATTGACTCTGAGGTAAGTGGCGAGGAGCAGTAAGTATTTGGTTCTTAAGAGTTCAAAATGTCTGTTATTCACTCTTGTCCGATTCCTTCCTTTGTCTTGCAGCTTGATTCGAGAGGAGGTTGTCCCGTAGCAGCTGATTGCGTTTAGGTAAGAGTCTGTGTTACCCAACACTGTCCGGTAGAAAATGCCAGTGCTTAACCTGTTGCTTTCTCTCTCCTTACAGGTGCAGCGTACGACGATGTGGCGTGTAGAAGAATAATATCTCCGGCGGTAACTTGGTAAGTCTATAGTGATAATAGAAATTGTCTTTGTTGGGTTTCTTGGCTCACCTTATTGTCCTTCTACGTCCCCTTAGGTGCCGGGAGTTCGGCGATGAATGATGGAGCAGCGCCGGGTCGAGGAGGTGCTGTGAAGACTGGTAAGTATAGCGCGGCGCTATAGCTGGCGGTGCGACGCGCACAAGATAGTCTTTTTCCTTTTTCGGATGCGCGAAGGATCCAGGATCAGATGAAGAATGAAGGTAATGTTCTTGCTCTAACCTTTTCTTCTTATTTCCCTTCTTTCTAGGAGCTCCGGATTCGAGGCAGGCGTGGCAGAAGACTGGATGCTGGACTGACAGGGACGGTGAGCGTTAGGCTGCAGGATGCAGAATAACGCAAAGCGTGTGCTGCTCATCGGGCGTGGTTTAAATAGCCTCCAAAGTAGTCCCAGGTAAGAAGTTCCCCAAGACCACACCGAGTAAAAAATCGTCCCTGAAACAAAGTAATTCCTTCCAGGCCTCACGTTGGCTTGGATTCTTTGCAGCATGGTCTGCATGAGGTAAGTTTCTTCATATGAGCCTGGCGCCTATGGCGCAAGGACTGAACCCAGATAGCCCCTAGCCAGGGTGGCTGGGTTTTCAATAGGTGTCTGGATGCCTGCTCACTGTACTGATGGACTTGGTCTGGATGTCCGGGGGTAAGCATCATGACAGTTGCTCCTCTCCATTTTACCATTGTGTGCTGCTCAAGACACTAGTAGGAAATATATTGCCTGATATAAACAACTATTTAATATTCCTCTTTGTTAGACCATGGGGTACCTTTACAGTATAAATCTTTAGCTTGCCACCCAAAAACCTAGACGACAGGCCATTGTGGACAGATACCTCTTAGTGAAACGCCATGGTCAGTACTCAAATTGAATAGCCATTACCGGCTCTATCCAAACAGCTCTGTGAACATATCCCAGTAGAGATATGTACCAGGAGCAAGTTAGCTGAGGCACACATACACCCACTCCACACTGAAACAGCATGCAATCAGCTGTCTCTTGTATCCCATCAAGTTGAAGCTTCCCCATCATTAGTCACATTGACCCTACAACCTCCTGAACAAAACCCTGATGAAGCAAGTGCACCACTACTACCAAATGCATTGCACTCCGAGATCAATCTTGCCTCCCGTGCAACACAGGATATCAACTCCTCCTCAGTCATGCAACTGAAATGTGCTCTACTTAATACCCGTTCTCTTGTAAAACATGCCAAAGAATATCCACGTTTACATTCTCGAATTGGACTTAGATGTGATATGTCTCACAGAGACATGGACCATAGAAGCAAGTGGACCAATGATTGCTCTCGCCATCCCTCAAGGCAGGGTATAATATCACCTGCCAAAACAGAGGATCTGGCCTCGGGGGTGGTGTTGCGATCATTGGAAAAAAATACCTGGAATTGTTCTGTGCACCTTGTGACTACTCGTACAGTGAATTCCTTCAAATGAAAATGACTTCCACTGCCCAGAGCTGTATCAATCTTGTATTAGTCAACCGTCCTCCAACAGACACACCGAACTTTAATCAAGAACTCCTACATATCCCTGAAAGACTGCATGACCCAAATTGCTCTACTTTATTGGTTGGAGATTTTAATTGGTGGCATAATAACAGCTCTGATAAACGAGCCACGATATTAGAATGTGCCCTGAATAATTTTGACTATCATGTCATTAACTCACCAACTCATGTTAAAGGCCATATCCTCGACTGGGTAGTGGTCAGGAATTTGACTGCGCACATCGAGAACACAACACCTTGTGTCTGGTCAGACCACTACTCTATAGTCTTCCAAATTCTTCTACAAAATCCCCCTTTTAAAAGGAAAGAATCCAGGTAAAATAATTAAAAACAGGGACCTCAAAATAATCACGAATTGTGACCTGATGAATGCTTGAACAGTATCAAGGCTTCAACTACAGATTCAGATCCCCCAACAATCTTGGTGGATGTCTATAATCATACCATATGTTCTATGCTAGACAAAGTGGCCCCAATCAAAAATAAATTAGTTAAGGACCACCAGGGGGTGCAAGACAACATGGCAGCTTAAGCCACCATCTCCCTCACTGAGAAAGGAGTGATGGTGAAGCAGACCGCCAACCCGATGCAGAAACGCTAGCCAGCACTGAATATCCATAACGAACCCCCTCTAGCAGAAGAGGACCGAAACACAGAAGCATTGGAGCTCTCTAATGGCCCGAACGCTGCCCGGTTTGAAGTGTGGCGCTCACTCGAGGAAGCATGCCGGGCGCAGCAAGGACATGAAGAGGAGGGCCCGACTCATCGGCCAGCAGCCAAGACAGCGAAACCTGCGCAGATCACTGGACAGCCTCCACGTTCCCTGCGGCAAACAGTAAGAAGCTGCTGCAGCGCGCACAACATGAACCCTCAGCTGAACCCGGGAAGCTGGAGTTCCTTGAGCACCAGACTGGGGCGGGACATGCACCGGCCCCCTGCCACACGGACAGACGAAACAAGCCCGTAGAAGGGAACCCCCGTCCCCCCCCCCCGGCCCAATGATAGGCAGAGGGGGCGGGGATAGAAACAAAGCTGCCTCCCAGGGAACCGAGGACAAAGCCTGAAGAACCCAACAAAACTGAAGCTAATAGCCAACGAGCAACAGCCTTGCTAGCACTCAGCAGTACCTGGCCGCGCATGCACCAAAATGTAGCGCTAGCTCCACGCCCTGAGCCCAACTAACCTCAAAGCAACAAAAGAAACCTGGGGGTAGACGAGTGAAGGAGGATCAGCTGGGTAGGGAAGCCCATGGTTATACTCTGGGGGGGAATGCCACTGCTGGGACACGCTATTATACAGTCGAAGAGGGAGAGGACGACAAGGTTTCTGAGGCTTTTGTAGGCTGGATTACATCTACCTCACTTCCACCCAAAGAATCCCCTTTATCCAACAACCACTCTATATTGAAGACATCCCCTAGAAGCCCAAACCCTGCTGCATTTAAAAACCACATCTCCCAGAATCCCTGTTTTCCTGTTTTCCACCCAAATACTCCCAATCATTCTTATCTACGTCCTGGTTATTATTTCCTGAATTCCCAGTCTGTTTTTATAAACCACTACTGTTCCCACAGTCCCCCTTATTCATCTCGCCAACCCTACAAAACTCACCTTTCCAAATTAACCAACCAGCCCTTTTCTTATGACACCATTTCCCCATCCTACCTTGTAGGTTATTTAGAAGCTCTACCCGACCCACACAAATACTTTCTTACACGATAACAGACAGCGGACTAACACCAGAGCCGTTTACCTGACCTGTCCCAATACACGGGTCAGGCAGATGAACGAGGTGACGGCTACACCCAACCGGCAGTTCAAACGGATAAGGAAAGCAGTGAGACCTACAAGGACGACAAAGGGGGAGTTGCCCTTTCCATCTCAGTCCCGCGAAGCCTCCGAAAGGGAAATTATAAGACCAAGCGCAATAAGGTGTGCAAAGCTGCAGACATCAAGGGTTCACAGGGGGCCTCCCCCTTTGATAACGTAGGCGGAGAGAGGCAAGCTGGCTACCGTTGTACTATCCTTGACTCCAGTGAACAAAGAAGCCAACGGGTTCAGCACTGCCGGTGAGTCGGAGGAAGCTGATGGTAAACCAAACTGTGTTGAGGCCAAAGTTGCAAGTGGCAACATTTTTGAACGCATGGAATCTGAAAGACAAATAACTTGTATATGTGATTGAACTTTAAAGAAAGCCCAGTAAAGGTACGGCAGCAGATAGGTCCAGCGCCACATAGGTGCTCATTCCAAAGACTCTGACTGGGACCTTTTCTTTGAAACTCCAAGAACCAGAAGCCCTAGGAAAAGTGTAGTGTGAGGCGTCTGAGAGGTCCTTTACGGGTTAGGTCAAATCCCTTATACAATCGTAAGTCTCTGACCCGTGGCCAGAGAGAAAGCTAGGGGAGGGGAACCCGCTTTCCAATAAGATTGTGAACTGTGAATTTTGGCAAGTGTGAACCCTACAGAGGGATGCTGAAAGAAAGCTATGATAAGGAAAACTCTGCTTTATGATGAAAAATGATGAAAATGAGCAACACGTGAACTGTGTTTGAAAGGTTCTATGTCATTTCATCGTCTGGCATTTCAAAGCCTGCAATTTAAACGTGTTTGACAGTTCACCGATTTCATTGATTTTTTTTTTTAGGAGTGGGGGCGCGCCTAACCCCCCAGCACCTATTTTTACCTATGACCAACCCCACCCAACCACTTATCTGCCCTTTCCCACCCCCAGTCCCCCAAAAAATTAGATCAACTGTGAAACACGTTTAAACTGAAGGCTTTGAAATGCCTGACAATGAAAGAACGTCGTACCAATGGAAATGCATGAACTGTGTTAAAGAAAGGCCGTAGTGAACCCGACGGAGGGAAGACAAACTGCGAGGAGGATCCGAGCCCGACAGAGGAATATCCTAAAAAAAAATGCAAGAAGGATCCGAACCCCGAAAGAGGGAGATCCTAGGGGCGAGAGGCAATCGCCCAAGGGGAAATATCACTGAACTTTTGTTTATTTGATTATTTTGCATCAAGAGTCATACACCAGTGAATATGGTGTTGACAAGAGTAAACCTGGTCGAGGGTTGTCCGCAGTGGGGAATTATTTAAAAGGACATTTTACTCATACAAGCAATTGTTGAAAGGATGTAGTGAAGCCGACAGAGGGAGGCCCAGATTGTCAAGAGGATCCGAGCCCGGCAAATTGAGATCCAAGGGTTGAAGAGTAATCGCACAAGGTACGAGAGTACCAAAGTAACTTTTTGTCTGTTTAATTTATTTGCATCAGCCAGCCTTCTAAAGCAAGAGACTTTTGCAAGAAGGAGACTTAGCCTCTGAAGATATTTGATATCGCTAAACTGAACTGTGAACCCCGTGCAGATGAGGCCAAGGAGTGTACTGTGCTCGAGATCCCCGTCTTGTCCCATGCTTCAAACGTGGGGAAGGGAGACCCAGTCTTACCATCCTGACTTTCATTTTGTGAACACTTCTTTTTTTTCTGGAGAATTATCCCATACTCTTTTTGTAATTTACTAGTAAGAATTGACAACAGATTTTTTAGTATAGGCCCTTTTTATTTGACAAGACGCCACTTGGACTGCCTTATTATTATTTGATGCTCGTAGCTTGCACCCATCTTAGATTTAGGTTTAGATTAGGCATTTATCTAACCCATTATAAAGTTCAATAAACACCCTTGAACTGATCACTTGTGTCTGTCTTTACTGTTGCCACCAGGAGTGCCTTACACCACAGAGTAACCTGTGTCCACCCGCAAAAGAAAGCCAGACCTCATTTCACACCTGGCACAAGTGAAGCATACAGCAAATTCTACCAGTGCAACCAGAAACGCTGGCCCAATACACAAGTGCGTGCCAAAAGTCCAAACCACCCTGAATCAGTGCACCAGGATCAGGCTTCATAATTTTTGTTTCGATTCAGCAGACATGCGAACAAACAATGTGGACGACCAGCTGGACATCCCCCAAGGTAGACCATGACAGTTCCACCAAAGTGGACATTTGACTCCAATTAGGAGAAATCAAGTCTGTCAAGTACACCCTGACCGAGAAAGTCACAGACCTGCAGTCCAGGATGGTTAAAGTAGAGAATTGCATAGAAGCACTCAAAAACAACCAACTATCCAGCGACCTCAAAGTTATGAACAGCAAAGCCCGGTTCTAGGATCTGGAACAAAGGGAAAGAGATCTGCCACTGAAGCTGGACGGCATGGAAAATGGGGAATGGCGGACAAACATTTGCATCATGGGCCTCTGCGAGAAACCGGGCCAGCCGCCATACTCCCTAGAGAACCAAGTCAAAGCCCTGATAGCCACACTCTTTGATTTCCCCCAGCAGCCACAGAATTCGAGTTCGATAGAATACACAGAGCCGGGGGTCCGCCAAACGGCACAAGGTCGGTCCTAGCTAAGTATCACTACTACAAGCAAAAAACAGACATCTTGCAAAAGGCGAGCGAGGGAGAGCCCATCCTATTCGAAGGATCTACTATCAGAATTTGCCAGGACCTTTCAGCACTAACACTCCTTTAAAGAAAGGGCTGCCGGCCACTCATGACCTGGTCATAAGAACAAGACGTGCGCTACAGGTGGGGGTTCCCCTTTTCATTTAACTTTGAGTGCGGTGGAGGAGAATACTGTGTTACATTCGAAGTAGAAGTTAGAGTAGTCTTGGAAGGGCTGCGGACGGGCACACAGGAAACAGGACAAATTGGCACACGGAAGATAAGAGGCCCCATAGACAAAACAATAGCCTCCTCCCCACGTAGGGGCTGTTCTCAAGGCTCAAGCAAATATAAGCGCTATAACACTCTGTGAGAGCGTATGCAACACTGACTTCATAGAGAACTAAAAGGTTGGCTGACTCACTATTTGTGGCTAGCCCAGCCTGGAGGGCAAACTTTACACTGCATAAGCAGGGGTCACATTGGAAAGGGACCAGGGGGGAGTTTGAGTGAAGCAATGGAAACTCGAGATGCCATTCCCCCCCATGTTAAGGTCTACATTAAGTACATAGTGGAATGGTTGGTTCTTTGGTTTTACATGTTCACTAGGGCAGTCTGTTTACACCGTTAGAGTTATAAGTGAAGGAAAGTCACAAATAGCTTGGTGAGGAGCCTCTGTAGTGTGACGCTTACTACTTAAGGGCGTCTCGCTTAATGGAGGAGGCACTTTTCAGACGGAGGGAGGGAGGGGGGAGGGGGTGGGCTAACTCACATCAGACATGGAAAAACATCCAAACTAGTTAGTACAGAATAGGCAAAACAAGCATTCTTCACATAGAAACTGTTAAGTCACCCTGTGAAAACACTGAGCAAACACATCTATGATTTATGGCAGAGGGGAAACATCTGACATGGGATCATGGTGCAGGCTAACGGGATACAGTTTGGGGCCCTTAACGTTAAAGGTTTGAATTCCCTGCAAAAGGGCTCCATGTTGGTGAGGGAATTTAAACTCTCCAAGCTGGATGTGCTGTTCGTTCAGGAAACAAAATTTGTAAATGGAAAGGAATTCAAGGTAGGGGGAATGGATTTGGAGGGGGTGCTACGGTCATTAGCAGAGCACAAGAAAGGAGGGGTAGGCATTGTTTACAAGAAATCTTTAGATCTCCAAAATGCCGGTTCAAAGGGACAAGGAGGGGAGATGCATAGTAGTCAACAGGAAGATAAGAACACGCAAGGTTACTCTTTGCTCGGCCTATGCGCCGAATCGGAAACAGCTGGCCTTCAGTAAAGACCTCTTTACCTTTCTAGACAGCTTGAAAACTGGCTTGTTGAGGTGCAGGGGGCTCTTCAATGTAATATCAGACCCTGCCATGATTTGGGATGAGACAAGGGGCGACCCCCCACACCCCTGTCCTGTCGGCAAACGATTTCCTGAAAATCAACTAAGTGATTGATGCATGGAGAGAGGTGCACTCGCAGAAAAAACATTCACCTTCTACTTCCCCCACCATGGCTCTCAACTCACACGCTTTTGGCGGGTGTCACCCGCCTTGTAAAGGGCTGACTCACCCACCAAGCCTCCTGCACGCCAATTCATTCCAATGGGCGTCTCACCCCCCAAAAACAAAATCGGGTGATTTCACCCGCCTTTGCAACACAAATGGTTGAGAGCTATGCCCCACACCTCACATACACACAAATAGATTACATACTCGTAGAAGCGGCAAATGCATACACCATACAATTCGCGACCAACGAGCTAATAGGGTGGTCAGAACACGAAAAGTACTTATTAGAACTGGATTTAGGCCGCCCCCACCCCGCAGACAGATCACAGATGGATCTGTAACGGCACACTTTATAAATACCCAGTTTTTAGGGACGCTCTGGTCAAGGAAATAAAAGGCTACTTCATCAACAATGACATGGGGGAACCTGCACTGAACATAATATGGGAAGCAGCCAAAGCTGCATTCTGGGGCGTTCTTACTTCAGAGGAAGCGTTCAGAACCAGGCTGCTGAGAGAGAATACAATCAAATAGGAAATTGGAGAAAATGAAAAGCTCCCTCCAAACCTGATAACCCTCACAGAGGAAACCCTAGCGAAAATTGGAATGCAACGGAAGGAGCGGAGAGATATATGGCACAATAAAGCGCTGCCTGAACTCTGGTATCTAAAACAAACATTTTATGAAAAGGCTCACACCATGTTGGCCACGCCCCTGCGAGCCCAGAGGGTGGACAAAGCGGTCTGGAAACTAAAAGACGAAAAGGTGAAAGAGGGTAACTGACTCTGGGGGAGATAACAAAATGCTTTGCCCAATTCTACAACACCCTATACAGCACGGAAGGAGGCAGCACCAAAGAGGAAATGGCCAAATACCTGAAGAACACCCCTCAAACCAAAATGCCATGTGAGACCCTAATAACACTAAACACCCCCATAACAATTGAGGAAGTGCAGGGTGCCATATCCAGACTCAAGGCGGGCTCAGCACCAGGGCAGGATGGGTGCACCCCACTTTTAAACAAAGACTATAGCAATTCCCTACCCCCATTCTTAGTGAAACTCGTTAATGGGATTCTGGAGTCCGACCAGGCCACGGCCTAGGTCACGGAATCCAGGATCATAGTAATCCCAAAAGAAGGCAGACACAGCAGGGACTGTATCAAATCGCCCAATATCACTAATAAACGTAAATGCCAAGATTTATGCCAGCGTCTTGGCAAGCCGCCTCGCCCAAGTTTTCCCCCAACTAGTAAACACAGACAAGTAAACACTTGTGTATGAGCGCGATTATAAATAAAATATTCATTCATTCAGACCAGGTGGGCTAAGTAAGAGGCAGACATGGAGCTGATAATATGCGCAAGACTCTATGGGCCTCATTACACGGACGGCGGTAAGGGTTAACGGTCACCGTTAATGGCAACGGTGACCGTTAACCCTTACCGCCGTACTACGAGGTCCCTTTGCGGGTTGGAGGATTTAACGCCTGCTTCTTGCAGGCGTTAATATCCAACCCGCTAAGGGACCTCGGAGCTAATTACGGCACCGCAAAATTGCGGTGCCGTAATTAGCGCCTTCCCCATTCCCATAGAGCCCTATGGGGCAGAAATGGGAATGGGGAAGGGCAATGGCGGAAAGGGGTTTTACCGCCCCTCCAACCTTGGAATGGGGCGGTAAATCCCCTTTCCGCCAAGGCGGTGCCGGTATTTTACCGGCATGGACCAAGGTGCTAATAGCACCTTGGTCCACCGCCTACCGTGTAATGAGGCCCTATACCTGATCGCCACCAATAATGACAGGGTGGAGTGGCCTTTCCTACGAGTGGCGATGGTCTGAGCTGGGTTGGGGCAGCAATGGATTAGGGGCGCACAGGCGCTATATTGAGAACCCTACAGCTAAAGTTGTAGTAAACTATCGCCTCAAAACCATTTCTGCCCCCTGTCACCCCTCCTATTTGCTCTGGTCTTAGAAGCACTTGTGTAGACCATCTGGGCAAACACTTAAGATACATGGGCTCATCAGATCAGGGCTCGAATATAAGCTTGCATTATTTGCTCACAATATTTTAGTATACCTGACCTATCTGAGAAAATCCATCCCAGCCCTTTTAACGTCTCTCGCAGAATATGGAACACTATCTGGATTTAGCATCAACCTAAACAAGACTGTAGCCCTCCCCTTAAAGCAGCCTTTCGCTCTCCCTAGTCACTTAATTGCAGATGGGGTATTCCAGCTGCAAACCGAGAAGATTAAATACTTAGGGATAGGGATCACTAAAGGCCCCGCGAACCTGTTCAGCACCCCTATGGGACATAATCAAAGAAGACTTACAGAAGTGGTCCAAAATGACGCTGTCCTGGACAGCGTACTTTACATCTATAAAAATGAATATACTCCCAAAACTACTGTTCCTCTACCAATCGTTCCCAGTGGTAATCCCAGATTTGTTCCACACAGAGGTCAAGCGTTCCCTACTCAAGTTCTTGTTGGCGGCCAGAAGTCCAGGGTGTCGCACACAACCTTGGTGACACCCAAAGATAAGGGAGCCATATTATAGTATAGAGCATCCTAACTACGAGTGTTGGTAGACCACTTGACGGTTAATGCAGAAAAGCAGTGGGTCGGCCTTGAAAATGAACTATTTACCCCAGTGACCTTGAGTGAATGACTTTGGGCCCCCATCGGTTCCATGCCACGTAGGATTCGCGATCACCCTTTGCTGGAAGTGCTCTGGTCCCTCTCCCTCTGGCGTCCATCACCAAAGATGCAGCGGGTGACGACCTGGCCGTCGCCTCCCACTTTTATATTTAGGCGGCCCCCATAAGAGACTTTTTAGTGGACCAGCTTTTAGGCCCAGTACGAGGGAGGCCTGGTAAGAGCAGGGCAGATGTGGAAGAAGGGCACCTTTTATAACAAAGCAGGATCTAGAAACGGCTCTAGAGGGCATTACTATCTTACCACTGTGCTACCTGCAGCTCAGAAGCGTGCGGTCAGACTCCCGCTGGGCCGACAACCTCAGCTGACCACTTATCTCCTTTGAAAGCGTCTTGAATGAAAGTCAAACCTCCAGAGGGCTGATAGCACGCTTGTATTCCTCTTATCAACAGTGGTCACCTGTCACAGCCAAGCACACAATGTAAATGGGAGATAGAGCTGGGTTTGCAAGATTGTCAGTAAGCCTGGGCAGTGATATACAGGGCAGTCTGGTCAACCTCAATTTCAATGCAGTACAAGATGCACAATGGGAGGTTACTTTTGCAATGGCACCTAACCCCACAAAGATTAGCAAAAATGTACCCAGGGGCTATGCCACATTGTTGGAGAGGGTGTTCCGAGGTTTGTGATTACTGGTACCAGTGGTGGAGCTGTCACAAGGTCCAGACATATTGGAAGGAAGTCCTGGGGTGGATACAGGCCATTGATGGGATACACAGAAACCTATCTCCACTGCTACTATTGTTTGGAGTGGAAAATTAGGTGAGAGAGGGATACACAGTGCTGTCGCACATGCCCAGGAACCTGCTCCTAGCAAGAAGAGTTTGTCTGACAATCCGATGAAACTGTAACACGCTCCCCACAAAAAGAGTGGTTAGCCAAGCACACGATATATACCAGTTGGAAAGCATTGCAGCTGCGTTGCCATAATTGCATTCCCACATTGACATGACCTGGCTCCCCTTCCTCGAATACTATGCAGCACATAAGCACACAAAACAACATAGTAAAGATAAGGCTACCCAACATCTAGTAGAAGATTGTATAGTTTAATAAGCGTTTCAAACCATGACCGGACGAGAAAGACAGTTGGCAAGATGTCTCCCTGAACTGTGCAGCTTAGCCTGCAGATAGATAAAGCGGACCTAGGGCAGAAAAGGCGCTTGGACTAGTGCTCATACCTAACCTTAACGAACCCGGATGTGAGAAGTGGGTGGTTGGGAGGGGGCAGGCAAAGGGGTAGGGAATTCTGCAATTTGTCCTGGCAGCGACACGCTGTACAGCCAGAGAGAGCATGTCCTGCAAAGGGCCCTTCTTTTGCATCATTATATTTATAAACATTTCATCTTGCCTTATTATGCACTGTAACATTAAGCGATCTCTGTTATGGCTGTACTTATGTTTTTTCTTTTTCGTTGTCCTTGTTGTCATGCCAGTGTTCGATGCAAAAATACAATAAAATCCAATTTGGGGGGAAAGATTTGTCAGAGATAACACTACCCATCAAAAATGGTACACACAAGATCTTAAACTGAAGGAGAAAAGAAATGCGCAGTGAAAATGGCTTACAAATCCTACTGAAATAAAAAGATTTAACTGGAAAGGTTTAGATAAAACATGTAAAACTGCTATTTGTCATGCCAAAAGTATGAAGAGGCCAACAATAATCCAAGAAAACTATTTGAAATCATCAAAACCTTAGAAAAATCAGGAAGTTCATCTACTCCTCACTACCCAACTAATCAAGATTGTCTCAATATACAACATGCGTTTGAGACAAAGATAGACCAGGCCTGATTCAAGATTAGACACAATTTGTGAGAAAAGCAAGCTACTATGCCCCCTACCCATGTGCTTAAAGAAGAACGTGCTGCATTTGTCTTTTCCTCTATTACCATATGTGACACGATAAACATCTCGTCCACATTCTGTCCTTCGCAATGCCCAGAAAATATAATTTCACCTAACTTTTTTCTTGAAGATGAAGACATTTTCGCCCCTTTTGTGTAAGGCTCGTTAACTCATCTTTGTCCAGCAACAATGTTCCAGACTCTATAAAAAGGGTTACTATTACACCTCTGGTAAAAACAACCTGGCCTAGACCCTAAAGACCTTAATACTCTAAGGCTGATAACAAACTGTAATTTCCTGCTAGAGGTCCTGGATAAAAGCGCTACCTTTCAACTTCAGTCTTTTATAGAAACATTGACTATCCTGCACCCAAGACAATCAGGCTTTCGCGCCTGTTACAGTACTGAAACTGCTCTCTAAGATATCCAGACTCACATGCTGAATATCAGAGACAAAGGAAAAACTGGAAGGCTTGTGCTGTTGGATTTATCCATAGCTTTCGATCTCCTAGATCATGATCAACTTCTCCTCAACTTGAGAGACATAGGACTCTGCAGCCCAGATGCTATTAGTTGGGTACATATTCCTACATCCCGTCCCGTTTCCTCCATACTGTATGGGCATACCTCGCTAGGGATGGGAAACGGAACCTTTTTCACCAGAAGAATCATCTTCCCCATTAAATTTAGATGCGCACGGGGGGGCCTTCGGAGCATGTGCTCCCCTGCCTCCACCCCCGGCGCCACACCTCAGTCCTCTTTTCCGCGTCGACGGGACCGCTTTCACCAGCACTCCAGGGTTAGGCCTACAGCCTTGTAGTTCTACACACTTTTCCCCGGAAGAAGTTATTCTCTTTTTTACTGTTCTCTTCTCATTTTCAGGTACTGCTCTGTCCTCTGGCGCCACGCTCCTCCCCGGCGCATGTCGACGACTGCAGGTTTCAGAAGGTGTCCAGTCTGCAAGGGTCCCTTTCCTATGTCTGACCCGCACGCACTCTACCTCCGGTGCCTTGGGCCAGACCACGGCTGGGATGGCTGTACCACGTGCGACGCCTTGACTGCACGCACTCTGAAGAATGTTAGCCAGGCGGAGAGAGCTCTTTGAAAGGTCACCTGCAGAGGACCTTAAAGCATACGTGAGAAGGAAGACCAGGCCCAAGGTAGGTGCTCTGTTCTCCTCTGCACCCTGTAAGGGCGACCCCTTCGCCGGGAAGTTCCCTAGCGGGAGGGATTTCCCAGGTTCCAAAACCAGCAAGAAGACCGAGGCTACTCAGTTACCGGCCCGCGGGCCGAGGGGTCGCAAGATCCTACCAGTCCTACCACTGAGGGGCCGCACGGCTCTGTTACCGGCCTCAACCCGAGGGGCTTCACCCTAGTACTGGATCCATGTCCGAGGGGGCGCCTGTACACAGCACTACCAGCACCATGGCCGAGGGCACTCCGCCTACCAGGTCTCGACTGTTCAACGTGTAGGTAGAGACCAGACCCAGCTCAGCACATGGCATGGAAAAAGACAAAATGGACGTTGTGGCAGACAATATGGCGGCTCACCTGGCGCCCATTCTGATTGGAGATCAGGCAGGGGAGTGTGCATTCAGATGGGATTGGACAATGCCCGTCACCTGGTCCACATCCTGTCCCTCCACTTCGCAGGGAAGGTACGCATCCCCCAGCCTGGCGCGACAGGGCACACCGCAGCCTCAAGGCCCGGTCCCTACACCATTAGGCACCCCTCATGCTTGTGAGGATAGGTTCTTTGAGAAGTTCCTCTCCCGTATGAGATCACCACAGATGGGTACCATCCTCAGGGACGTAATCGGGGACATGCTCCCTCCGGTACAGCCAGAAGCACCCACTGGGGTACAGGCCTTGGGTCCAGCTTAGCCCCTGGCTCCCACGCCAATCATGGCAGCTCAGCCCCCTCAGCAGCCCCTGGCACTGACTGTCAGCACGCCACAGCTGCACGCACCAAGCACTCCTCCTGCTCCCCCAGATCTGCAGGACACAAAGGCGGACACGGATGAGGAGGAAAATTCGGACACACATCGTAGCCAGAGCATTTTATGAGAGGCTGGCTGGCCGGTCTGGCTGAGTACCAATACATCCCTCAGCCACAGGTGGAGCAACCCGAGGCAGGGTCCTGGCGCAGGTACTCGCACTGCGTCGTCCTACTAGAACCGGAATCCCAATTCAGAGGGACATCGAAGCCTTAGCCAAATAGGGCTGGGTCAAGCCGCGCTCTATCCAACCTACCAAAAAGCATCTGGACGCTAAATACAGGCAGACAGAGGGGGATTCCCTCTTATTGTCGATGCACCCCCAGCCGCACTCCTCTGTTATAGCAGCGGTATCGCTGTATTCCAAACCACAGCCGTCCTCAGCGGCCTCTGCTTCTGCACCCCTGGGCAAGGAGGAAAATCTTTTGGAGGCGTTTGGAAAAAAGATTTGCCCAAATGCCACGCTCCACCTGCATCAGGTCAACGCTGACACTGTGTTGGTGCTGATTAATCAAAAGTTGTGGCTGGCGATCACAGCCTTCCTTTCAGAGCTCCCTGCCCACAGCCAGGCACTGTTCAAGGCTGGGTGAGCGGAGTCCAAAATTGTGACCCAGGATATAATGGAATCCACAGTGGTCCACATTGACACCTCAGGCAGAGCCCTATGTATTGCCACTGACATGAGAAGGACGGCCTGGCTCAAGGCAACAAAATTCAACCCAGACGTTCAGGAGCGCATACTCGACCTTCCTTTTGAGGGAGGCGACTTGTTCAATTCGACAACAGATGAGGAACTCCACAAGAAAAAGAATATCCCAGACAGCTAAATCATTGTCTATCTTAAAGTCCACACCCAAGACCGACAGCCAAACGCACCAGTGCTCGGGCAAAGATCGGGCCTTCGGAGGCTTTAGGGGCTTCTAGGAGAGACCAGCACCGACGCAAGCAGCACAAGGCGGCCAACAAGGGGTTTTTCCAGTCCCCCTCCTCAGCACCAGCCTAAGAGGGGAATAAAGTTGTGACAGGTCCATCCGGATCCACGTGTCTCCAGTGGGGAGAAGGCTTTCCTTTCACGTACACTCCTGGCAGATAAGGTTTGCACACCCGTGGATCCTCTGGTCTCCACAGGCTTCCTCCTTCCTCCCTTCTACTCCTGCAGATTGGTACAGCAACTCTGTTGGCAGAAATCTGCACGCTCGTATTGAGACAGGTGGTGGAGGAAGTCCCAGCTTCATAGCGAGGCAAGAGCTTCTATTCACAGATTTTTACCATACACAAAAAGAATCAGGCTGGCCTCAGTTATCTTGGACCTTTCTTCCTTGAACCTTTCCCTCGCAATCCAAAAGTTCAAGATGGTTATCCCAGCCTTCATTGCGGAGACCTTGTGCGTCGGAGACTGGATGTGCTCTCTGGATCTGAAGAATGCTTACATGCATGTCCCGATTTGGGAACCCCATCGGTCCTTCTGCGGTTCAGCATCATGGGTTTCACGTTCGATACCCTTTAGCCTCAACTCAGCCCCAAGGGTCTTTACAAGGATGATGAGCGCAGTGGCAGCTTTACTCAGGGCGTAGGGCCACCACATGTATCCATACCTTGATGACTGGCTAGTCAGGGCATGGTCCCCAGAGGCAGTAGAGCACCTGGCCTCTGCCCTAATGGACAGACTATACGATCTGGGATTTTCTATCAATTTCAAGAAGTCACAGTTACTGCCCACGCAGACTCTGACCTTTCTAGGTCTTATATAGGATACAAGGACCGAGAGGATCTTTCCTTCAGCGGACAAAATCACAGCTCTCAAGGGGGCCACTGGGCATTTCCTCAGCAGAGCAGTAACCTGTTAGGCAGAATTGCAGGCAGTACCCTCTAGGAACACCACACACAATTAGGACTACAGGTGTAAGCAAAAACCAACCTTTGGTATAGGTCTGTACCACACACTTTTGGTAGCGAGCTGAGCAGCCAGGCTAATCTCAAGATCGAATGTGAGCAGTCGAAGAAGTTACACAGAAGTATCACAATCACAGTGGTTCAAGTAGACACTTGCACTCAAGGTTTCTTGGTAAAAATACTTAAACATTTATTTACACAGTCATTTAGAAAACATTCACTAGTAGAAATCAACTCCATATTAAACACCAATATACTACAGCACAAAATTCTAAGTTGTAGGGACAGTTTGAGCTCCCCTGAAAAAGGAGCCAAATGGCACTTCAGTACTTTTACATAGGAATAAAAAGCATAGGTTTGTACAAAGGGTTAGAAAACACTTCTTTTAGATAATGCAAAAGTTCAATGTACCAGGAGGGTCAGTTCAATTTTCAATTCAATAGGCCAGGCCAAAGTCAATAGTTTAGTGTTCTTGGATAGGACAGCACAGTTCTGGTACAGATGGAGAAGTGTAGTTCAGATGATAAAGAAAGATATTCTGGGTCACAAGCTGATTAGGCCTGCAAGTTGGGAAAGTTCCACAAACTTTCACACCGGGAGTTCGGATCTCTCAACCGGATGGCACAGTTCCTTAAAGTGAAGCAAAAAGATGTAGCTGAAGGCATTAGTTCCTGCAGATCTCTCTGTTCCTGAGCCTCCATCGTGGGGACAAGAGGGAGGACGTTGGTGGACTCCTGCACTGCACGGGATCGCCGTCGGAGCAAACAAGATGGCGTCACTTCAGCTCAAGTTGCTGTGGCTTCCAAACACGAACTGGTGTCTTTCTCCCTGGTTAACCTTAACCAGCTCCGAGAATGGTATCCAGGTGTGCTGAGTTGATTGGTCCCACCAACTCAAAGGAAAAAGCCGTCCTTGAAGGAGCTTCTCTGTCGAATGGAAATCTGCCAATTCGGAGTTGCAGCAGGGCTTCATCGGGCAAACCAATGGTCCAGTGGTTGCTGCAGCCGTCCTCTTCCAGCTCGTCTTCGGTCCGTTCGTTCCAGTGGTCAACTGAGCCTTCCAGTCCTGGAGGCTCGCCTTTTAAACGGTTTACTCCCATTCATTCCAGCCTAGCTGTCACTCACCCAGCAGGTTGGCTGTCCTTGCCGGACAGTCAGCCAACCAATCACGCCAGAGTGCATTTGGGTCTCCTAGGAGACCAAGCATAGGGAGTTTCGGGCATCTCCCTCACTTCTGCCCACCACAGACACTCAGAAACCATGGGCAGACTTCCGTCCTGAAGCCCGCCAAAGGCTCATGAACAAAGGGACCAAACCTGATTTGGCGCACCAGAAGGACCTTTCCACAAAAAAAGGCAAAAAAAGATGACCAAAGTGTTTTTACAAAGGGGTCTTGGGCGCCATATTGAAAATGATGGCGGCCCCGATTTTTAGCTACTGGTGTTCGCGGTCGGGAAAAATCATGGTAATTCATTATAAAACCACTGCCACCAGCCATTTCAATAGGAAAGGGTAGCTTTTGACAGCTACAAGAGTGTTTAGACATGGGGGATACTAAGTAACCCCTCCAGCACTCTATAGGAAGATAATGTGTGCTGGGTCTATGAATCTAAAAAGGATATTAAAGTCAATTTAACTCTACATTCTCTGGGGAACAGTAGTTCATCCCAGAGAAGGTATTTAAACCTTGGGAAGTCCAAAGGACACCCCTGTGCCACTGCACTAAAGGTGCTGTTTGACACAACAATAAAAATATGATGCCTATGGAGTTATCTAAAACTCCATAACCAAAGAACACAAGAGAAAAATATATGAGAGAGTGGGAAAAAAGGCTCACACTCTCTCCACGGAAAAAAATAAGTTCTCAAAATCCAGAAATGTTGCTGGGGGACTCTAAGGTGTAGGGAAATAAGCACCTTTCTGAGAATTCTCCATAACATGGTGGTACCAACACCTCTTGGGAATAATGGCGGTGTGTCTCCTCACAGTGCCGCATATGACTCTCAAAATGAGGAGGCTGCAGCCCCACCTAGTCTGGTGGGGCACAGACACCAACCTGCGGGTAGGCAGGCCATTCCGGCAGCCTTTTACTCAGGTCACCATTACCACAGACTCGTCCCTAGAGGGATAGGGGGCTACCCTGGACCGCCACAGTGTCCATGGAGTATGGCCTCATCAGGAAAAGCTGCAACACATCAACTGGCTCGTGATGATGGCTATCTGACTTGCACTCAAACCCTTTCTCCCCATGATCAGCGGCAAGTCGGTCTACATTCAAACAGACAGCTCAACCTGCATGTATTACATCAACAAGCAGGGCGGAACCAGGTCCCCTCCCCTCTGCAGGTTGTTAATCGACATTTGGGAGTGGGCACTGGCCAACAACATTCACTTGTCAGTGATCCACCTTCCTGGGGAATCCAACATAGAGGCACACAGGCTCAGCAGGCTGGGGATGGACAACTACGAGTGGCAGTTGAATGAGGAGGTACTTCAGGGGATCTTCAACAGGTGGGATCACCCTCAGGTGGACCTCTTTGCCACAAGTACCAACAGGAGATGCCCCCAGTTTCCCTCATGGCTGGGGCAGGTGCTCGTTTGGCGATTTGGCGATGCGTTGCAGATCCCATGGAACAACATGAACGCATACGCTTTCCCCCAATTCCCCTGCTGCACATAGTCATGTGCAGGGTCAGGGAGTCATGGAGCCTTCAGCTCATCTTGATCGCCCCATGGTGGCCCGCAAGACCCTGGTTCTCGGAACTTCTCAGTCTGTTGGATCAGCCCCCGGAACACCACCTGGTGGGCCCAGACCACTTCTTCTCCCAGCAAGGGGGCACAGTAGTTCACCCATTCCGCAGAAGTTCACCCTCGCAGCTTGGTTCCTGAACAGGTTACTTTGAAGCACCTGCAACTGTCACAGGCTAACCATACAGGGGGCTAGAAGCGACTCTACCAGGAGCCAGTACAGAAGCAAGTGGACCAGGTTCTGTCACTGGGCAGAATCACAGAAAATGTATCCATTGACATGCTTGTTGGACGATGTCCTATCTTTCTCAGCGCACCTGGCTCACTCAGGTGTGCAGGTAGATACCTGCTGCATGTATCTGGCAGCCATAGGGGCCTACAAGAACCCTGGTGATGACATATTTTCACTCGACAATTCGGTGGTTAAGAGACACCTGGCGGTTCTGACCAGATAGTATCCGCCTATCAAAAGACCACATCCGGTAAGGGACCTTAATGTGGCACTGGGCGCCCTGGCCATCAAACCATTTGAACCCATGGCGTCCGTGGACATCCGGCTGGTTACCATCAAGACGGCCCTTCTGGATCAGTGAAATTCAGGCCCTGGTTGCTTCGGAGCCATATACAACATTTCACAGGGACAAGGTGGTGCTTAGAACGCACCCTGCATTTCTTCCTAGGTTTGTTTCCTCCTTTCACCTGAACGGGGAGATAATACTCCCAACCTTCTTTGCTGACCCTAAAGATGAGGCTCGGAAGGTTTTGCACTGTCTTGATGTCAGACTTGCGCTAAGATTTTACCTGGACAGAACTAAGAGCATCCTTAAATCAGATGCCCTGTTCATCACATTTGAAGGATCAAAACCAGGCTGTGCGGCCTCCAAGGCTTCCACAGCAAGGTTATGGCCACTAAGGAGGTGTACGAGGAGCAGCACAAGCCTTTGCCAGCAAACCTGCACGCCCACGCCATCAGAGCCACGGCGGTAGCTTTCCAGAGACACGTCCCATGGCAGACTATCAACAAGGCGGCTACGTGGGCTACCTCCTCTGCCTTTTCCAAGCACTACTGCTTGGATGCCAAGTCGGACGCAGCATTTGGCCATGCATTTTTGAAAAACTTGACAACTCTCCTCCCTGGGGCTGCATTCAGTTTTAATCACCCATACAGTATGGAGGAAAGGGGACGGGATGTAGGAGTAATGATATGTTACTCACCGTAACAGTTAACGTACTCCTCGTCCATAGTCCCATTTCCTCCATACGTTCCACCATCGTCCCCATTAATAAAACATGTCATTGGGCAATCTTAATATTGTCGACGTGTCAAAGGGGACTGAAGAGTGGCGCTGGGGGCAGAGCCAGGGGAGCGTATGCCCCCAAGGCTGCGCCCCCGCGCGCATATAAATTTAAAGGGGAAGATGATTTTTCTGGTGAAAAAGGTTCCCGTTCCCTTCCCTAGCAAGGAACACCCATACTATATGGAGAAAAGGGAACTATGGACTAGAAGTACGTTAGTCACTACGGTGAGTAACATATAACATCTCTTATCCAATTGGACCTCCAGAGTGTGCTGGGGAGACTCCACCTCAACCCCAGTCCCCCATCAAATGTGGGGTTCCACAGGGGGCCTGCATGTCCCCTCTACTCATTATCTCTACTTTAGGCCTCTGTGACCTGTAGGATGAGTTAGTGTTTTACAGCAATTATTCTGATGACACTCAGCTAGTACTTGAGATTACAGGGGACTATGCCTCTGATGCCCCCAATCTGACTATTTACAATCACATTGAAACTTGGATGAATGCAAACTGGATGTGCCTCAATGGGAACAAGACCAAGCACATGATTTTCAGCTCGCCAGGTACTAGTTCTAAACTTGGCCATAGACACCACTCGTTTGACAATCCTGATTGCAGCATTGAAATTCCCAAAAAGGTCAACACATTGGGCTTCCATCTAGATTCTTCTGAGTTCTGAAACCCACACTAATCAAACTGTAAAAAAAAAAAAATGCGATTACCTGAGACTACTGAGGAACCTTAGACTGTCTGTAATCAAATCTAACTGCGCCTCAGTTGCAAGGGCAACCATTTTATCCAGGATCGACTATGGAAACTCCCTTTTATTTGGTGCTTCGAAGAAATTATTTATGACCTACAGATTATACAAAATGATGCTGTAGGCATCACAAAAAAAGAAGTGCAGGAGAGAACATATCACCCTTTCCTGGCAAGATCTACATTGGCTTCCGATTGCGGCTCGCTTACAATTCAAGGCCGCAACACTGGTTCACAAATCACTACGTGGCTTTGTTCCAGCCTACATTAAACATGTAGTGTCTCCTTATGAACCATCAAGGAAACTGCGATCAGCAAGTTGGTGGCAACCCCTAAATTCAAGCATGTCAGTAGCTCTAGAAGATCCTTTCCTGTTGTAGCTGCTAGGGTCTGGGATTTGCTTCCTCTGGACCTCCGATTGCTAAAGGAATTTAACGTATTCCACCGGCAACTGAAAACACTGCTTTTCCACTGAGAACCCTTTTCCCCCCTTTTCTCTTTTTGTGTTGGTCTTTGTGTTTTTATTGACGCCCTGATGTCTGCGGATTTCCGGTGCCATATACAAACACATATATAAAACGTTCAATTCTCATGTTGATGTATGTATTGCTATTTATAAAATAGGTTTTGAAATGACAGGGTGATGAGCGGGCCTTTGAGATTTGCGGGGAGGCCAAGGTCTGCAGCCAGATTGTGGCCAAGAGTGGAAAGTCTTGATCCTGTCAAATGAGGAGTGGGAATTTCTGCAAAGCAATAGGCATGTGGGAGGCCCAGGAGGATAGGTCAGAACGTGAGTGCCCGCAGGACCACAGTGCATTGCACAAATCTTGCAATTTAGGCAGCAGATGTCAAACAAGCTGGAATCTTCGTATTTCACATTTCTGGCATTACCGTATCAGCAAATGTTTTTCTGATGATAATTGCCTAGTGTACACAATCTTAAGCAGTACAGCATTCAAAGTACTCTAAAGGCGAACTTCTGGCAGCCAATGAAGACTTCTGAGGTGATTGCACAAGGGATGGTGCTAACATGATGCAAATAGTTTAGTTTGGTTCTTTTGGAGAATCTGGATTTTGTATTTGAGAAGGCCAGTCTTAGAGTCTGTTGGCACTCATCCATGCTTCAGTTACTATTAAGACTATTACCAAACCAGTGAACAGGTCCTCCTAAGCCAGCAATTGAGTGATAGCTCTGCTAGATTACTACTTATAAAGGGCTTTATAGATGATGTTCCCCTGGCAGGCTCAATGAACATGTTGAACATAAAAGGAGATGGAGGAAATCCCTGTATAACACCAAATGTGACTGCTCAAGGGAGCGAGTATCCAGTGTTCCAATTTAACGCTCTGTTCGATTGACTGGCATTGATCCAGTAAGGCTTTGCTTTCTGCATGCTGTTGATACTAGTTTTCGTCTTTCTTAGAAATCGATTGAAAGTCCCTAGTGGGACAATATTTGCTTATTTTTTTGGGCTTGCTTATTTTACTTGGCAGTTAATTAAGTGATATAGTATAGGAACTCCGCCATTTAAGGTGCTATTTATGAATTACCGTGTAGGGTGGGGGATGGTGTCTGAGGTGGCAGTGATCCATGCATAGAACAAATACATTTGTCTTTGAAGTAGGTTTTACGAGTCTTTCACCACTGCAAAGCAAACTTGCGTTTTTCTGTGCTAATTGGCATTTCTGTAGCCCAGATGTGCACCTAGTGACACCTCTTGCCGGTGTTGGCTTGTCTGTAGTTTTAAGGATGGAGCCTGGGTGCATGGGTGTATGAGTTGGTGGAAGGCATTCTGTGTGGATCATGGTGGGTGCTGAAGGGAAGTGGTTTGATTTCTGTCTCTGCATCTAGTGCAGGCCTGTCTAGGTGCGAAAGATATGAAGCACAGGATAAATGCAAACAAAGTCAAAACATCCAGTCATATCCTGGGGTGGATATGTTTCCAATTTTGTATTAGCAAGTGTCATACATGAAGTGCTCTGACCTTGATTCTCGCCAAACAAAAATATTCAAACTCACAATAGGGTCTTTGCTTTCAGGTACTTCTACTCACTGGCCCCTTACTATGTGCTGGTACATTTCATGAATAAGGTGACATCCATGTAGTTCCTGTTGGTGACACAATGCAATTAAAATGTATTCATCACACACTGTGACGAGCAATGTCAACATATTCAGTGCTGTTTTTCCATACTTTATAAACATGTTATCAAAAATAGAATTCGTATTGCAGAAATGATCAAAGCAAATTTGCAAAAACAAATTACTTCCTGTGTTATATAAATATGTGAAGCTGGATATCTCTTGCCAGTGAAGTGGCATGAGATGGGCATTGGAATGCGAGTGCTTCATAGGTGATGAGGTGCAGATATTCCAGCCGAGGAAGAAGCAGAAGCTGGATGGCATGGGTGCTTTTCCATGGATCTCTTCTATGAAACCAACTATTAAGACTTCAAAGGATCGAAACGTCTCCTAGACACGTCATAACCTTCCCCTACCAGCACTTGAGATAAGAACTGTGGTCCGAGTATGGATCTGCTGTCCACTGAGGCAGTCAGTCCTGTGCCATGTCCCCCAGGCACCCTGGCTGTAAATTCAGTGAGCAGAGAGAATCTACCTACACCAAGACATTTGCACTGCCATGTTCACCTTTGTGAATCCACCCACCACTGAAGAGCAGGGATTTTGCTGACCTCCATTCTCATTCTGCACATGCAAGTTAAGAAAACTATATTTCTTTTCTTACCGGTACAATTAAATAAAATAACATGACAATTTGATGTTTGGTGAGGTGGTAATCAGCAATTTAAAAAAGAAGTAACAACTTAGAGTACAGTTGGTAAAGTTTACAAAATGGGTGATGTAACAAACATGATTACTGTTTCTACCAGCCAGGAATTCCTTTTGTGAAAATGGCCCCTGGTTTCTGCTTTCGAGCACTTTTACAGAACTGATTCTCAATGTCTTTCTTTTTTTTTTAGAACTCTGTTTATTGGGTTTAAACAACACAATGTAATAATAAACATGAATCATAGGCATACAGCAGATGAAGGAAACATGGCAGTATCAAAAGCGAGAAGTGCCCCGCGGGGTCAAGGGCCGTAAAACAGTTTTGAGACAAGGCAGGTAAATAATGTTATCAGAGGTAGTGATCTACATCCACCGGCGGATTTCAGTGAGCATCAAGCCATTTGTCCCATATCCTTTCGAATTTGCGGGGTCAACCCCCGTGCGTTATAAATCTGGCGTTCTGAAGCTGCGCATCTGTCCAGTTCATTACTCCAGCGGTTCAGGCACAGTGGGTCTGCAGAGCCCCATTTAGCCGCGATTAGTCTTTTGCCTGCCCCTAACGCAATCGCCAGAAACATTTTTTCGTATTTTAACAGGTCTACTTCTCCCCAGATGCCTAAGAGTACCATTTTTGGGATCCCTAGGAATTGGCGTCACCAGGGCAGCGGAGATCGTGTTAATACAGTTCTCCCAGAAGACCTGTAGCACCTAGCAGTCCCATATCTTATGGTAGAAGGTGGCTGGCTCAGTTCTGCATCTAAGGCATGTCCCGTCTTCTATACCCCCCCACCCCCAACTGGCCATTGCAGTACGTGAGTGATATGAGGGGTGAAGGATTCTCAATTGTATTAGTCTGAGTTTAGATTCTATCCCAATTTCCCTGGGAGACATTAATGCATCAACCTAGTCTTCTGGTTCCAGTTGACCTACATCCCTTTCCCATTTTGCTTTGAGCCCATCAAGCTGTGTAGCCCCGAAGGAGTTGAGGGCCTGATAGAGGGTGGAAGTGACCTTAGAGGAAATGCATTGTGGGAGGATATTGGGCTCAATGGGAGAGCAGGGGGGGGTATGTTTGTCGTGTCAGGGAAATGGGTGCGGATGGCGTGGGCTAGCTGAGCATGTCGAAACCGGTCCATGGGTGCCAGGTCAAATTGCTCTTGCATGGTCTCAAAGTCCAGAAGGTGCCCCCCTTGTATCACATGTGCTAGTGTGTGTATCCCCTTTGCGCACCAGTGGGCAAAAGAGCCAATTTTCACGATTTCCGAGAGGAGCGCGTTGTGCCATATGGGTTGGGACAGTTTTGGCTTTCCTTTCCAGCCTATGGGTTTGTGTGCATCCCGCCATGCACGGCGGATTCGGTGCGTTGTTTTTGGCAGCGTCGGGAGCTGGTTGTGGTTGGCGTATAGGATCTGCAGCGGGGTTAACGGGGCCATGGTCTCCAGTTCAATACGGATGTGTGGTAGTGTGGGGTCTGCATGTATCCAGTCGTTTACCACCCCAATCTGTGTCGCAAGGTAATACGTGTGACTGCAGGGTAAACCGATGCCTACCTCCCATACTGATCTCTGAAGCGTGTCAAGGGCGATTCTGGATTGTTTCCCTCCCCATAACAGCGTGCAAATGTTTCAGTCAATAAGTGTGAAGGTTTCTCAGGGGGATGGTAAATGGGGCATTTTGGAGAATGTACAAAAGTCTGGGGAGGGTCATCATCTTGAATAATGCGGCTCTACCCATTAGCGATGGGGGGAGTGATTCCCAGTGGGCGGTATCTCTGTTAAACCGCACTATTTCTGGTTGTAGGTTAAGTTGGAGGAATCCTTCAGGTGTCGGGTCGAGCCGTATACCCAGATATTTAAATTCCATGATAGAGATGTGTTATGGGCAGGTCTCAGGGATCGCAGGCTTGCCACCCTGGATAAATGGTTTTGGTTTCATTCACCTTAAGGCCCGCAAAGTTTTGATACTCCCTAAGGATGAGGGAGACAGTCTGGCATGAAGTGCTCGGGTTACCAAGGTATATGAGGAGGTCACCCGCATCGAGCGAGAGGCGGTCATCTACCCCCCCTCCCCCACAAGACGAATCTGGTCCAGTTGGCGTTAGCTCTGAGCTCGATTGCGAGTGGTTCGATGGCCAGGAGGAAGAGAAGCAGAGAGAGCGGGCACCCCTGCCTCGTACCTCGACCCAAGGGAAATGATTTAGAGGACCTGCCGTTCACCCTTACCTTGGCCTCCGGGGATGCATAGAGAAGTTTGACCTTTGATATAAATGTTTGCCCCAGGTCCATCCGAGCCATAATTGCCCACAAAGCATCCCACCCCACAGAGTCAAATGCCTTTTCAAAGTTCACCGCCAGGAGGGCTAGTGGGGCCGGTATTTCTTTGGCTCTGCTCAACGCAAGTTGGATTCTGCTTAGGTTCATGCGAGTGGATTTATTGGGCATGAATCCACATTGGTCTGGATGGACGAGGGTCTCAATCACCTGCAGTAGTCTGTTAGCAAGTGTTCTGGCAAGGACCTTGGCTTCGCCATTGATCAGTGAAATGGGACGATAGGAGGCACATTCCTCTGGGGGTCCCCCAGGTTTATGTATGACTACTATGCATGCCTTCCTGCTCAATGTCTTTCTAAGGGGTTGCTAATTGTATTGGCAGAGCTGTTCTAGTACGCAAAGCCATGTAATGTTATTTGAGTAATTATATCCATAATGCCATAGCGTTTAAATCTTTTAAGGCTTTCAGGTAAATGCTAATCTGATTTAATATCAATATTGATATCGTATTTTCAGTTGAATTTGTTAGAGTGCCAAATAAACAAAATTAAATACAAAATTATTTTTTACAGTTCCATGTGATGTTGCTATGAGGTGGACTATGTTCTGTAGAATAGGAAAACTCTACTACGCTACGACAGAGATGGTTTTCACTTTGGGCAAATACAAATCATCCAAGTCATCACTTTGTTTCTGTTACAAGCTTTTGCGGGCACAGCATCTTTTTTTAAGCTAAAGTGTTTATAATTCATATAAGGAAGATAAGCAGCTGATAATTCTTAGAATACAGCACGAATACATGAGGATTACTCTTCTGCGAGGGTGAAAAAATCTTGTTAGATGGGATATTATAGGAAATGTTTTTTAATGTAACAAATATATTCAGATGAAATTTAGTGCATTTGGATTCAATGTTTTTTATAGGATTGTTATTTAATGCATTTGTGGCAGAAATGAATATTGTGGCCATTTATTCATTTTTGAATATATTTCATCATTCTCAAAGCTGGATCACCAAAGTATGCTTCGTCTGAACATCTTTTTCAAGGTAGGCCTCCAATTTTGTTTGGGCCTACTATGTATGCTGCCACAACTCAGATCCTTAAGGGGACAACTTTATTTCTACAACAAATTGTCCCCTTAATAATCCAAGTTGTGGCAGTATACATAGGTGGCCCAAATCAATTTTAGGCCTACCTTGAAAAAGATGTTGAGGCAAAGCATACTTAGGTGATCCCACAGTGAGTTTTATGCTGTGCTGGTGCTCTAATTTTTCAAGATTGAATAAATAGGACCTGTTTGAGGCAAGTTAGTGGAGTTCCTGGATAGAGGTGTCTCTGTGAGGCATTGGAGTAGGATTACAAGATTTATATTATTTAGAGCTTTTACTGGAAATTGCCATTGCAATAGTAGCATGGAACATAATTTTAAAGCAGACTATTTCAATTATTTGTAGAGTTCTGGTTTATTTTGTGTAAAAACACATGCAAGGGCCATCCTCTAAGAAATGCATCTATGCTGTTGAGCACGAATATAAAGCTGCCTCTAGACAGATCAAAAGCTGTCCACGAGAAAGGATACATCAACTAGCTAGTCTAACATGTATGTACATATGACACCTCCATTCAACTTTGTATACGCCAGAGAGCAAGTGCATTATAAAATAACTTGTAAGGTGGAGATAGTGTTGCTTCCTTGGCTAAGGAAGACTGCCTGTTCCTGCCTGTGTATACAGTGCAGTGTGGCATTAGCTCATCCTCTGCTCCTGGGGACAAAGCACGTTAGTGCGACAGTGATGAACCTCTGTATTGGGTGACTTTCAGTTAGCTGCCGAGTGCCTGTTGTACTAGAGGGACCTTGTGTGAGAATAGCAGAGGCAAATTGCAAATATAGATGCTCTAAAGACCAATGAGATAACTGTATGCCATTACGTTTGTTACCGAAAAAGTAAGCGCTACACGCATATTCTTACATTTGAAGAACTGGCAACTGCATGCTATTGCATGGTGCTGTAAGTCTCTGGTGCACTGTGGGATATTTCAAGGCACGGGAGGAATGGCGAGAAGGGTACTTTGGTCTGGATCCAACATGGTTAAAACCAAGATTCATCCTAAACTGGTTTTGGGCACCTATTTGTACTAGAAGCCTTAGCTGGAAATGCATGATACTACTTGACACTTCTGGCTCTAGCAAGTCAGACAGATACCGTTTGCCCTGAAACACACACCGTGTAACCATCAATCACCATTCACGTCCTCTCAGGGAATAATTATTTCACAATTATGTCTTATTTAAATAAAAACCATCATTGTTATTCCCAGGCTGTCAGCGATTGCGATTTTAGGAAAAAGTTAATTGCTGACACATACATTCTGCTTTCCACTCCCTGTGAAGGTTCACCATCACCTAGTAATCAAAAATCCTCTTAGACTCTTTAGCACTTTCAAGTGGGCTCTAGGGAGTAAGTGCTACATTAGCAAACTAAGATTGACGTTGCCTGCTTTTCTGATTCTCTTACCCTCTCTTCCAGACACCACCTTCCTTCACTCTATCCTCAGCCCGAGAGCACTTTGGAGTAAAGAGTTTGTTATAAAGCTTTGATTATGTGTTTATATGATCTTAACATCTAGATGTTGTATATAAAGTTTGAGTTACGGCATACTTTTCAATCTCTGTAGACAAATGTACGTTGCCATTCTCAGCTTCAGCCAATTTTTTCAGAATTGTCCCTTGTGGAGAATTCCCCACAAACACTGCTCAGAGAGGTTGCACTAGCTTGCTATTTTAACTCACATGGTTTAAAATGGGGCAACTTTGAATAAAATGTCCAGGGACACATTTGGTTCCCAGTCCAACCCTGGATTTAGAACCACAATCCAACTTCAGCCGTTTAGTTCCTGTTACACCCATACTATTTATACTGCAATATTCCCTTGTATTGTTGCACTCTACATCTTTGCTCCAACCTTTGAACTGATGAAACCTTTTTATTGGAAAAGTATTTGGGTCTTCGTTCATCTGTTGATCTCTTAACCTGCAACAGTTGATGGCACATACAAGGGAAGTGTAAGGGCTTTTATCATCAGATCTCTACAGTTCACTTCTTGACACTTTTCTCTTGTGATTTAGGACTCACCTCAATGCTGGCATAATGTTGTGGTTTCCTGTAATACACTAGAATGCTTTGTATTCATTTTTTTGTTTACTTTTGTATAACAATGTATGTACAGTCATCATGGTCGGATTATGTCTGCCATTAGAATGCTGGGGGGCTTAGTCCCTGCTGAGGCGTGGGTGCTCTGAACGTGTACTTAGCATGTAAATCCTTACCCGAACAATATCTAAACTTATTCTGAGCATTATATGCTTCTGGTGTCTTACCCCAGATGGTATAAGATTTGGAATTTTCGGGCATAGTCTACTGAAAGCCATTTGATTGATTTCAAGTCTAGTGTCACATGGCCACTATTTATTTTTTTATTTTACTTGATTCAATTGGTTTACAATTTTTACAAAAGAAAAAACAACAAATATCCCTCGCTTCTCTCTCGGGAGCTTGATAAAATTCATTAGTCCGTATAATCTTGTCTCAACGTCCTCCACCTTCTCATATATTGAATTCCTTAGTTCCATATTTATTTATAATTCTCTCCTCTCTATTAAAGGGAGATGTTTTGAAAAATGTTAACAATGCGATCACTAATGGTGTTTTATCTCTGCTTATTAAGTGGGTCCCCCAGTCTTCTTCGTCGTTAACTCGTAGTTTGGGAAAGTGGTGTCCTGTCCCAAGTAGGTGTTTCTGCTTTTGTTGAGGCCCAGACAGGAGAGCAGTAAGTGCCTCAACCTGGTCTGATGTTTCGCAGTATCGACATTTGTTTGAAATTGATTTCCTTCTGATTGCCATCATTTCGTTAGTCGAGTTTAAATTCAGGCGCGCTCTCAAGAAGGTGTTACGGTGTGCTCTACTAGGAAATGTTTTATTGTACTCCGGGAGCTGGTTTAATGTTTTTGTATTCATTGGTAGACTGGTTGTCAATTTGTTTGCAGACGTAATGTCGATGTTACGTATCCAGTCCCAGTCTTCTAGTTTTTTCCTGACTTTTGTTGGATTTAGTCTGAGGTCCTCTTCAGTGCAGCCAATCTCTTCCAATTTCTCCTTGTTTTTGTTTGACCAGTTTGTCAGTAGTCTATTATTTCCACCCATAAGATCCTTGTTAATAATGTCGAAAATATTCAGCCTAGTTGGTAAAAGTATGTTCCTGTACAGCATCAGACTGTTCCGGTTGACCGTTGCTTGAAGTGAGAACAAGCTCAGTTTGCGAGGTATAAATGTCATTGGTGTTGATGTTGGAAGACCCAGGACTCGTCGCCAGAAGTAAGCTTCTAGTCTCGGCCAAATTTTGCCTGGAATATTCGGCATTGCCTCGACTCGTATATCAGTAAGGGAATAACCTTTGCCTTGCAAAAGTTTAGGATCGGTATCGTGGAGAATCAACCACATTTTTTGTCGACAGCCTTTGTTTGAGTTGCCAGTTTTGTAATCTTCTCAAGGAGTACAGCTTGTATCAGTGTTACTGCTATGCTGTTGTTCAATGTCACACCAAGAAACTTGACTTGCTTCACTCGTTCTATATGTGAGCCTTTCAAGTACCATTGTAGTTTTTCGTTTTTTCTTGTTGATCTTTTGAAGGACATGACTTTGGTTTTTTCTTTGTTGATCTCCAGATTATTACCCTTGATGTATTTCAGTAGGTTTTCTAGTTGTTGCTGGAGGCCAACTGCTGTCTGGTCCATCAGGATCAGGTCGTCTGCATATAGATGGGCGCGTAACTTTGGTGCCTCCTATTGTTGGAGGAAAAGATCTAATGCCCTTCTCAGAGTACTGAAAGTTGCCCAAATAGGAGTTAAATAGGTCAGGAGCGAGCGGGCAGCCCTGCTTCACCCCTCTTGATGTTAGGATTTCTGAGGATAGAAAACCCAAGCGATTTAACCGCACTCTCATGGATGTGTTGGTATGGAGTGCTTGTATAGGCCCTAAGATCTCTGTCGGGCACTTCCAGTCTGACTTGCCATAGGATGTCGAGATTGACCTGGTCAAAAGCTTGAACCAGGTCGATGAAAGCTACGAAAACCCTCAAACCCTCGGACTTCCTTCCATTAGTTTCCCCTTCAAGAGGCTTAAGAACGGAATATTTGCAGTTGTACCCACGTCCTTTACAAAGCCTGCCTGCAACGGATTTGCACAGCCAGCCGATCTTGCCCTTGATTGAAAGCGTCCTAAAACAAGTGAGCCACAGACCTTGCCGATTACATCCTATAGGGCAATCGGACGGTAGTTCCTTGGATTTTTAACACCTCGTGGATGAAAATACCCCATTCATTTGGGTGTTCTTTGAGGTTGGCGTTGGTAATCCCATCAGGGCGTGGCGCCCTTAAGGTGTTTAGCTTGGCGATCTCTCCAAGTATCTACTCCACGTCATGGGGAATATCACAAGTTGTTGGTAGCTTTCTTCATGGGACACATTGAAATTTCGTTAGTTTTTGAAAAGTGGTGCACCTTTGTTTTTTCTCCTACGTTGTTCTGTAGGGAGTCGTTGGTGGCATTAGTTGTTTTCACTAATGGCCAGAATTCTTTTGATTTTCTGCTGCAGATCACTCAAAGCATTTGTTCAGAATCTGCTTGCTACATTTTAAATCGGTGTCCTGTTAGCAAGCTTTTGTATACCTTTTTGGCGAGTGTGGCTTTTTCTTTATTCTCGTGGGTGTTGATCTTTACCGCCAGGCGCTTTGTCCGCCTCAATGTTCTCCTTTTCTCTACCAAGAGTGTGTTGTACATGTGGGAACTTGACTTTGAAGTGGTCTGATTTTTACTGCATGCTTCAGTGTTAGGAGTCCTCGAGTTTGGTTTCTGAGCCATTTGTATGTTTGTTCGTGTTTTTCGACAAGAAAAGTTCAATTTCTGTTACAAAAGGCCTGTGTGCTGTTTTCCTCATCTACCAGCAATGGGGATTCGTTGAATATTTAAAATCCAGGCTCCAGATAGCATTACCTAAGCATACATTATGCTCAAATAGTCTTTTGCTACTGGTACAACCACGCACCCTCTTGAAGAAATTAGGTCAAGCAAGTTTTGCGGCCTCTGGGGCCCGAAAAGTTGGAATATGATTCCACTTCATCTCAAACAGTCCACCACACTGCAACAATTCAGAAAATGCCTTAAGACCTTTCTCTTCGATGTCTCATCTTCATATGTTGGCATAGGAACACTGGCTATTCCTCAAGATTTGCTAGTCGCCATGATTCAAGGCATCTACCTCCATTCCTCTTTTTCGGAAATGATGTGTTTGTATATGTCTATGTAAGCGCCCCGAGACCTTTGGGTGAGTGAATGCGCTATATAAGAAACTTTTTAGATAGTTGTTGGTGAAGTTTCGTGCCCCTCAAGGGCAAAGATTCTAGAAGGCCATCTTGGGCCTACATCGCGCTCTCTGACCATGTCGGAGGAGAAGAACGAGGGAATATCCCTCTTCAGGTCCTGCACCAAAAGTGGGCTACGGAATGTGTTTGTGGAAGACAAGCACCTGCAATGCCTATTTTACCTGCATCCAGACCATAAGTAGGTAGAGTGCAAGATATGCCAAGATTTTTCTAAGAAGACAACGAAAGACAGGCACAGTAGGCTGGCGGCATGGCTTAACTCGTCCAAGGCCTCTGACCCACGCTCCGAGCAGGGTCATGCCTCGTCCAAAACCGGCTGGTCCGAGGAGCGGTCTTCTAAGTCCTTTGAGGGCGCCCCATCCTTGGGGTGTAGGGGGTCCAAGATAAGGCCAAGATCTGCAAGTCCGAGTCCACCGGGTTCACTGATGATGTGGGTCCCAGTGGATCAGGCGCGATCGACATTACACTCTGGGGGTCATTACTACCTGGGCGCAAAGGGATACCGGGCACCGGTAATGACACCGGTGCCAGTAATCCCTTTGCGCCCTATTCTGAGGTCCCTTTGCGGGTCCCTCCCTTAACGCCTGGTTCTACCAGGCGTTATGGACGGGACCCGTAAAGGGATACCAGGGTCAATAACGGTACCGCAAATTGCGGTACCGTTATTGCCGCCTTCCCATTGAGCCCTATGGGGGCTCAACTGGGAATGGGGAATGGCTCTGGTGAATGGGGAATTACCGGTCCCGCTGACCTCGGACTGGACCGGTAATTACTCCCTTCACCAGACTGGAGTCGGACCGATTTTGGAGGCAGCTAATAGCGCCATGGCTACCTCCAAACTCGGAATGAGGGCCTCTGCCTCCATAGCCAGCCTACAATCAAGCTCCTCTTCCAAGCGGAAGCCATCCACCCCAGCAAAGCTACGGGAGAGATCTGATAAGCCAAGGGCAGGGGAGAAGAAGGTCGCACAGCCCAAGCAGGCTCAACCGGCACAGGCGAAGCCTTTCGTCATCGACTTTATCGACGGCTACCACTACCACGGCAGCTGCAGGCGCTGATCCTACGAGGGCCCACGGCGTGAGACCGCCTCAGAAGCCCTGGCGAAGGCTGCAGGCACCCCAGAAGGGCTTAAGACACCGGTTAAGGCCCCTGGGGTGGTGGGGGTGATATAAAAGGGGGCAAGGAGGCCCCAAAACAGTCCTCCCAGGTCGCTGCTCAATCTATGGAGGTTTCGTCCAGACAACGAGAATCAAGAGTCCATGCATACGGTCCACGAGGAGTTTTCCTTCTCTGCCGAGGGACATTTCCTTGGACATTCTATCAATTTTTCACAATTTGGTGTCGGAGATGCAGATGAGGATTCCCTCAGCACCGGTACCTGGAGCGCCCCAGGTCCCCCGATCAAACGCCAGTGAAAAAGAGGAAGCGTCATTTGATGCCCCCAGATCAACCTCCTCCACCACGTCGGGCCCCAACTCCCCCAGCGGATCCTGATACAGAGACGGATACGACCACGACTACGGATGAGGACGAAGACTTTGTCCCAGCAGACAATGAATCGCCACATTTGGATGCTCCTCATAGGGTTTCCCCACCGGATGAGGAGGAAACCAAGAAGGGGGGCTTCTTGTATGAAAGGGGAGAGGCCAAAAGGAAGATGATCATGGCGGTACCATTTCTGGACGATATTTGGGAAGAGGGTATGGCCCTCATGAAGAACCCTTGCACTGCTCCAGTCAAATGAGTCAGGCTGGAGAAGAAGTATAAGGGGCCGGACTCCGCACCCAAATGCCTTAGGTCACAGCCATCGCCGGACTCTCTGGTGTCGACTGCTGCGAGAAAACAGTCGGCTAACCCGTCTTCATCATAGTCAGTCCCTCCGGACAGTGAAGGAAAAAGGATGGACGCCGTGGGGAAGAAAGTGATTTACACAGCGGCATCCACAATCCAGGGGGTCAACGCCCTGGCGATCCTAGCCTGGTACGACAGGGAATTGTGGTCCAAGCTAGGAACGATTCTAAAGTTCCCTGACAATAAGAAGACAAAAGCCCTTGCTCTCTTCCAGGAAAGAGAAGTGGCATCGGACCATGCCATCACAGTGGCAGCGGACGTCGCCGATAAGGGGTACCATCCGATGGGGAACGGGGTCTGCCTTCGTTGACTGGGATGGATGAAGGCCACTAACTTACGTCAGGAGGTCCAGGCTAGGGTACTGGACATGCCCTTCAACTGGGAGAATCTGTTGGGGAAGGCGGTCGACGACTCCCTCCAGGCCATCAAGACAGATGCGGTTACGGCCTGTTCCCTCTGCACCCCCCAGCAGCACTGCTCGTCTTTTCACTCCTCCAGGGGAAAATTTGAGCAGGTCATCAAAAGGTTTCTCCACGTTTTACAGACAGCCTTCCCGATCCTCAGCGCAAGAAGTCTACAGAGGCTGCAGGGTAGGACGCTGGCACCGAAGCAAGCCTGAACCGGCCAAGACGTTGGGCCCCGACTCATGCACCCCAGTGAGAGGCTGGCTGATAAGTTTTGTCAGCGAGTGGGGAAAGATCTCCACCGACAGATTGATGCTGAACGCCCTCGCCCCGGGCACACCTTGGAGTTCCAACGCAGGTGTCCTCGTATTCCGCTTGTTCTCTGTTAGGAGCAGCATATCCCTCAGCTTTTGGAATAGGTACGTGTCCTGCTGCGAAAAGGGGCAATAGAGCTAATTCCTCAACGGCCCTGGGGCTCCGGAGTCTATTCCAGATACTTTCTAGTCAGAAAGAAGACGGGGGGCTGGAGACCGATCCTGGATACAACTGAACAAATATTTAAAGTCCCAAAAATTCAGGGTGCGGGCCATCAAGTTGCTACTGGCATGATGCCGTCCTGCATCTACATCGTCTGCCTCTGCAGGTTGCAGATGCGACCCCTACAAGATTTCCTGGATGCACTTTGGATACAGGTGTCCGGAGGCTTCATGCACAAGACCCCTCTGAACGAGGAGTTCCGACAGGTGATTGAGTGGTGGGGGTCAGCTCCCAAATCTTCCAAGGCACAGAATTTTAAAAAAAACCTCACCAGGAGACAGTCACCACGGATGCCCCCCTGGAAGGTTGGGGAGTGCACACCGAACGTCTGCACGCCAGAGGCATGTGGCTGCTGGAGGAGAAGGATCTGCATATCAACATCCTGGAGCTACAGGCCGTCTTCTGGTCTCTCCAGTCATTCCTACCGCCTCTGAAAGGCAAGGTGGTGAGGTCCTTCGCAGACAACCATGTTCTACATCAGGAAGCATGGGGGCACTTGATCCCTGGGGCTCTCCAAGGAGGCCCAGGACTTGTGGCACTGGGCCGCCGGACAGGAGATGTTCCTTGTCCCACTTCACCTGGCGGGAGTCAAGAACACCATTGCAGACTCCCTCAGCAGGGAACTCCGCTCCTGCGACGTGTCGGAGCTTCGTCAGGATCAGGTGGACCACCTGTTCGTCGAATGGGGCAGACCCCAGATCGATCTGTTTGCGACGGCAGCAAACTCAAAATGCCAGAAGTTTGCCAGCAGGTTCCACCAGCCGAGGAGCTTGGGGGATATGTTCTGCTCCCTGTGGGAAGGACTGTTTTTGTACGCGTTCCCTCCGTTCCCTCTCCTGCTACTAGTCATCAACCCACTCAACAGTGCCTATGCAAGATGATACTCATTGCACCGGTGTGGCCGAGGCAGATTTGATATCTGGACCATATCAGCCTGTCAGCGGTGCCTCCAGTCAAGCTGCCAGTGATTCCAGATCTTCTCACCAGAGAAGGAGGCATAATACTTCATCACGACCCAGGATCGCTGAACCTGAATGCTTGGCTCCTGCAGCCTTGGGGTTTGGAGGGTGTGAATTGCCAGCGGACTGCAGGGAGGTCATTGCCAATTCCAGGGCGTTGTTGACTTTAAAGTGCTACGGCCATAAGTGGAAGCATTTTGCTATGTGGTGCCAGTCGCAGAAATGTACCCCTGTGAGGGTCACGGCTCCTCGGATCCTCCCATTCTTGCTGTCCTTGGCAAAGGCTGGGCTGGCTCACACATCCAACAAGGTACATCTAGTGGCCATCTCCCACTTCACCATATCCCCGGGGAGATCCTTGCTTTGGTCCCACAGGCTCGTCAAGGAATTTCTCAAAGGCATTTTCCCGCCGGTGAAGGCTCCTGTCCAGGTGTGGGAACTCAACGTGGTTCTGACGAGGCTCATTGGGGCCCCCTTCAAGCCTATGCATCAGACCCTGCTCAAGTTTCCCTCATGGAAGACGGCTTTCCTTGTGGCCATCACCTCTGGCAGGCTTATAGGTGAGATTGCAAGCAATCGTACCTGACTGTCCACAAATCAAGGGTGGTATGCATACGCACCCCTCTTTCATGCCGAAGGTTCTGTCGGAATTCCACCTCAACAAGCCTTTGGTGTTTCCTGTTTTCTTCTCGAAACCTTTGTCACTGGCGGAGAGGGCCTTGCACTCGCTGGACGTTGCTCGTGCCCTGAAGTTCTATGTGACGCGCTCAAAGCGAAGACTTCACAATTGTTTGAACTTTGGTCCTGTGAACCATGGGAAGGCCTTGTCCAGGGCTTCCATTTCAAGATGACTCTCCGGCTGCATTATGCACTGCCATCGTTTGGTGAACCGAACGCTGCCTGACCGTCCGAGAGCCCATTCCACCAGAGCGATCGCTGCGACAACAGCGTTTGTGTGTCCCTGCTGGACATCTGCAGGGCTGCTACACGGAGGTCCACGCTGTTGGGGAGGATTCTCATTCTATGGCTAATTTCCCTTACCTATAGAGTCCCCCAGCAGCTTTGCTGGATTTGAAGGGTTTGTTTCTTTTTACCTGCTAAGAGTGAGACTCTTTTTCCCCACTCTTAGGCATTTTTGCTATTTGTGTTCTAGGCTATTTTTGTGTTTTAATGCCTATGGGATCTTTCTCAACCCCATAGGAACCATCTTTATTCACATGTTACATAGCACCCTCAGTGCAGTGACACAGGGGTGTCGTAGCGACCCCCAAACATAGACTCCATACCCTCAGACTGACTGTCTCACAGGGCATCTAAAGTCCCCATTGACTTTACTAGTCAAATCCTATGAACTAAACCAGTACAAACCATCTTACTATGGAGGTACTGCAGGGGTTTAATAGTTTTTCCCCTGTGTTCATTTTCGAGAGGGTACCGTACAGTCCCGCTCTCAAAAGTTTCTGGCTGGTGGCAGTGGTTACTACCATAAATATTTGACCGCAAATATTTCCCTATGGGATTTTCCCATTGTTCGAGGCTACCACTTTTTCTGACAGCCTCTAACATACCGCCGGTGTATTTGAATATTAACTTTACTCCGGTAGGTTTTTATTGCCAGAACTTTAATATAACTTCTTTCTCGTGTCTTCCTCTAAACTCCTAACCCAGGTCGGGGATCCTTTGTTCGTCCTTTCGGCGCCACTGAGTCTGGGGTGGGTCCATTGTGTGGGAGGGGGAGTAGGACCCCCTGGACAGGGTTGCCTCAGCAACCCATGTCGCACTCTATCCTGATAGGCTGGAGGGTCTCCCGCCAAGATGACCACTCCACTGTGTGAGTGACAGCTAAGGCTGTATGAATGGGGATCTTTTTGCATAAAAGCAGGGTCTTGAGGACTGAAAGAGCAAGATGTCGCCACTGGAACTAAGAAGCCGAAGAGGAGAGAAGCCAAAGGCATCTGCAACGACTGAACCACTGGTGAAGCCCTGCTGCAGCGTCTCGCCACTTTTCTCCACACAACGAGAGAAGATCTTCACCTGCAAGAGCCTTCTTCCCTTGAGCTGGTGGGGCCAACCAGTTTGCCAATCGCCTTCCCGGACCTGCCTTGGTCGAATCTCCCGTACCCTGTACTCGGAGGCCGGGTAGCCAGGCACCCGTCCACCCGGACTGCAATTTAAACGAGCATACCTTTCATTCGTTGGGCAGCACCGCGGCTGGTTTCATCCCTGGGTAGTGCAGTAACTCGAACCTTCCTCCTCAACGAGAGCCTCTCTTCCTCTGCTGGATCACCCGAAATGCAGGAACTACCGGGAACAACCGCCACCGCAGGAGCCACTTCTTCAGTTTAAGGTACATTGTTCCGCCAGGCTGCCCTTTCTTCGCGGTAGTACTAAAGGTGTTTTAAATCCTTTACCTACCTGTTGGGTTGGCCGCCCCTCTCTCTTCATTGTCTTCAACGTCTGCATCCACCTTTTCCACTTCGTTAACCAAAGACTTGACTGCAGCTACAAGAACATTTTGCTCCTGGGCCCTTGCCCTGTACCAACTGACTTTGGCACAGGCCTACTGATTCTGGTCACATTTGTTAGATCTGCCTTCTTTAGATTGATTCTCAGCTAGAACTGTGTGGCGCACCTATTTCTTTTAACTACCCTTTCCTTCCCATTTTTAAACCTTGTGAAATGCCATTTTGCTCAGTTTTCATTTAAGTATTGCTTATACTGATGCACTGCCTTGCTTAAGCTGGTTCACAAACTGATGGGAAGTGTTGCTAGGGTGTGTAAGAACCTATTTCTATATAACTTGTGCTTTCCCTCCCTTGTGAGTGTGTATTTTTTTCTTTGTTTTTTGACTTAATTTAACTTGCTTGATGACTGTGATACATGTTTTATCTAGAAGTGTGGAAAATAAATATAGAACTACTTTTTACTACAAAACTTTGGTCAGTGTTTCCTTGTGCCATAGTACTGAAGGCCTATTGTGTAAACCCTAAATACTGCTCATCTCCCTCTTGAGATAAGTGTGACTGCTCAGTCACAGCTACCAACTAAATCTTTGTGGTACAGACTAATGCCAAAGGGGATTTATTGCTCTCACCTCTAGTCCTAATCTTGTGTAGTGCTCCCTAAGGGAACTTTACAGGATTCTGCCTAACACATGCACACCTTCACATGCACACCTTCTACTGCATCGACAGGGATTCCAGAGAGGAGTCCAGAGTCGGCCAAGCAGTGCTTGTGGTGAGTCTGTTTGAGATGTAAGAGTTAATTGCTTCTGGTGGGCCTTGCCACCTCCCTTGGTTGTGTAATCTTGTACTGATGTGTATTTGTTATTCATGAGCATGTGAATCCATGCCAGACCCCATGCTGGAGAAAGTTTAAGGTACTTACCTTTAGCTATTGTTCTCCAGCATAGGTCTGGTATGGATTTGCATGCGAACCCTTCCTCCAGCCCCTCTGCGGCTCTTCTTGGTCATACCACCACTTTACGTGCTTACCAAATCTGAAGATGACTGCCAGGTGTGAGGCTTAGGGAGATGACTGTCATTGGATGGGGGCAGTATGACCCAGAGGACAGTGATTGGTTTAGAGGAGAAATACAGTTTGAAAGTGAAACTGTATTTTCTTTTACCGAGGATTCCTAGCCTGACGGGGAATATTCATCTGCATCCGAATCCATGCCAGACCCCATGCTGGAGAATAATAGTTACAGGTAAATAACTTAAACCTTGTTTTGGCTCCCCAATAAATACACTCTGTGTAGCAGTAGTCCAATCTTGACATCACTAATGTGCCTGGTGATACACTCTCGATTATCCAGTGCAGATGTGAATGTTATTTGCTGAAGTTGTTTAGTTCAGGGATGAATGTTTGCCTGTGGGGCAATTGAGGGTTCAGCACACAATGTGACACTCGGAATTTGTGGTTTTTGTGCCTGGTTGGACATGGCGCATAGAGAGCAAAGCTAGGCAAATGCAATCGTCATTGGGCCTGTCTCTTTTTACCACTGATATCACTATCATAAACCTATTTGAGAATGAAAAGTTAACCTTTATTCAATGGTATATATGATTGACACTCTCTTTGATGTTACCTCTACTGTTGTGTAATCTTGTATTATATTATGCCTTTTTGTGTAGTACAATGTCACCTCCCAGGCAGTCTCCTTGTGTTGGTTAACTTGGGTTACTTATTGAATTCAGGTGGCATGATATTGTTTAGTGCCGGAAAACTAATTCCTTTTTTTTTTGCTTTTCAAAAGTGGAATTGATCTTCATTACATCTGATGGGGAGGGAATGTCACAGAAAGGTAGTGCAGGCCAAGAAAGCACATCTGCCAGTGTGTTTTATCCTACTTCTAATGTAACTGTGTTAGGGCTGGTGTGGCACGGTTGAATCTGTAGAGCCTAAGGAGAAGGCGTGCTGCCACGTTTTAAAGCATGTTCATAAAGTATTTTGCAAGGTCTGAGTAGACACTGTTAAAGGAATAAAAAATTTACAAGGCAGAGAAATTATTACTTTATTCTTGCTAGTATAGTTGGCAGGGCGCAGAATTTTCACTTGCCACTACCAACTGACTCTTGGAGAGTAGGCCATTGAGTGGTATGTGTATTTGTTGAATTGAGGTGGTAGTAGCTTGCAACTTGAAAGTTTTACCCCTGAATGGGAGAACTCTCTCAAAGTCTCATAGAGTAAAGAAATCTTTCTTGACAACTGTGCTTCCATGCCCACTCTTTATAATTTCAAATAAATTAGAAATCCCACATTTTTCACTACATTCAGCAGTTTCCCAGTTCCCTTGGCCATAGATTGTGTGTCTATGAGCCAGCATGTTGGCCTATAATCCGGGTCTCACTGCTGTCCGAACAGCTCAGTTTCTATGTTATTTTAAAGACTGCTGGGGTACTAACAGGTTTATGACCCCTGATTTAGGGCCGTAGAAGGTGTTGGGGGCCATAGACCTCATCAACTCGGTCTTCTGGGCCTCCAACTCGGTGTATAGCCCCCAAACGGGGGCTATACAGCTTAATTAGAACATTGTAATGTTGGCAGATACATTGCAGACCATCTAGTTGCATAGGGCAATAAGGGCCGTTATTTATTTTCTGTTCCATCATTTCAGTGTTTCTTCTTTGTCTTTCCTTGTTTTAAGCTGGTTATCCTACCGTCATTTAGTGAAATATTCTAACAGCAGTAATGCTCCCTCTTCTGGCTTTTACCTTGTTAATGGCCCTCACAATTAGATTCAGCCAAGGGTCATTACAACTTGTAATGGTCTGAGGAATTTGTCATTATTGCTCAAATTAATCTTTTGTTTAAACTTTCATCCTTGTAGTCTGTCTTTGATATTGGACGGACCCACCACAAATAACCACTCTGACGCTGTCTCTCAGTCCTAAGGTGTTAATTCAAGATCTTTAAAAAATAGGGGGCTTGGTGGACTTTGCCATTGGGGCAAACCAGTGTATTGGGGAAGATTGGCGCTATTGCCGTCCCTCTCTCTCTCTCTCTCTCTCCCTCTCTCTCTCTCTCTCTCTCTCAACTTCCCCAGAATTTCCCTCCTCCCTACCCCGGCCGACTGTACCAGCTGTTAGTTCTGCAGCCAGGTGACCCCTACTGTCTGATGCTGCTAGTGCTGTAGGTGGTATACCTAATGTAATGCGTTGGCTGACTTCCTCCCTAGGGGCTGTCTAACAGACTAGGCCCACTTGGATGGTGCCTTCTTCCACACTGGTGGCACATGCTCTGCACACACTCAGTCTCACCTGACCCTCTCATAACCTGGGGTCCCAAAGTGTTCTCCTCCTGACAAATCTGCTCTCCCTGTGATCTTACACTCTGCCTTCCTACCTCCTCCCTTTGATTTTACTTCTCTTGTCAACTCCTTTCACTACTACCACTACTTCCTGCTACCACAAAGGACTCCCTCCTAAGTTAGTTCTCCTCTTTCTTTCCTACTACTCCATCTCCTTGCCACTACGACTTTTCCACTGCTACCACCTCTTCGCTCTTACCACTTCTCCTACTCCTTTTCATTACTACAACCTCTCTACTACCACACCTCAATACCACTACTCCCACTCTACTGCTACTACCACTTCTCTACTATTGCTGATGCATCTCCTTCTCTACTTTCACTATCAAACCCTACTACCACTACTTCGTAATACTGCAAATATCTCTCCATTCCACTGCTCCCACTACCACTGTCACTACCACTACCTCCAACCACAGCTACTACTACCTTTTACTCCGACTACACTCACTTCACTCCCATATGCACACTCCTTCCACACTCTCCTTCTCTGGTCTCTCAGACATCCTTCTCTCCCTCCTGTCCTCGCCCAACTACAACCCACCCTAAACTACACCCAGGCTTACCTTTATGTATAACCTACCCCCTCCCAGGTTTGGCCAGCTGTACCTGCTTATGGCTTACTTTGCACCACAGGGTGTGTCATGTGAAGGGCTTAAGGGAGCTTTTCAAACGGGCCTGCCGAATTTCTAGCATGTGCAGTGCATTGGCCCACAGGGAATTGCAGTTCCCTTTTACAAAGGCCTTCTGGCAGGCCCATCCTTAATACATAATTCCTTGGTTGGCTAGTGGGTTGTTTGTGCTCTTTCGTGAGGCCTTTATTAAAAAAGTACCCTTCCTGGTGGTTAAGTGGGGCTTTAAACAATACATCCTTCATGTAGGTTCTTAATTATTTTCTGAATCCCTGGTGGCCTAGCAGGTGTTTTACATTCGTGGGATTTAGCGGAGTTGATCTGCTGGAGCCTCGCTCTGCTTTTGACCGCTGCACTGGCTCACCCGTGACCTGCCTTGTTGAGCTTGCCCGCCACTCTCCTGCGTGCAATTGGCCGGATCCTCCACTGTTTTGCCAGCGTCCTGCAAGCTTCCCTGACTGCTCGGGCTGCTGCTTTGCTGTGCCAACTTGAGCGGCCTAGTCCCCCTGGACCTCTGGCTTGGTGCCCCGGCTTCGGGTCTCCTGTTGGCGGCGGGGTCCGACGTGGCCCTGCCGCCAGCGTTTCCATGTAAGATGGGGCTGAGACGGGGGCCTTCCCTCACACATGCCGGCACCAGTCGGGGTGTTTGGGATCAGGCTCTGTCGTATAACATTTGAGTCTGTCACCACATTCATGCTGACATTGGTGCAATGTTGCCTCACCTACAAGCCATTGCCACACCTTTTTGCTAGAGTAAAAATGTAGAGGTATTGTGGGTCGTTTTCAGGCTGTTTCCCAGGACATAATTAAGCAGTTATTAATGCATGTGGATTAGTATGAAAATCTGCATGCAGTTTTTATCATGTAGGGTGTCATGGAAATACTACATACATATGTTTCTGAATATGTATTTACGATTAGTGTTAATTGATGACTTTGTAAAGCACTCAACAGTGTGACGGCTCCAGTCACTAGTATGCACTTGTCACAATAGTTCATTTTAAATAAATAAAAAACAAATGCAAAATAATGCCTTCCTCTGTGAGTGCCCTTGATAGAATCCAGACTTTCATTTACCAATAACTATTGAAAATCCCCATTCTATAACAGTACCAGAGGTTAGCATTGAGACCTTCAGTCTAGTTAAGCTACACATCTAACATCGGTTTACCATAATATCCTCCATCCGGGCACGCAACTCAAATGTTTTGAGGCAATGGGTCCTTTTGAAGAGTGGGCTCCAAAAATTGACATGTCATTGTGCACTTGACCCATAACCCAGCAGGCCCATCTCGCCAGCATGGAGAATTAAACTGTTAAACAGGTGCCCTATAGAGAACAGCAGCAGTGCCCCCCGCCTGTCAAACCTCCGGTATGGCCAATGTAAGGACTTAGCACATGGATGTCACCATGCACAATTTCGGATGCTCTGGAAAAGCAGGGTACCAGATTAGGGATGAGCTGCATTTCGTACACTTGGTGGCATGAAGAATCCCTCCATCAGGTGAGAAAACTCTTCATGCCACATCTAGTGCCCCGACATCTGAAACCCTTCTACAGGGCACCAGACAACAAAAGATCAATAACATGGAGGAAAGCGCTTTATAGGGCACCATTAGCATACCACAGCAAAGACTATTTAGGCGGGTACAGAACCACTAGAGGTCTACCCTTCATAAGAAGCTCCTGTAGTCACTGCACAATAAGCATTTCCATCTTTGCTAAACGTTTTGACATTTTAGAGCTGCAGAGGTAGAATGCCTACCCCATTCCACACACCAATTACTCATACACCCAAGCTACCTTTTGGCTCTTAGAGCTGTAGGGAGGGAGGTCAAAACTCTTGTTCAATTCCTCAGCCTGCTCGAAATTCAAGGAAGTTTTTAGCTTTCCCTGAAATTTTTCAGGCATGCAGAAAAAGACTGACAACTAACATCAGGCATTTGAGATGGTCAGGAGGCTGTCGGGGGGGGGGGGATCTGGTCTCTGGGGAAGATGATCAGGGAATCTCTAGATGTTCCAGAAGTGATTGAAACCACACTTGCATTGTTCACATGGTGGTAATGAGAACCAGTTTGCCTTGATCTTTCTGCACATGCGCCTGAGTCTGAGCTATGAAAGCAAATGGGGAAAAATCAAAATGGAGACAGACACAATGTTCAGGAAATATGTCTGAAGATGTCTGTGTCTCGGGGTCAAACTACAAAGCATGGTCCCTGATTGTTAAACCCAGAAGCAATGCCTTTTTATCAGAAAAGCACTTCAGAGAGTGAAACAAGCATCTTTTCAACAAGGGTTCACTGACTCAGGGACCAACTTTATCCGCATGGCTCGTCAATGCTTATATAAAGCCCCTCACGCTCATAGAACAATTGACACCCACATTTGAAGGATACACAAATGACACAACTTTGCTTCTCCATTTTGCCAAACTTCGAATCCAACTACTCAATGGTTGTCCCAAAACAACTTTTGCTCCAACCCCAGCAAGACAGAGGTCATGGTCTTTGCGCCCAACACATTCACCACCTTTCTTTAATATGGAACGCTGATCTAAGAAACCTACTTCACATAATTCTTTTTTTTTTTTGAGAGGAATAAAATACATTTTTATTTTTATTATGTTTATGGTTTACAAAATGAACACCTTTTACACAAACCCTCCTATTTACAACAGCATCATAATCTCGTCATTTCTTAATGTCTTAGACATTTTACAATTCCTAAATAAAATCAAAACCACAAATTAATTCTTTGCATCAGCCCGTTCTCAATCCTTAAAAACATACTCAGCAAATGTCATTACTGCTAAAATTAAACCTATTTTCTCTACCGTTAAGAACCTGTCCCGCCATTTGTGAGCTGTTAGCAACTTAGTCTTTTTTTATTCTTTATTTACATTTTGCTACACAAGAACACATAAGTAACGAACAAATCAGTTAAAATATTGCAAACAACCAACATTACAAAACCCCTCTAGTACATGTTCAAAAACACCTCCCAGACCTTAGCATGCAAGTGTATTTTCCCCTACTTTCTGTAAATCAAATTTTCAATAGCTGCCAAAGAGACCATCTCATCAACCCAAACATCTGAGTCAGGCGGGATTTGGGATTTCCACCCTCTCACGATCAGTTTCTTGGCAATTGACACACCCCTAAATAAGAACTTTTTCTCAGATATGGATAAATCCTCAAGTTAGACACCACTGCCCAAAACCATCGTCTTGAAATCCAAGTCACTACTGCGATCCAAGATCTGCAGACACATAGTACAAACCTCCTGCCAAAAACCCCTGATCCGGACACAATCCCACAGTAAATGTTTAAGAGTGCCAACCTCCACATCACAACACCAAAACACATCCGAATCGGACATACCTCTGCCCTTGAGCCTTTCCGGGCACCAATAAACCCAGTTGAGCATTTTAATTTGCCTAGAGCGCTCACACAAATTGATCGAGCAGATCTTCACATTTGCACACATCTCCAGCCACAAATCCGCAGTGATCTCGAATCCCAGCCTTCTACTCCATTCATCCAGCAGACCAATGTTTTCTTTGTAGTTGGCAAAAATCCAGTGATACACCTTGCTTGCAACAGACTGACAGCCCACTGCAAAAAAATTAAAACTCACACTCATTCCCATCAATCTCACCAATGCATCTCTTCAATTTCCTGTAATCTGCAACTGAAAGGTTTTCAATAGTGAAATTTGCGCACAACACATCAAAATCAACCCACTTCCCATCTCTGTAGATATCACCAATCCAATGAACTCCACCAACAAACCATTCCAGCCATAATATAGGTCTGCCGCCCTCTGTAATTGCTTTATTAAACCAAATCGAGGCCGATGGTGATTTCAAAGCACTTGAGCCACATATATTATGAAACTCTTTCCACACATCTCTCAGAAACATCTCTTAGAAAATCAATCAAATGAGATCTCCTACCACGTTTGCTAACTGTCGTGAGCATAGCTCGCGGGGCAAGAGGACCCAAAGAGCTTGCCTCCGCCACTGCCCAAGCACTCGGAGAATCACCAGAAAAGGAAGCAAAAACTGTCAAGAGAAGGCAAGATGATGCGCCTTAAAATCGGGGACCCCAAGCCCCCCCCCCCTCAACAGGCAACTGCAGTTAACACAATTTTTATTTAGGAGGTTTGTCGCCCCAAAGGAAGGATTGAAGAGTCGCATTAATCAATTTCCAGTAACATGCACTGACCTTCAAAGGGAGCATACTCAAAATGTAGTTGATTGACCACCTCTGCGTAGACGACTTCAGCTCACGACAGATCTCATTCAAGTTCACCTCCACCATATCGCTCACCACTGGAGTCAACCAAATCCCCAAGTATTTCATTTTGTGTAGACACCATTGAAATCCATAACCAGTCACCATTGATTTAGCACAACTCCCCGTGATTGGTAAAACCTCAGACTTCGACCAGTTTATATTGTATCCAGTCACCGCATGGAAACGATCCAAGATGTTCATCAAAGATGGCAAAGAAGTCTCTAGATCCCGTAGAACTAATAAAAGGTCATCTGCATAAAACCATATTTTCTGCTCAACCCCATGGAAGGACACTCCTTTCAAGTACAAATCTCCCCGTAAGGCAATAGCGAGCAATTCAATGGCTAGAACAAAAGGTAAGGGTGTCTGGTGCCCCTCCAAAGACTAAAAACACCAGATAACAAACCATTTGTTCTAACATTTGCCGTGGGACGAGCATACAAAAGGTAAACCAAGGAAATGTACTTGTCACCCAAATTCATTGCCCTCAGCACTGTAAACATATAATGCCAATCGACACAATCAAATGCTTTCTCAGCATCGAGAGAAAACACAGCCACATCTTCATTCAAATTCTCGGCCTGCAATATAGTTAGCAAAAGATTTCGAATGTTGCTAGATGTTCTATGATTTTTGACAAAACCAGACTGATCCGTGTGAATAAATCGTTGAATTACATCCTCAATGCGTAGAGCAAGAATTTTAGCCAGGATCTTGTTATCTGTATTTATCAAACTTATCGGTCGATAACTGGAAAGCAAGAGACTGTCCTTCCCTTTTTTCAGAAATACAGAAATAGTAGCATGGTTGGTTGTTTCTGGAAGCATACCCACCTCCTTAGACTCAATATACATATCCTTCAAAAGCCCCAGTGCCGCTTCAGGAAGAATCTTATAGAATTCAGCCGGCAAGCCATCAAGCCCTGGCGTTCTCCCAGAATTCAAACAGCTAATAGCATTCCTAATCTCATCCAAAGTCACCGGGCGACTCAGGCCAGACATCTCCTCATCAGTAATTTTTAGAACATTCAAATTATCAAAGAAGCAATCACTGCGACCAGATACATTCTCATACAGGTTCATGTAGAAATCCCTGAAAACAGTATTAATCGCACGCGGATCAAAAGTGACCACTCCATTCATATCTAGATGTAATAGCCTCGCCCGAAGACTGTTGCCGTAATCTGTAGGCGAGCCACCTATCGCATTTTTCTCCCTTCTCAAAGTAGGCACATTTGATCCGATACAAATCCTTTCAGATCATTCGTCTTTTTTCAGCCTTTTCAACTCCCTTCTCTTATCAGCGTCATCTGGATCACGCACCAAACTATTCATTGCCTCGGCAATAATGGTTTCAGTCTCCAACCGCACCTTCGCCAATTTCTTCCTCCTGCCACACAAGAAGCCTAAAGTACTTCACATAATTCATAAGCTCGGTACCTTGGAATCCTAATAGACAGCGACCTATCCCTTAAACCAGATATAAAAGACTGCACCAAAAAAAAATAATACCCCCTACAAATCCTCAGACACATACTGCCCTAATTGGAACTTCACCAAAAGATCATAATCACCAGTGCCCTAATATTCTCCAAACTATAATAATGCAGTACTTTCTATATGGCTCTATATTCCATTTTATCCAAAATAAAACTGCAAGTTGGTTACTGAACCTCAAGCCTCATAACCATATCACCCGAAATGCTAAATCCAAAACATTACCCACAAGGCCATCCACTCTTCTAGTCCCTCATTTCTCCAATGGTCCCTTAAGCTTGCCAAACCCTGCGCAGATAACTACAGGCATTGAATAAAGCTAAACTAACACCTCTGAACTTCACATCAAAAAAGAGGCAAATCATTCTCTGCCATTACCCCCACGCTGTGGAACTCTGTACTCTCCCCTCCTTTATTTTAGTTTAACTCTGCCACGCCACACTTCTCTCCCTCCTTCCATCTCCCTTTTACCACACTAGCATTTACCTGATATGTATTTTCAGACAACATAGCACTTTTACCTTTTCGGTAAAGTACACTTACTTTCATTTCAATCCTACCCTCCCTTCATCGCTCCCTTCATCATTCATCTCCCTGCCCACCTACTTCCCCCTCCACCCTCAGTAACCTTCGCAATTCTGGAACATACTCTTGTGCCTTGAAAGTATTTGCTTACTAACCGTTATCAAATGGCCATGGTCTGTACATGTTTTTACGTCCAGGCTGCAACCAGAGGACATTGGCGCCTTGAAGGACTTGTGTGATCTGGCGCTTGTATATAAGAAACCAATCAAATAAAAAATCTGACTGTGTTGACAAACCCCGGAAGGCACCAAAAATGGTCTCTTCAGACACTAGTGCCAAATATCTTTAACGATTTCCACCAGCTGCCTAAGTTGTTGACATACCTGACAAAATATGGATTTATGGGTGGTGCTTGGTTTACAAACACACCTAAGACTTTCAAGCATTGTGGGCCTCTTTAAGATCTCTTTAAGCGCTCAGAAACTTGCTTTTGAAAAAATGACACTGATTTAAAAAAAATCAATGTGGGATCCTTTTGTATACCCCCATAAAATGACGACATAGGCTTTTGTTATGAGGCAGTAAGTATTTTCTACGCAGTGTTCAATGTTGATATGATCCAAGACAGAATGAATAAATGCCACCCACAATTCAACATATGGAAATGTTTCATATTTAGCAACAGAAATGTTCGGCAGTATTTTGTGATGGAATTGGGAGGTTCTATCAATGGATTTTCCATCAAAGGCGTATTCAATGCATTTTTTCATTGAGTTTTTCTGCAAATGTATGCAGGGGTGGGTTAGGGTAATAAAACATATGGAAGGGCCTTGGGGTCTGCGGGGTCTCCCCCCACATAAATCTATGGCAAAATGTCCTAAAAGAAAAAATAATTCGATGAATTCTCCTGCAATGAAATGACTCAATGGAATCACAGAACCATGCAATTGTTTTTGTTTTCTCAGTGCCTTTTTTGTTTGTTACTTACACATTGAATAATGTAGTTCACAGTAAGTGGTGTGAGTCAATTAAATCCAGCCCTAGAAAAGATGAATTAGCAGGTAAATGCATACACCCACCCTACTGCATTTTAAAGCATGTGCTGGCAACAATGAGAGACTGTACCTCTTGGTCTATTTAAGCACTCTATTTTGTTGTGGTATTAAAGGGACACTGAACCATCTGTACAGTTTAAGTTGGTTTGCTCATAAGAGAGATTCTTCCGATTTATGATAACATGGCAATGCTTGTTTCAAACGCAGTTGCAATTAACAAAGACAAAGTAAATGTGAAAATACAGTAAGCACGGTGGGCAAAAGGGTTGGCATTCCCATCTGTAATTTGAGTATTTTCACAGTGTTTAAATGACCAGACAGTCCAATACCTGGAGTTAATATTAGATCCAGTGCATGGAAGGCTAAACACACTCTTTATATTAAACCAGGTACCTCTAAGGGCACCGGTGAGTGATGGCAGAGGCAAGAAAATGAGACAGTACTCTAGCATGAAGAGGCCTGGGAATTTGGAAAATATAACGTTATTTTGTCCTTATTACGATCCCTTAAGCTGAAGTTGGTTACTGCCATTAATTCAAGAAGCAGAATGTGTATGCTATAAAGAAAATAATGGTTTATCTTTCAACCCCATTTTTATGTCAAAATTCCTCCAACTGCAGGAATGTTTGTTAAAGTCGGACCTTATGTGTAAAGAGATCTGGCCCATGTTGTCCAGGTGGCCATTTTCCTGTTCTTTTTTTGTGGCATTTTGTTTTCTCCAGCATTGGATCTTTCATGGATTCACATGCTTAGAATATTCCCCGTCGTCAGACTGGGACCCCTCGGTACACATATATAGCCTTTTCCTATAGGAAAACTTCTGACACTTTTGTGTCCTATCTATGTCCTTTTAGGACCTGCCTACGCATGCTCCGCAGGCCGTCCCAGTATAAGAGGCCCGCCCCCGCGGTTCCCCTTCAGATTTCAACCGTCTCCAAAGTAGTGGGATCTCCTCGTGTTGTCTTACTATTTTGTACTAGGTTGCCTTATTGGATTTCGAGTACGATATGTCCTCTGTATCAGGAAAAGCGCTGTTCCGTCCATGCGCGACGTGCGGCTTGAAAAAGGTTTACGAGGGGGACGGACATATGGATTGTATATATTGCCTCCACCCTCACCATTTGGCGGATGCCTGCGACATATGCAAGGGGTTTTCTCAAAAAACCCTCAAAGACCGGAACCGACGCCTGGTGGCATGGCTGAATGAGGGTGCGGGGGCATACCTCCCCTCAGAGGTAGGCTCCACACAGTCGGCGAAAACATCACGCCGTGCGGCCTCGTCGGAACCACCGGCGAAGAAATCTAGATCGTCGGAAAAAGAGTCGTCTGGAACTCACTCCACTACAGACTCCTCGTCAAAGAAATCATCCTCATCAAAAAAGCATGAGAAGGAAAGGAAATCCTCCTCTGGCGATCATCACAGATCGACCACGAGTCGAGAGTCGAGTAAAAGCGGCCACAGTGTGGAGAAGGCGGGACCGCAAAAACCACCTGCGAAGCCTGCGTCGTCGACGGCGATCCAGTCACCGGCCGCCTTCCCGCCACTAGCGCAAGGGGCATCCTCCGTCCTGTTGACAATGGCGTCGACGAGAGCCTCGTCGACGGGGGCCTACAGGAGGCCTGGAGGCCTGAAGTCCTCGATCCTACCCCCCCAGAGGCTTTGCTACAAGAGCAAGCTATGTTGCTGTCCTCGGAGGACGAGAGCGAGAGAGTGGCTGGCCCAGCAGACCTAGGGCTACGAGCGGCTGCCAAGTCGTCGACAAGGGCATCCGTTACACCGGTATCTGCCCCTCTCCTCAATCCTCAATCGGTTTTGTCGTTGGATATTCTGTCCTCGCTTCAGTCCTTGCTACGGTCGTTGGACCAGCGACTTCCCCAGGTCAGCCTGCCACAGTCACCTGTCGACGAGCCGGGCCCGTCCCGTCAACCGCCGCACCCACGCACGCCAATCTCAACACTGGCGCAGGAGGAAGGTGAGCTGCCAGATTCGGAGTCGGACAGGGGAGCCATGTCAGAGGTCTCTTTATCCCCCTCCAGGGATCCTACCTGGGAGTCATAGGCAGAGTTAGAAAACCCCAGAAGCCCAGCTCACCCGTCCCCTCCGGACGATATTGCGTCATTCCATTCGATGATGGAGAAGGCATGCAAAGAATTTGGTCTGTCCCAGGAAGAACAGAAAAAGGACTGTTTTTTGTTCGACCACATGGGCAAGAGAAGGAGGTCGGTGTTCTCGATACCGATACTTGACCATGTATGGAAAGAGGGGTTGCAGACAATGAGACACCCATTCTCAGAACCAGCAGTGAAAGGACGCCTAGAAAAAAAGTTTAAGGCTCCAGAGTCTACACCCAAGTGTTTATCCTCTCAACCAACACCAGACTTGGTGTTGTTGGCGGCGGCAGCGAGGAAGGCAAAAGCACAGCACAAGTGCACGACTCCACCCGAGAATGAAGCGAGACGCCAAGATGCCTTTGGCAAGAAAGTGCTCTCCGTGGGAGCGACCACAGTAAAGGCCGCAAACTCTCTGGCAATTGTGGCCAGATACGATGGGGAGATGTGGCACAGGCTGGCTCCGCTTCATGATCATCTTCCAGAAGAACAGAGGAAGGCGGCGATGCTACTGGTCCGAGAGGGTGAGGAAGCCTCAAATCACGCAATAAACATCGCAGTGGATCTTGCTGAGTCTGGCTTCAAGCAAGTCAATAATGGGGTCATATTACGTCGACAGTCATGGCTGAAGTGTACCTACTGTACAATACAAGGTCTTAGATATGCCCTTTGAGGGGGAGACCTTCTCTTCGGTGAGAAGGTGGACGAGGCCCTAAAAGGGATGAAAGAAGATTCGGACACGGCACGTTCTTTGGGTGCCCTCCAGAGTGGCAGGAGCTACAAGTCCTTTCGCCCCATTAGAGGGGCTTCAGGAAATTCAAGATTCTCTTCTGGAGACAGATCCTTTGCCAGATCGGCTTACCCCTCCCAGGGGTACCGACGTGCCTCACAATCGGCTAACCGTCGACGAAACTTCCAGTCTTCCAGAAAACGACCATCATACCCATCGTCGGCGAGAGACAAGCAAACTAAAGATCAGCAGTGACGTTCCACAACCCGTTCTGGGGGGAAGAGTTTCAGCGTATGTCGACGAATGGGAAAGGATAACGACGGACCAATGGGTGTTAGACACTATAAGACACGGACACTCTTCAATTCAAACACAGACCTCCGCAAATTCCACCTGCGTTCACCGCTCAGTCCCATATGAAGGCACTGCAACAAGAGGATACACTCATGTTAGCGAAGGGAGTGATAGAATTAGTTCCAACATCACAGAGAGGCCAAGGAGTCTACTCAAGATACTTCGTCGTAAAAAAGCCGAACGGCAAATGGCGTCCCATTCTAGACTTAGGCGATCTCAACAAGTCCTTAAAGAGCCTGAAATTCAAGATGCTCACTCTGCAGGAAGTGATCCGCGCAGTTCAAAAGGGAGATTTCCTGGCGTCCCTGGATTTACAGGACGCGTATTTCCATATTCCAATGTGTCGGAAACACAGGAAATTCCTACGTTTTGTAATAGGGCGAACCCACTACCAATTCACGGTTCTTCCTTTCGGGCTCAAAACCTCCCCCAGAACGTTCACAAAATGCCTGGCTCCAGTGGCTGCCTGGCTAAGGAAGCAAAGCCATCATGTATACCCATACCTCGACGACTGGCTGGCAAGGGGATCCTCCCCAGCGTCGACCAACACAAGTCTACAAGCCACCATGCAGCTTCTACAACGGCTAGGATTCGCCATAAACTTCGAGAAATCCTCTCTGCGGCCATCGAGAACGCTGGTATTCTTGGGGGCACAGTTCGAGACTCAGCTAGGGCTGGTGAAACCTTCTCTCGACAGGACCTCGAGACTCATTCAACAGGCGGCCCGGCTACGGCGAAAAACCAGGATCTCAGTAAGAAAGTATGTTTCGGTCCTAGGGGCCATGGCATCCTGCATCCGTCTGGTGAGAAACTGTCGACTTTTCATGAGGCCAGTCCAAGAATTCCTCGCAGACCGATGGACACAGGCTCAGGGATCGTGGTCGGACAGGATAACCATCGACGACGACAAGCTACTTCGGACCCTTCAGTGGTGGCAGAGTTCCCACAATCTGAACAAAGGTGTGCCCCTACAGGAGCCGGAGTTCCAGAGCACCATAGTTACGGATGCGTCCCTAACCGGATGGGGAGCGCACATGGGTGCTCTCCAAACGCAAGGTCGCTGGTCTCCAACGGAGTCACTCCTACACATAAACGTACTGGAACTCAGAGCGGTACGATGGGCCTTGAAGGCGTTCCTACCACACAAGAGGTCGCGAGTGCGAATACTGACCGACAATACAACAGCCATGTTTTATCTGAGGAAACAAGGAAGGACACGATCAAGGACTCTCTCCATAGAAGCCCAGAAAACATGGCATTGGGCATCGAAGCACGAAATCTCCCTCGTGGCTCATCACCTTCCAGGTGTGAGGAACTGCCAAGCCGACTCCCTCAGCAGAAACATGGCCCAGATACACGAGTGGGAAATGGACAGGGGTCACTTGAAGAAAGTGTTCGAGAAATGGGGCACCCCCCTCTGGACGCCTTCGCGACCAAAGAAAACAAGAAATGCGAGAAATTTGCAAGCAGGTGGCCCCAAGAGGGTTCGGTGGGGGAGGCGTTCTCCTTCCCATGGACGGACATGTTCCTCTATGCTTTTCCCCCGTTTCCCCTCATACGGAAAACAATACAGTGGATACGCAGATACAATTGCCGGGTGATTCTAGTGACACCATACTGGCCGAGGCAACCGTGGTTCTCAGACCTCCTCCATCTATCGCTGGAACATCCCATAGCGTTTCCGAAAGTCCCGTACCTTCTATCCCGGGACAGAGGCACGGTGTGGCATCACGACCCGGACAGTCTCAACCTTACGTCCTGGCTCCTGACTTCTCGGAATTCGGGGCTTTAGACATTTCAGAGGAGTGCCAAGAAATTCTGCAGGCGGCTAGAGCCCCTTCCACTAACAAATCCTACTCCTATAAGTGGCGGAGATTCTGTGAATGGTGTAGAAAACAGCGGGACCTACAACCATTGTTGGTGACGCCGGAACAAGTTCTACCTTACCTGCTCCTCTTAGCAAAAAAGGGATTGTCCCCCTCATCGATAAAGGTACACCTGGCAGCCATCTCGAGGTTCACAAGGAAGAGGCAGTCGTCTCCTCTATTCAGTGACAGACTGGTGAAACACTTCATGCGGGGTTTATTTCGAGCTTTTCCCTCAGTGAAAAGTTTTCCCCCGGCGTGGAGCCTCAACACAGTGTTGGCAGGTTTGATGAAACCGCCTTTCGAGCCTATGGCCACGTCCTACATGAAATTCATTTCGTGGAAGTTGGCATTCCTGATAGCTATCACATCAGCCAGACGTATCTCGGAACTACAAGCGCTGGTCGTGGACCCGCCCTACCTAAGATTCTTTAAGGACAAGGTAGTCCTGGCGACTAACCCTACGTTCGTCCCTAAGGTTCCGACGGTATATCACAAACACTCATCCGTGGTTCTGCCTACTTTCTTCGCCACTCCATCGTCGGCAGCAGAAAAAGCTCTTCATACCCTGGACGTTAAGAGGGCTCTGAAATTCTACGTAAATCGCACACAAGACATCAGGGCTACTCGGCAACTGTTCGTCGCATATGGTCCGTCGACGAGAGGTAAAGCAATCTCGAAACAGGGATTGGCCAGATGGGTCTCGTCGACGATTGCTTTTTGTCACTCTAAGGCCGGAAGGCCACTGCAAAGTCATCCTAGAGCCCATTCTATAAGGTCGATGTCATCCTCAACAGCGTTATGGGCCGGAATCCCGCTGACGGATATATGCCAGGCTGCGGCATGGTCAGTGCCCCACACGTTTACCCGCCACTACTGCCTTGCCAGGCAGCATGCGGATGAGGCGCAGATGGGAAGAGCTGTCCTGCGCCATCTGTTTCAGTCAGCTAAGCTCCACGTTGTGGAGAGTGTGTTTTCTACCTTTGATGACAGTATACTTTCGGTGGGAAAGGTTATATGAGTAAACTTATTACTGCCGCGCATATGTGTTGAGTAGTAGGGTGAGGGTACGTTACATTGCATTCTCACCACCGTCAGCAGTGTTACTGCTATACAATCTATTCTAAGCATGTGAATCCATGAAAGATCCAATGCTGGAGAAGGGAATAGTTTCTTACCTGTAACTCCATTTCTCCAGCATTGGTATCTTTCATGGATTCACATGCGCCCGCCAAGCCTCCCCGGGACTGGAATCTATGTGATGGATAAGTTTAACCCTTCCTACTTTGGAGGGGCCGAAATCTGAAGGGGAACCGCGGGGGCGGGCCTATTATACTGGGACGGCCTGCGGAGCATGCGTAAGCGGGTCCTAAAAGGACGTAGATAGGACACAAAAGTGTCAGAAGTTTTCCTATAGGAAAAGGCTATATATGTGTACCGAGGGGTCCCAGTCTGACGACGGGGAATATTCTAAGCATGTGAATCCATGAAAGATACCAATGCTGGAGAAATGGAGTTACAGGTAAGAAACTATTCCCTTATGGGGGTAAGCCCCCTATACACGCATCCACACTCTCCAACACACCACTACCCTTGAAATAATTATTTAATTCTTCCCGAACTAGCCCCCACCCCTAGAAATGGGGGAGTACGAACCTATAGAGCGAGAGAGAGACTGAGTATGTCAAGCACATAAAAGCGAACATGGAGGAGGTGGACGAGAAACATCAAGGGAGAGAGGAAGGGAAAGGAGACAGAGGAGGCATGCAATGAAGAAGAGGTAGAGGAGGAATATCAACAAAGAAAGGAGGGTAGTGGGGCATATATTAAGAGTAAAAGTAGAGGGTGTGAAAGGAAACCACCTACTGAAAGAGGAAGGAGGCAGAAGAAGAATGGAGAGAGAGAGAGAGAGAGACATCTGTGTAGTGCAGAGAAGAGGGAACATCAGAGAAGAGTAACATGCTGGGAGAGAGGGTATCCACAGAAATGTTTGAATATAAAAAAAAGTATGGCATATTTGTTCAAATTTCGTCTGTACAAAAATTTCGAACAGCTGAAAATGTCAAACAAATATGCCATACAGTGCCTTTTATAGCGAACAAAAGGACATGGGGGTGGGGGGGGTTCGCTATAATGGCACCGGGGGTTGCAGGGATATCCCACGGACCTTATACAATGTTTTTTTTTAAAAAGGACCCTGCAGCGCTGGTTCCCTGGTGTCAGAGTCTGCAGCACGCAGCGAACAGATGTCGGTGAAAAAAAACCGAAAGTAAAACATCAGCTGGCAAAGCAAACAATGTTTTTTGTGTAAAAAAAACTGTTTTTTTCTCCTGTCGACTTTCTGCATTACATTTTTTCATGGACATCTGGGAGAGAGTAGAGCAAACTCAACTGGAGGAAGGTGAGGAAGACAAAATGGAGACCAAAAGGAGGCAGGCAGAGGAGAAAGTGTTGTTGGGAATTCCAATGTAGTCAAGCTTGTAAGAACTGGGCCAGGTGGGTCCTCCTAATGCGGTGGGGAGAGGTTGCATCATGATGGAAGGTTAAGCCAAAGACAAGAGCCTAAGTCTGGCGATTGCAAAGCATTAAACATGCCACAAAGGGATCCAATATGATGCCCAAAATGTCCATATGGTGGCTCGGAGTCACCTCTGATGGTTCCCATGTGGTCAGGAAACCCAACTGCTGAAAAATCTTTTCCCATGGGCACTTTGCTCCGTCACATGAAAGAATGTCCTGCACGTAGATGATTAGTGAGAACCTTTTTGCGCAAACCAACCACTGGTTATGATCAAATGTGGATCAAAGCCCAAAGATCAAGGTCACACATTTTCTGCAACGTCTTGCCCAAAAGAACTAGAGAAATCTCTTTTGCGGTCCACTGTTCAGAATGGCTAAATATGCACTTGAGATCTAGACAAGGTAAACCATCTCCTTCCAGTTGAAGCATGTGAATACTTTACATCTTCAAATGGCAGAATATCACCCGCTTCTTAAACTGCCTGAGGTTGCTCTCCTGCAAACTTACATTTTGCTCTTTAGTAGAAAAATGTTGCTCAAGAAACCACTGTGATGATTTGATGTTGGAATGATAGCCCATTTGCCTGTGAACCTCAACACCTTCCGTTCCAACAGTGCTTTCTTTGGAACATACAAATTGACTCTGTGAAACTGAAGTTGGACACCGGGACTGGTCTGCAATCTCCCTGAATCCCTGGATAAACCTTGCAGTTTTCCAGAAAATGGCACACCAGAGGAAGTGCACCAAGAACACTCCCCTGCAGAAGGGGATAGTGACTTGGCTGCTCTCCTGATTGGAACTACGAGACCTCTTGATGGAAGCTAGGAGTTGAGCTGCCTAGTTTGCCAATAATCAAAAGCCCCTATTCTTTTCGAGATCCAGACATAATTGCCAAGAAAGTGACTGCACTAGTGACTTTTACCATGTCAGGTTCTATAATAAAACTTTACAGGGACGACCCCGCAAAGTGGAAGGTTGTACATGTCGGGTTCTATAATAAAACTTCACAGGGACGACCCCGCAAAGTGGAAGGTTGTACATGTCGAGGGCCATTAAAGTACCAGAAAGCTTTGCCATCTCTTTAGCAAATGGATCGCAGGACAACATGCACTAAAGGTCTGCCATCAGGTGTCACCAGGCCATATCGGTCATATTGCTGTACATTTTCATTAGGACCCCTTTACGTGATCTAATGCTTATGACTGACTATGTTCCCTAGTATATTGGCTTGCTGGTATCTCTGGGTCTCTGTCAAGTCGAGGATCTTAGTGAGTGGCCCTGAAAGGTCTAAAAGCTTGTCCTGACTGAAACGCCATGCTTGATTGACATCCTCCTTCAGGTCTTTGTGTTATTTGTACAGGAATTTCAGCATCCTGGTGTTGAATTCTGGGGTAAGTGTCACAAACCCACTGAGGACATTCTGCACATAGCTTACCCCAAGCCTCTTTGACTAATCTGGACAGGGTTCAATCAGATGGGAGACTTTGAAGTATCACATCTGTTTCAAACATTACATTGACTACCATACCCACTGCTTGTTGGCCAACCGAGATTGCCACTCTGATGCAAAGAGGCCTGTATTTGAGTCTGTGTACTTCAAGGGAAAACGACAATTCACATTAGCCATTTTTAACCTCCATGCGGTCGGTAGGTTGCAGGCCAGCTGGATCTATTTTTGCACTGAATGCCTCCTTAAGTTACTGAGCGTGTCATGGGACTGAGAGGGTATTGCTACTCTGGAGTCAGTAAAGCCCTGAAGGAAGTTCAAGACTTTCATCTTGCGGGCATGGCTACATCCCCATAAGCACCCTGTGTCCTACTGGCCATTAGACATTCTGCATCGCTGGTGTGATTTTTATGACTGCTTTTGATAGATGTGTGCCTTCATGGAGGCCATCTCTGCCTAGAGCGGATTAAGCACCTCTACTGATGGTTACTGAACCGTCTGTCCAACGATAAGCCGCGTAGTCAATGGAAGACCTCTGCGAATGCTCCATCAGGAAAGATCTGTTCCTTCCCCACAAACCAGCAGTCCCCTTACATGATGACATGTCATGAGTAATTTTATAACCTTACCTCTAATTGAATTCTCTCATACTGCATTGCTGTGGCTTATTTGCTAATTCACTCGGTCTGTCTTCCTGAACTGAGGCCAGTGTGGTGTGGCTTGGGGTGGGGGAGAGATCCTCCCTCAAACGCTCCATTTGTTTTTGTTTTTTAAACTTTCTTTGTTTTACAGTCAACAAGTAACCAACAGTTCCCATATTGCTCCTAACATGTCTCCCCCCCTTACCCTTCCTCCCGACTCACAAAGTTACAGCCATGCATATGCGTTCATCCGTTCAGTTTGTTGATATCGCACCAAGAGGGCGCTAGTGTTACATTGCAGTGCTTTCTCTCGTCCAACTACTTGTGCTGTGGCTACCACGTGTCCGTCCCATTGTCGGCGTCCTGGGGTAGACTCTGGAGAATGTGTTACCTGGGCGGTGTCCGATTGGTATCGTCTGAAGGGGGGACAATGGTCAAATGGGCGGCTAGTGGCTGGGAGCGTTGAGGCATACCTGGTTTCCCTTTGTTGACATAAGTTCATGCTCTCCAAGCACCTCGTAAATGTGTGGGGGGGGGCGGTTGGACTTCCCCCATGTTCTTGCCACCAGATAGCTGGTTATCCCTGAGGCCATGCCTGAAAGTTTCTTTTCGATGCGGGTTCCTCCTTCAATTAAATCCAGTAGCCAGAGTTTCGGTGAGTGTTCCCATGTCAGGGATAACATTTTGGACATTGCCCCTTCTATGTTCACCCAGAGGGTTTAAATGCGACGGCAGGTCCAAGCAAAATGATAAAAAAAAAGCTAGTACTGTACTGCATCTTTTACAGGCGGAGGGCCTCTCAGGGAAGAACCTACTCAAGCTGAGAGGGGAGTAGTAAACCTGATGAGCCAATTTGTAGTGTATCAGTCTGTATCGACAGTTTAGAGATATATAGCGGGTTTGCATGCAGACGAGTTTCCATGGATCCTCACTCAGTGCTTCCCCTAGTGATGCCTCCCATGTGTTTTTGTATGTTTGTCTCTTCACCCCTCTCCCACTTCTAGTCAGTTTATAAATGGTTGTGACCAGTTTTCTGGTGGATAGAGGCTTGATCCCGTAGCATTGAGCTGGGTGGGGGGGTTGGGGCCTGTGGGAAATTGGGCCATTTGGTCCTCAGTATCCCCCTTAGTCTGTAATAGAGGAGCAGAGTGACGGCATTGTGTTCACCCATAGATCTTGGCTCTTCCCAAAGTACAAATCGACCATCCTGTACCAGGTCACCCAGGGTCTGTACTCCCAGTGTTTGAAATGTTCTCTGAAGGATCTTTTGTGTGTGAGTGGGATGCCTGCTATGTTGTATATCGGTAGATCAGGTAGGTAGTAGGGGGCAGTCCCAAGTAGCTGATTTAACCACTCCCAGGCTTTGCAAGTTACTGCTATGGGTTGAACCTCTCCTTTCGGGACTGTATCACTGTTGCCCCAGATCATACCCATTAGAATGTCTGGATTGGTGGTTGGTTTGGCTAGTGGGAGTGTGGAGAGTCAGGGCTAGGGGGATTCCATCCAGCTATATATTGTACTTGAGCTGCTAGGTAATATAAATGCATATCTGGATACTCCAGGCCACTGTGTTCATATGGGCGTGCAAGCGTGTCGGACGCTATCCTCGGCTGTCTGCCCACCCACACCAGTCTTGTCATCAGTCTCCTAACGCGGGTCCAAAAACAGGTAGGGGGCCATATTGGCACGTTAATAAAGATGTATAGTAGTTTAGGAAGTATTAGCATCTTAGCTAGTGCTATACGGGCCGCCTGAGAGATGGAGAGCAATATCGCACTTTGAAGAGAAAAAGCCACTCAACGGAGTCGAACGCCTTTTCAGCGCCAAGAGCAGCAATGTATATAACCGATGATAGTATTCCCTGAATTAATTATTGTTCCCCTGCTGGTCTTTAATGAGGACCCCATTCTGGTTTTCGACCTCTGCTAGGCCAGTGGTTTGTTGTTGCCTCCCAGTGGCCCAGGCAAAAGTTTTACTTGGACGGTCCCCCTCCCCGTATCTCGCCGCCAAAATCTGGTCACCCAAGAACTTCTCCTCGCTGATTGACAATTGTAAGAGCTCTTCCCTATGTGCCTGTAGGTCGCGGCGGAGCTCGGGCGTGTCTGAGGAACCTTGCCTGTCTCTGCCTTCGAGATAGTGTCCTCTAATACCCGCATGGGCCTTCGTAGGGATTTCAGTTCTCCATCCTCTTATTGAGATACAGCACCCCCTAATATAAACTTTAAGGTCTTCCCATATCACGCCTTGATCGGATATTGACCCTTCATTGGCCTGGAAGTAGGTTGGTATGTCCTGGCATATTTCGGATCGGAATGCCTCGTCCTCTAGGGCAGTGGGTCTGAATCGCAACCAGAGCTGTCCAGGGGTACTCATGTGGGCCGTGATGCGGACTAATACTGGTGAATGTTCTGATATGGTCTGGGGGAGAATGGTTGCCTCTGTGACTTTCCTGAGAATGGGGGTGGTGGCAATTATTTAATCGAACCTGGCGAGCTACCGTGCACCCCAGAGAAGAACGTGTACTATCTGACATCCGGGTGTCGCCTTGTCAAACATCATGCAGGTTGTGATATTGAGAGATGGAGGACCATGTCTTAACTGCTTGCGGGAGGGTCTGTTATCGCGTTGCTGATCTATCCAGCTCTAGCGTCAGGGCTAGGTTACAATCGCCAGCCCACACAATCTCGTAGCCTGGGAACATGTGAATGTGTTTGGCGCATTGGTGAAAGAACTCTGGCGAGTCCGTGTTGGGTGCGCATATGTTTATAAGTAAGAGTTTTGTGCCGGATAAACCCCCCCCCCCCCCTGCAAGTATTATGTACCGTCCCTTCTCGTCTTTAACCTGCTTGTGTAGTCTATATTGCAGGGTACCGTGGATGTAGGTGACCAATACTCTGGAGTGCGAGGTATAGGATGAAGCCTATCTATGGATGCACAATCCCACCAGCCTAGGGAGAGGGGCAACTCGGGTCAGGCGCATTTGTTTGTTTATTGATTTGTAGCGCGCACCAGACCCAAAGGTATCAGGACGCAAAGTCGAGAATACTTTAAGCTTTCATACAAGTTACAAGGTTACAAAGTCGCAGAGCTAACAGGTCAGTGCAGCAATACGGATTTGGTTACAAGTATACACAGCTGAAGATCGAGGTCCAATTTAGGTTACACAGTCAAGTACTAGGAATGACCGGTCATGCTAGAATTAAACATCATTTTCTTTAAGCCACTTGATGATGTTTAATCGAAAGTGTTGGTAAAATTGATGGGTCCTTAAGGTAGGTGGGAGGGAGTTCCACAGTTGGGCTGCTTAAACAGGAAAGTTATTTCCTCCAATTGTTGTGTAGGCTGCTTTGGTGGGTCTGGATGTGGCTCTTTTGATCCTCTCTGTCAGGTAGCTAGGGGCTAAGTTGTTGAGACATTTAAATGTGAGGGAGGCAGTTTTAAGTTCGATTTTGTCGCTAGTGGAAAGACAGTTAGATTGTCTTCTAATCATTGATATGTGTTCTCTGTTGGGCATTCCTAAGTCTGCTCTTAGGGTGTTATTTTGCACTATTTGTATTTTCTTGGTAATGTATTTATTAGCTCCCAAGTAGACAGCGTTGCAATAGTTCAGTTTGGACAACACAAGTGCTCTTGCCAACGTGGTGCAGCTGTTAGTAGATCAGTATGGTTTCGAGTGGATTGTGTTCTCCAACATATTCCTCATCTTAGATGTATTCCATCCAGCTTTGCTGCTCTTCCGAAATGTTTTCGGCAGAGGGCGCCGTGTGTCGATGTCGTCGAGTCGATGGTCCCTCGAAGGCCTCCGCCGAGGGTGACGTCATCGGGTACATAAGTAGCATGCGTGGCTCCCGTTGGCCTCAGTTCCGTTTTTCCGCAGTATACGTTGTTTTGGAGATTTGGCGCGCCTCAAGTTCTGTGAAGATATAAATATAACGAAATATGTCCTCGTCATCGATGCCGACCACGACCCCGAAATCTGGTTTCAAACAGTGCAAGTCGTGCGGTTCAAAAATGTCGATCACGGACCCGCACCAAGAGTGTTTGTGGTGCCTCGGAGAAGGCCACGATATGGAGGCCTGTACGAAGTGTCAGGCGATGACGGGGAAGGCCTTGCGAGAAAGGAGAGGAAAACTTCAGGTAGGTCGCAAAACCGATCGTAAAGCCTCTAGCGTTGAGTCGATGTCCCGTGAGGAGAAATCTCCACAACGCGAAAGACATCGATCAGGGTCCCAAAGCGATTCCCATTGCTCGTCATCTTGGACAAAATAATCAAAGAAACGACGCCACCGGTCTCCCTCCACCTCATCGTCAGACGAGTCTCCGAAAAGGATGAAATGCCCCACGAAACATTTGTCTCCTGAAGAGTGGGAAGCATTCAGGGTCAAAATGATGGAGGTGCTTGAGAAAGCGAAGCTTCAGTCCGCGCCTTCTTCGGAAGCCGGCCGGGAGCGTCATCGCTCCGACACTTGCGCACCCTCGAGCCCTGGTGATCGAAAAAGGAAGGATAGGGAACATTCCAGGACGCCGAGCGAAAAACGCTCGAGTCGACCGTTCAAGGTCACCGACGCCGTCTGAGATCCATCACACCTCGAAGGGAAAATCTTCCAAGAGCGCCTCGACGCCCTCGAAGCAAACCCAGTCGACGACCACTATGTCGTCGACACCATCAACGCCCTTATCGACGCCGAAGCCCTTGGCGCCAAAGGCTCCAGCCAAGCCAGGGCATCCAGAAAAAGGGAAAGATAAGGTTACAAGACCTGTAATATCCTCAGAGCCCTGTAATACACCTCTTCCTCCTCCTCTCCCAGAGAAGGTTTTCAAGCCTCTCCCCAGGAAGGAGTTTTTCAAGTCCCTGACCCCAATTTTTGAGGAACAGGAGAGCTCTGATGAGGAGAATGTACCTTTTGGGCTAGAATATGGCACCCCAAATGTCCCAGAATGCTTGATTTCAGAAGAAAGCAGAATGAGGGACTTGGTGGAATCATTACACAATGCAAGTGGCATTGACACATCTCCTGAAAATGACTTTGGCAGACCAAAACCAGGAGAGCATGCCAGTCCATCATACTGTCAATTAATGACGAAGGTAGTAATTACTTAGGATGGGCTAGACCATCAGCCCAATTCATCCAGGATGATTTAAAAAATATATTGAACCATGGTCCCACCGAAGACCCAGTGCTACCCTTTCATGTAGCCGTGCAAAATAGGGTGGCCAAGAATTGGGAAACTCCAGATTCTATTCCTCCGGTAAATAAATCCCTCACCTCAAAATACCGCCCGGCCAGTAGCGACCCCGGCTATCTGTCCAAACATCCAACTCCCGAGAGTCTGGTCATACAGGCAGCCACAGCTTCTAACAAACTTGCGTACCCTTCTATCCCTCCAGACAGGGACGAATAAGCGTGTGGATGGCTGGGCACGGAAGGTATTTTCAGCTGGGAGTATGGCTTTAAAATCTGCCAACTCCACATGTACCTTGGCAACATTTTCGTGCACTCTGTGGGAGTGCATCGCAATGGCGGCGGAGCACATACCAGAAGGGGAAGAAAGGGAAGGGTTCTTAGCCATCGTGAGAGATGGAAAGGAAGCCATGCAGGAATCCCTTCAATCTGGATTGGACACTGCGGATAGTGTAAGCAGGACCATGGGCACTAGCACGGTAATGCGCAGATTTGCGCGGTTATGGAAGTCGGGTTTTGCACCGGACATACAGAACCACCTTCTGAACATGCCTTTTGACGGGTCTCACCTTTTTGGCAACAAGGCTGACGAGAGCCTTGAGAGTTTGCAGACCTCAAAAGCAGCTGCCAAATCTTTAGGAGCTGCTATTGGGCAACCTCAGCCTTTTCGTGCGCAGGGACAATCGTGGAGGGGACGATCCAATCGTTACTACTCCTCATATGGAAAGGTGAGAGGAATGGCCAGTCAAAGGGGCCAGAGAAAGGTGGACGAGGAAAACGTGCAAAGCCAGCTCCAGCGGCAGCCTCTTTGCCATCAGCGGCTGCAACAACCTCCACAAAACCACTTTGAGGACTTGCATCACAAAACACATGTAGGAGGCAGGCTGTCACAGCATCTGCAAGAATGGCGAGCCATTACTTCAGATGTTTGGGCTCTAGAAATAATAGCCCAAGGCTACTGCCTTCCTTTTCTAATGCAACCTCAAAGCAATCCACCAGGGAGACACCCGTTGAAGTTTTCGGACCCGCTCCTACAGCAGGAAGTTCTAACCCTGTTGAAGAAAGGTGCTATAAAACCAGTACCTGCAGCAGAGAAGAACAAGGGATGCTACTCCCCGTATTTTTTGATCCCCAAAAAGGACGGAGGACTGAGACCCATCTTTGACTTAAGAAACATGAACAAGTTCCTCAGGAAGGACAAGTTCAAGATGATTACCCTTTCTCAGATCCTTCAGGCCCTTCACCTTCAGGACTGGTTGGTGTCATTGGACCTCCAGGATGCTTATTTTAATGTGCCGATTCATCTCAAGCACAGAAAATACCTGAGGTTTGTAGTTGGCGACTCACACTATCAGTTTCGAGTCCTGCCATTTGGATTGACCTCCGCCTGAGGGTCTTCACCAAGTTAATGGTAGTGGTGGCAGCGCAACTCAGGAGAGGGGGGGATTCATGTCTACCCCTACCTGGACGATTGGTTGATCAGGGCACGTTCTGCCGAGCAAGCACTGGATCATCTGAAAGTCACCTGCCACTTCCTCCACAGACTGGGCTTCTCCCTAAATTTCAAGAAGTCACAAATGACACCTTCCCAACAGTGTCAGTACATAGGAGCTGTATTAGACACATCCTTGGGAAAGAGCTCGCCTCCCAAGTCGAGGGCTCAAGACATTCTTCAGATGGTTTCCAAATTCCAAAATGCCCAAAATTTCGGTTGCTCGGCCTCATGGCATCCTGCATCTTCCTGGTGCCAGAGGCACGCTTGAGGATGAGATCTCTTCAATGGGCTCTAAAGACTCAGTTCTAAAGATCTTCTCCAGATTCCGAACAAGGTTCGACAAGATCTTCTATGGTGGACTTGTACAGAGAACATCCTAAAAGGAGAACCTTTTTGGCAACCATGGCCGGAGATCACAGTAGTGACGGATGCCTGACTCATGGGGTGGGGAGCTCATGCCAACGATTTGACAATCAACGGTCGTTGGTCTCCATCGGAGTCCAAACTACACATCAACCTTTTAGAGCTGAGAGCAATCAGACTAGCGCTGAAGGCTTTCCTGCCATCTGTCAGGGGAAAGAATGTCCTGATAATGACGGACAACACAGTGGCCATGCATTATTTAAACAAGAGGTATGGGGTCACTACCTCTGTGCAGAGAGGCAATGCAGCTCTGGTATTGGGCAATTCAGGAAGGAATCTCTTTAACAGCAATTCATCTAGTTTCGTCGGATCGGGTCCTCTGCGCCCGGGCCTTGGCAATATCGTAGCTCCCGCCCCTCCCCCTCCGGGACGCGGTCGAGTGCCTGCAGACGTGTTAGCTGGGGTCCGCTGGGAGCCTGCCCTATCTCCGCTGCTGGCCTGACGAGAGGAGCTGTGCCTGGCGACAAGGTTACTCCCCCCCCCCCCCCGTGAGTGCCCGTGGAGCGAGGGCCAGATATTTTCTTCGGCGACACTGGGGCCCTGCGGGGGAGTCAGAGAACAAACTCCTTGAAGGCTTGCGGTGCCAGTCAGCTGGCTGTTCCCCGGCGCTGCTGCGGGGGCCCCGCGGCACTTGATTGACTGTCTGGAGTTGCGGTGGGCTGCCCCTCTCCTCTCCTGATCCTGCGGCGGGGTTGGGGGCCTGTTGCCGTGTGACGGACTGCGGCATTGGCCGGTTGGGGTGAGGAGGCTCCCCCCACCCCCGTCAGGCGGTGGACTTTGCTGCGGGCTGTGCGCAGGACGATCGGGTCCCCCGGCTGCCCTGTCATAGAGGACCATATTGGAGAGCCCGGTCCTGGAGGGTCTATGGTGGGCTGATTCGGAACCTAGCCCATGCTCATACGGTAAGGGGTGAAGTGGCATGCACCCAATTGATAGAGCCCCCCCTGTGGTGGTTTGACTAGAGGGAGTGTCCCCCCCCCTCAGCGGCCGCCGTGTGCACTCTGTGCGAGCGATGGGCCTGATAGGTGCAGGGTGCGCCCTCCCCCTGATGCTGCTGGCTGGGCAGGTGCAATAATATCATGGTGAGACTGGAGGAGTGATCCACCTCTGTATGCACTGTACTGCTAATTAATCGGGTGGGGTGTTCACCCATCGGCAGTCATTATCAGGAAGTGTAGCGCTGAGCAAGTCGAGCAGTGGAAATTTGAAAGCACAAATCCTGTTCTGATCCAGAAACACCCGCCTGATAATGGTAGGCTTCCTTCTGAACTGTTGAAGCTCTGATTCTGGCTTATAAACAGTCTACTCCCTCCTCCAGGTGAACTTGGTTCTACTTCTATACTTGCTTCACTACAACGTCATTCTGGAGGACATGACAAGAGGCAACAGATCCAACAGAAAGGGACCAATGGATGCCTTCACGAACACCGCGCTGTTAACTCTAAGCTCGATGACATGGAGTCCACGATGGCGTTAATTGAGGCAGACCTACATAAAGTGAGTGCTCGAATGACTGAGGCTGAAACCCGGGTGAGCACATTGGAGGATTTGACAGCGGGGCATGGCAAGGAGATTGACTCCCTGAAGAAGAGCCTGGCGCAAGTCCAGATGAAATGTGATGACCTTGAGTCGAGATCGCGCTGCAACAATGTTAAAGTGGTTGGACTGGCTGAGAAGCAGATTAATACCTCAATGGAAGTTTACCTCGAGGAGGTGATTCGCTCTTGCTTCCCCGAGGCCCCATTCTTGCAACAATTTTTAATTGAAAGAGCACATCAATCACTGACTGCACATCCTAAGCCCGGCGCCCCACCGCGTACAGTTATTGCGCGGTTCCTCAATTATCGCGACAGGGACATGATTCTGTCTTTCTAGAGAAAAGAGCACGTTGCTGTATGATTCAAGCAAGATTCACATATATCCTGATTTCTCCAACAATGTGCAAGCTGCTCGCCGCACCTTCGATCATGTGAAGAAAGCTCTTAGAGCTCGTGCCATCCCATATGCGATGCTCTTCCCTGCCAAATTACGCAATCAATTTCAAGGAAAGACCCAATTTTTTGAATGACCGGAAGATGCCATTAAGTACATTGAACGCAAAATCCCACAACCACAGGGCGATAGGAATGCACAGGCAAGCCCGAACACTTGAGAATTGGTCACCTTAATTCAACTGATAACGGTGCAGGGACCATCGGTCTGGTCAAGTCGGTAGGGAGATGAAGAGGAACCCACCAACTAGTGCTGCCCGATTACTTGTTTCAAATGTTGAAGCTAAGTTGGGGGCTTACACTGTCCGTTTGGGGGGATAGTGAGGGAGGGAGGAGGGGATACCTTTGGGCCTGTTGCCCATGACTGGGGATATATATGGCACAGAGTAATGGTATGATGGACTTGGCATATGTCCCTGTACAGAGCAAACCACATCAGGAACAAGATCTCAACGGGTCGTTCATGGTCAGTGGAACTTGCAGCAAGACAATGCTACAGATAATGTTGTCTCAATCATTGGTGATCAGCAATATTAACCCAGATGGCAACTAAAATACAAGGGGTCTGGCCCACCCTATTAAGGCTAGAAAGGTGTTAGCATATGCAAATCGACATAAGGTGGATGTTCTCCTCCTTCAAGAGACTTGCGTCACCAAAACGATTGCAGACACATTTGCTCGTAGCTGGGGCCCTTTGAAGGTGGCTTTGAACTATTCTACGATGGCTAGGGGGGTACTCACTATTGTTCATAAACGCCTACATTTCCAGATGACCAACTCCGCCATAGATGACGAAGGGTGCTACGTGATACTTTGGGGGCAATTGAACAACCAGGAGGTTATTATAGTCAACACATATGGCCCTAATCTGGATGCTCCAGCGTTTTACCTGTGGATAGTAGAGCTCCTGTCTCCAGTGGGCACCGCAAAAGTGGTGTGGGCAGGCGATCTGAATCTCATACTGGATCTGGGTCTTGACCTCTCTACGAGACAATGAACACACCGTACTAAAGCGGCATTGACTCTGAAGCAGGCGATGGCCGCTTTGCCGCTGGTGGATGTTTGGCGGGAACTGCATCCAGTGGACAGAGAGTATACGTTTTACTCAGGTGCCCATAGATCCTGTTCGAGGATTGATTATTGGCTATTCTCCCCGGGGTTGATGGCTGATGTGGAGCATTGTGAAATCTTACCCAGAACACTATCGGACCAATCCCCGGTTCTTTTATGGCTGATACCAAGGCACGAGACTCACTCTACTAGAAGTTGGCGTATGCCCCCTAATATGCTTAAGGATGACTCAGTCGTAGACCTTCTCCGAATTGAAATTGAAGAATTCTTTCTCCGTAATGAAGGGTCAGTTAAATCCTTGCAGTCGGTCTGGGAGGCGTTCAAGCTGTGGCTGAGAGGCCAGATGATGGGAGTGTCCTACGGTATTTTGAGGGATATAAGAAAAGATCTCACCCAGGCTGAGAATGACCTGCGACAGCTTAAGGTCTCGCAGCCCGCCAATGCGGGAAGGGAACACCTCCTCAAAATTCAAGCTAAACTGGATTTATATAATGCTCTAGCCGACCGAGAATTGTATTTCCTTTCACAACCTAGCCGGGCACGATGTTACGGCGAAGGGAACAAATCTAGTAAGTCTATGGCGATGCTAATTAAAGCTGAGATGGGTGTCGGGCAAATCACCAGGATCGTTGACCCGACTGGTTCAGTGCGGACTGCCCCTGAAGCAATTAACGACGTGTTCAAACAGTACTACACTTCACTATATACCAATGCAGACTCGGTCGAGTTGGAGAACCTCAAGAGATACATAGACACTATCCCTCTGCCTGGTCTGGATGAAGACGATAGGCTAAAGTTGGACCTTCCATTGACAACTGAAGAGATTGAACGGGCCATCACCGATTTACGTGCTGGGAAAGCTCCGGGGTCGGACGGGATCCCGGTCGATTTTTATAAAGCATTCAAGGTTGAAATGGCCCCTAGGTTGCTTGCAATCTGGGAAGATTCTTTCTAGAGAGGCATGCTTCCAGCTACAATGAGGGAAGCAGTGATTTCTGTTTTGCTTAAACCCCATAAGCCCCCGGATGATCCCTCTTCCTACCGGCCGTTATCCCTTATTAACACAAACACGAAAATCTATGCCAAAGCTTTAGCCAACCTCCGACTCCATACATGAATAAATTAATTCACACTGACCAATCGGGTTTTATTCCCACATGATTAACTGCTCTTAATCTGCGGAGGTTTTTTGCTATCACGTCACAATTAGATTCCAAGGCCAAAGCTGCTGCCATCACCCTTGATGCTGAAAAGGCATTTGATTCGGTCTCCTGGAATTAGGTTTTTGATCCTTGCCAACATTTATGGGGTATATACAAGTTCTCTATAGGCAGCCAACAGCGAGGGTAAGAACTAACAATACTATATCATCCCCCTTCGCACTGGAAAGAGGCACTCGTCAAGGCTGCCCTCTCTCACCGTTTATTTTTGCACTCACTATTGAAGGTATGGCGGCCAAGATCGGACACGAACATACATGGAGGGGCATCCGTATTAGAGGTGCCCCACAACTCCTTTCCTTATACGCTGATGACACTATGGTCTATGTGCGGCACCCCGAGACACACCTGCCCCCTATTATGGACGAGATTTCCACTTTCTCCAGGTACTCGGGCTATAAGATAAATCAAGCTAAGTCCGAGGTTATTCCACTGACTCCAGCCACTGAACAAACACCAGCATTGACGGGGTTTAAATGGTCCCCTACCACCGCACGCTATCTAGGGATAATAATGGCCACAGATAGGCAAACACTGCTTACAAATAACCACAAAGCGTATCTGCACAATTTGGAACACAAGTTAAAGATATCGGGGGCGTTGCCAATATGTATATATGGTCGAATTGCCTTACTTAAAATGGTTGTGGTCCCTAAACTTCTATACCTGTTTTGTGGCCTTCCCGTTTGGCCTGGAAGGGAATTTTTTCAGTAGTTGCAGAAACTCTCTACCGCGTTTGTATCGGGGGGGGGGAGGTAAGGCCCAGCTGGCCGAAGATGTGTGATAGATATGAAACGGGAGGTCTAGTGGCCCCTGACAATTTGCTTTATTATCACGCATCTCAGGCTCACTTTGCGCGATACTGGGCTACTACAGCTGAGCCACATGCCCATGTGCACGTCGAAAAGTTTGCAGCGGCCCCTTCCAATATACAGGCGAAGCCGTTCTCTACAGTTAAAGGGAATATTACAGATATAGATACGGTGGTCTCAACTGTCCTTGCCTGGTCGTCCCTATTTACTAGAGTAGGATGTGAGATCCTTTATTGGCCGTTTCTCTCCTTGTGGCATTACCCTGGGTTAGAGCCCTCATTTCACACTGCACTTCAAAAAAGATGGGACCCTGATAAAGAGATGAAGCTGGGAGACCTTTACCCTAGGGGGAAGTTTGCTACACTACAACTAGTGCATAGACTGGGTCCGGCCTTACTATTACTTTACAATACTACCGGTTAAAGACAGCATGTAAGAAAAAGTGGGCCACTTTTCCAGACGCTCCAGAACCCCACCAATTTGTTACGGCTACAATGTCACAAGATGGGTTCACAAGTACTATATCTAGCCTCTACAGGGCAGCACAGGTATATACATCTTCTAAAAATCATATGAAACTAAAATGGGAACGGGACCTGAGTATCACTATAGAGGATGACAAATGGTATAAATATTGTCAACACACTAAATCCATTTCTCTGAATGCCAATTTCCGGTTAATACAATTTAAGATCCTTAACCACCTACATGTTACACCGCATAAAGCCTCCAGATTTAACCCAGCCCTGCAGGCAACCTGTCCCAAATGTAATTCCAATATGGGAAATTCAATCCACATGTACTGGTACTGTCCCCCGGTTAAAGCATTTTGGGAAGAAGTTGCTGTGTCTGTTAGTGAAATTGTTGGACTTTCTATACCAGCACTAACGCCAAAATGCCTGCTGGGTGATATTGGCAAGACATCCATAAAGATCCGCCGCTTTGTGGCTGTGGCAGCTGCGGTGGCCAAAAGGAATATCCTTTGGGCCTGGAAAGCTAGAAATTCCCCGAATCACAAGACCCGGTTCAGGGACTTAGTGTATGTTCAAGAGATGGAGGAGCAATATGTCCGCTCCATGCCTGCGATTAGTAGACCTAAAGACATTTGGGCCCTGCTACGGAACTATCTATCGGACACTTGTAACAATGTTGATGTGACCTACTCTGTTGATCTTCATGGGTCTGCTCAACGAGCATGTTTATAAAACTCGTACTGTAAGTATTGTGTCCCATACATCGAGTCGCTGAAGAAGGCGATGATAAGGACTTCTTTAAACGCCTATTGTCTATCATATCCACTGAACTTGTTATTTAATTTGCTCATGCCTGCTTTTTCTTTTGGCACTTGATGTCCAGTTGGTTTAAAATTTCAATAAAAAGATGTGGAAAAAAAAAAACTAGGATGGATTGATCTAATGTGTCTAGCAGCGCGTTTAAGGTAGGGAGAATTAAAGGTAATAATCTGTGTCTTTTATATTCTCTTTGTTTCTTGTTAGTGTCTGGGGTGCTACTAGGTTATTTTGTGGCAGAAGGATTTTAGCATCTATAGAGAAGGCTATGAGAGTGTGATCTGTCCATGCCTGTGGACTGATGGAAGTGATAGTGGTGTTAAAATTATAGTCAGCCACCCAGTCAAGTATACAGCCTTTCTCGTGGGTAGGCTGTGTCACTTTTTGGGTAAAGCCGAGCTCTGAGAGGACATTGGCTATGTTCGTAGCTTGTCCATCTTTGTAATCGTTGAAACCCAGGTTTAGGTCTCCTAGTATAATGGCTTGTGATGTATTTTTTAAGTTATCCGAAAGGATCATAGATATGTCCTCTTCGAAGGAGCTGATAGGTCCTGGTGGCCTATAGATAAGGTGTATGGTAATGGTTTGAGAATTGGATGTGGGAATCTTGACAGTTAATGATTTGCAAGATTTGGTATGCAAAGGTGTTTCTATTCTCGTTGACAGGTTAGTTTTAGCTATGAAAGCTATGCCTCCTCCACGGGAGTTAGTTCTGTCTTCTCTAAAGATAGTGGGCCTCATTACACGGTAGGCGGTAGGGACATACCGTTACCGGTAAGGGATTACCGGTATCGGTAAATCCCCTCCCCAATCACGAACCGGACATACCGCTATTAGCGGCACCGCAAAGTACGGTGGCACTATTAGCGGCAAGTCCGTGAGCGCGCGGCCCCTCAGACCGGAAATAGCGGCATAGCGCTAATATCACGGCATTACGAGCCATGCGTACATGGCAATACCGGCATGTAGTAGACCCAAAGAACCCTTACCGGCAAGGCGCTAATACCGGCATCGCAAACCACACGTTAAAAGAGCACAGCAGAGTTCCCACCTGCCACAGGTGGACAAAATCAGCACAGGTGGAGGCAATGGAGACTGGCAGCACAAAAGAGCACACCACACCCCTCCCCACACCCATTCCCACACCAAGATGGATGCAATACTAGCAGCATTACATGGGCTAGAGGACATGATTGCAGTGCAGCAGCTACAACAACAGGCAGCACAGAGGAGACGCAGGAGGAGGAGGAGGAGGGCAAGACAGGCGCAGCAAGCACCACCAGTGCACCTGGTGATACCACAGAGGCAGCCACCAATTCCCAGGATCAGAGCCAGTCCAGTCAACCTAACCCCTGAGCAGATACACACCCTGTACCGTCTGGATTGGGATACCATCACCACCATAGTAGACATGATATACAACGACATTGTGAGTCTCATTGACATCCGTACTGCCATCCCCCCTCTACTGAAGGTAGTAACAGTGCTCCACTTCTTGGCCACAGGCACCTACCAGCATACGGTAGGTCAGATGCATGGCATATCACAACGAGTATTCTCACGCACACTGAACCAGGTGCTCGATGCCCTCCTGCAGCACACAAGTCAACACATATACATGCCACGGACTGCCCAGGAGATCTCCAACACCAAAGTTGGCTTCCATTCACTGGCAGGCATCCCAAGTTGCATCGGGGCCATCGACTGTACCCATGTAGAACTGGTGGTCCCACATGCCAATGAGGTAGTGTATCGTAACAGAAAGCAATACCACTCCATCAACGTCCAAATGGTATGTGACTCCAATAAGATCATCACACATTGCTGTGCCCGATATCCCGGTTCAACCCATGATGCAATGGTCCTGCGGAACTCGACAATACCACGATACATGGAGCGACATGCTGGACAACGTTCGTGGCTACTTGGTGAGTAGCAGGCCGACCACATGTCAGTGTGATGTGGATTGTGAGTGGGGGGGGAGATGCATACTCCAACTGGGCGTGAATGGGTGGGGGGAGATGCATACTCCAACTGGGCGTGAATGGGGGGGCGGGGGGGAGATGCATACTCCAACTGGGCGTGAATGTGGGGGGAGATGCATACTCCAACTGGCCGTGAATGGGGGGGGGAGATGCATACTCCAACTGGGCGTGAACTGGTGTCATGAGAAGAATGGACATACATATTTGCATCACTGTACAGTGAGGCAGCCCACAATGGACCAGAGACAAAACCACATGCTGGAAGTGAGTGCCACGGCAAACATATCAATCCATTACGCCAAACAGGCCATTCCAAACAACATGCACACCGCACAACACACCATTCCCCCCATTACACAAATCAGCAACATGCATATCAAAATCACAACTGAAATGTACGCTGAAAAACATCAGAAATGGTCCGCGCACATGAGTGCATACAAATGGATCCCCTGTAGCCATTGTGGTGAGGCACACCCGTACCCCACCACAGAATTGCCATCAAACAGCATGGGGACATCAACTGAGGATTGGCAGTGTACTAGCAGTGTGGCACTAACGTTGCCAGGGCCAGGAAACACAAATCACTTAAACTCTGGCGGGACATGGCAATCCCTGCTTATGCATGCATGGTGCATGTCCACTTGCAAGGACCACCTCACCTTCCCACATTGCAGTTACCCTGATTGCCATGAGTGCTTGGATCAGTGGATGTCGTTGAATATGCAATGTTTGTTTGTGTGATATGTGCACGCTCCACATTATGTAGACACTTACACATACCCATTGTTGCACCCATGCAGGTGATGCAGGTTATCCCCTGAAGAGGTGGCTCCTTACCCCTGTGCGGAACCCACAGAACAGGCACGAAGAGGACTACAATCATGCACACACCCGTACCCGCGTGGTGATCGAGCAGACATTCGGCCTATTGAAGGAACGCTTCCGGTGCCTCAGCAGGTCGGGCGGGGCACTCCTGTACGGGCATGAGAAGGTGGCCAAGATCACCATGGCATGTGTCATGCTTCACAATATGTGTATCAGACGGAATGTGCCAATGCCCCCTGACATAGAACTGCGACCACCGTCTGAGGATGATGACGGGGATGAGGATGGAGGAGAGGGCGCTGCAGGTCATGCAGGTGGCGATGCCCATGAGGGACGTGCTGTGCGGCAGCACCTGATAGACCATTGTTTCTGATGCACATGGATTAGGAGGGTGCAATTGGTGTTCAGCTCAGGGCACGGGGTGTATGGAGGATATAAACACACCCTTCAACAATAAAGCACACATACACAATGATCAATGTCCAGTCATGTGATTATCCATGCCATTACGTGTGTATTGAGCATTATGACATTCAAAAGTGCATGTACCCTCCACCCCAACAACTCTCACCCCCCTCCCCCCACAACTCCCCCAAACACCCTCACCCCCCTCCCCCCACAACTCCCCCAAATACCCTCACCCCCCTCCCCCCACAACTCCCCCAAACACCCTCACTCCCCTCCCCCCACAACTCCACCGAACACCCTCCCCCCCATCCCCCCACAACTCCACCGAACACCCTCACCCCCCTCCCCCCACAATTCCACCGAACATGGTGTGCACATCAGTGCTGCATTAGTTCCCAAGTGTCAACAGGGACAGGCTGGCCCTACTTCCCTCCTCCACTACCACCATTGGGGGGTTGTGAGTCTGACCGCCGCAAGGACCGGCTGGACCTGCGCAGGATGGTTGTCTGGTCGGAGCTAGTAGACGAGGGGGTGGCTGGTTGATCTGCTCCCTGTGAGTGACGCATGCTCTCCATCGCCTCAGCAATGCGCGTTAGGACCTGCCTCACAGCGGCCATCTTGTCACATAGGCGCATCGTGTTGCTGTCCATGGCAGCTTTCATGTCCCTTGACAACACCCGGATCTCCTCCCTGGTCGAGGAAGCCTCGCTCACTTGCCGGGCAACCAGGGCATTGAGCTCCTCCTGGCGCTGGCGTATCAGGCTCATGGTGTCGTCTGCGGCCCAGCCCCTGTTACTCCTCGGCGCAGCTTGCTGCATGTGGCCGACATCAGGTGAGCTCGCCACGGGACTGAATGACCCATCCATTGCATCTCCGGCATGCACCTCATGGATGCTGCCATTGGATGTGTTGCATGGGCTGTGGAGTGGGGACAGCTGGGTGCTGGGTGTACGCTGCCCTTCCGGTGTCGGACATGGGTCGTCCACATCACTCATAGGTGCCGTGGCTGCTGCTTCCCCGACGGAGCTATTGGCTGCGGACGGCGTGCCTTCTGGCACTGGCTCCTGAGTGGTGGGGGTGGGTGGTGGGGGTGCTGCCACAGTGTCGGATGGCATTTCGACCCTTGGTGTGGTCGTTGCGTGGGTGGCTTTTGAACGCTGGGCCACTCCAGATATCCCAGTGCCCCTCGATGTACTGGGCCTGGTGCCTGCATCCTTTCCCTTGGCCTGCTTTTTGGGTGGTGGGGCCTGCATTGCAGAGTCCAGCTCCTCACTGTCAGATTGTGACCCTGTGGGGGAGCAAGACAGGGATAACATCAGTGATGGGTCAACGTGCATCATGCATATGTTGTTGTTGCTGCAGTTCTTTGGATTTGGACATCTAGTTTGGGCCTGCAGGTTGTTGGCCAGATGGGTGGGTCATCCGGACATGTGTCAGGGTGACACGTGTGTGAGGTGCTGCATGCATGTGGTTGTGTGGGGATGTGCAGGGCATATATGCAGGGTTGTGTACATGTGTGTGTGATGACCCCATCCATTAGCTGATTCCCAATTCACATTTGGGGGAGGGACTCATGCTTGGCATTGCTGTGTTTTGCGTGGTCACTCACCTCCGTCTGACGTTGTTGCCACACCACACTCCATTCGGCCCACTCCCTCGATGGATTCTATGCCAATGGTGCTGGCACATGTCTCCTCCCACTCCTGCATCTTCATCGGGGATCCACCTCTGCCTCCTGTGCCCATGGCCAGATTCATGTTGGCCGATAAAATGCTGCGTACACGGAGGCGGAGATCATCCCACCACTTGCGCACGTCCTTTACGGTACGGGGGCTGGAGCCCACCGCACTGACTTTCTGCGCCACCTCAGCCCAGATTTCCTTTTTTCTCAGGAGTGCCGGGCGCCGCATGTCGCTAGCGAACACTACGTCTGCATTTGCAGCCAGGGTGTCTGCCAGCATTTTCAATTCCTCGTTTGAGAAGCGTTCTTTGCGCTGGCGCGCATCGGCTTTCTTTAGGGCCTTGGGCATTGTTTGTTCTTGTGGGATGTGGTTTTGCCAGTCGTGGTGTTGCTACAGGTCCTGAGTGCAGGGGATGGCAATGGATTGTGTTTTTAAAGATGGCCGCCGGGCTCTTTCCCGTTCCGGTGCGATGACGCTATTTCCGGTTCCGGTGTTTTACGGTGACCGCTAATAGCAGTGACCGCTAACAGCGGTGACCGCTAATAGCGTGCAGCATGAGGGCAGAGGTGCTATCGGCACTTTGGTCGGAGCCGGTAAGGTGCTTTTGCGCCATGGCGGTAGGGTCATTTACCGGCATGGCCCTATGCGCGTGTCCGCTAACTCGTAATGGAACGCTATTAGCGGTCTCCTACGATGGCGGACACGCTAATAGCGCCATGACGGTAAATCACATTTTTTAGCGCCTACCGTGTAATGAGGCCCAGTGTAACGGGTGGGCACAGCGAGCATCAAGACAAGGCCGGCTGCTTGGTGTAGCCAAGTTTCGGAGATGGCTAAGAAGTCGTAATTGCCTAATTGTAAAATGTCGGCAATTTCTGTAGCGTGGGCTATTAATAACCTGGCATTGATAAGAGCTCCTTTAATGGCAGGGCTTGATGTTAGTTGAGTGGGTGAGGCAAGGCTATTGTGTTTAGCTGGGCAAAGTGGTAGTTTGACGTTTTCCTTTTTTGTAGTGATAGTTGGTGCTGGCGCTTGGTGGGGGGCAGTTTTGTTTGGTAGTGGTAGCCTTGTGTTGAGTTTCATGACGGGCACATTCAGTATGGTAACGGGCAGGCAATTTGAATATTTTCGGTAGTCATAAGCGTAGTTTGGAGTTCCTAAGTGTCACGTCACATGGGATGTTGGTGGTTTGAAAGTTCAATGTATGGTTTGGAGTGGGCAACTTTCCTGGGAGCCAGTCTGTGTCTAGTGTGGTCGTGGACAATCTAGTATTACTATCCAACATTTTCGTAGATGTATATTGTCGAAGTGGACTCACTAGGGATGCTTTAGGCCAGGGAGCAGTTAGATGGAGGATAATGGTAAACATTATTAGAGACAGTGTGGATATCTGTGGGAGCGATATGTCGTGTAGACATAATGTTTACCCCGTGATTTCTGCTGTAGGTTGCAATCCATCGTGATTTCTTCTGATTGGTGAGCCCCCTTACATTCCAGCACAGAATTCGCAGTGTCGCCCCAGGCTTTCCTCCTATTGTGGGTATAGCCATATTACTTGTGGTGCCTTAGCGATTGGTGTCGTGGTTTGAGTAGCGTGAACATGTGTTGCGATATCGGTTCTGGCGGAACATGCTAGTCCTTTGTGAGTTGTATGAGTCGTCAAGAACCTTCTAATAACCTTAATAACCATTGACATTGAAGAAACCAGCCAATGCTATGCCTCCCCCGTCCCCGATCCCGCCCGAAACAGTAACCTACCGGCTCTCATACCTCCCCCTATCCCCAACTTCCCCCATTACATTAACAAAACAATCCTGCAGTGGCTGCAGGTAGTGGTGCGCTAAGGGCGACTAAGGCGCTCCTAATGGCAGCGGCCATTTTGCGACACCCCTAGGCCCCTTTCCGAGGGCTCTGGACCCGCTTTTGTATCTTAGTCGGGGTCGTGTAGCAAAGATTGCCTTTGTATTATGGCCATGCAGGGGTGATGCGGAGAGCGTCTTGTGAAGCCCCCAGGCTTGGTAAGGTTCGATGCGAAGGGCTCTGCGGCTTCCGGGGAGGTAATGTTGAACTCGAAGTTTGGCCGGGTATAGTATTGCGTATTGAATACCTTTTTTGCAAAACGCTGGTCCTGAACCACTGTGCTGAAGTCTGGGAAAAATCTGATTGTGGAGGAGCCCCATCGTAGCTCCCCATTTTCTCTGGCTGAGCGGAGGATGATGTCCTGGTCCCTGTAGCTGAAGATCTTGGCTATGATTGGTCGTTAAGGGGCACCCATGGGTGACTTTGCAGCTAATGAGCGATGAGCCTTCTCCACCATAAACATCATTGTGAGTGGGGGGTTACCCAGGACTTCCACAAGTAGAGTCTCAATGAACTTCTCCATATTGTCAGTTGCAGTCGACTCCGGTACCCCAAGTATCCTTACGTTATTTTGTCTGGATCGTCCTTCCAGGTCCTCAATTTTGGCCATTACTTTCTTAACTGCTTGCTGCAGGTCAGCCATTTCCTGTTGCAGAGTGGATACTTTATCTTAGCCCTCCCCCTTCCTCTGTTCGGCTTCTGACATGCTTCTGCATAGCTTGTCTATCTGTATGGCTGAGATGTCCACTTTGCATGTCAAGGCATCTATCTTTGCCCCCAGATTGTCTGTGCTGCTCTTTAGGGCTGTAACATTATCTGGGACAGTGGTTGGCATGAGGCTGATGACCGCGGTGGTTGAGGCTGTTGGGAGGGTGCAAAATTGGTCCATCTTGCCCTGTTTCTTGGGGTTTACCATGGTAGTGCTGACCACGGTGTGATTCATCTCAATGGTGTCGCCGTCCATGCCATAGGGCACTCGGTGCAGCAGTAGTAATGCGTGGCGATGTGGTGCATTATGAAGGGTTAGTTCTTCGGATCGATCCCCACGGGTCGGGGTCCCGGATCTTCCATCTGCGTGTCACTGTTTGGTTGTCCTGTGTGTCTTGACCCCCAGGCTGTGATCCCCCGTAGTGACTGTATTCTTGATGCAAGTTCAAATTACAGCTAGTTAATGGTTTCCTGATGTAGCAGGGTTATTCCGGTGTTAACATTGTCTGGAGTGAACTAGGGCTGATAAATATTATCCTGCGTAGGATTACACCACTGCTGTACTTATCTCCTCTCCAGTTGTTCAGTTATTGGGGTAGAGGGGATGGTTCTCCCTGCCCCAGTTGTGGGCATTTGTGCACTTGCTGGGGATGTGGTGGGCCAGCCGGGGTGCCCACAATGTCTGCAGTTCTCCAGATGTCACCTCGCCTCTTGTGCTGTCCTGCCTGCAAGAGCTGTGAGGATGCCTCAGCGTCGGCACAATGTGTCCAGCCCCGTCAGAGGAGTTGAGGCTCCACACAGCCACGTCTATCGCCGCTGCGGGCGAGACTTCGCCGGGTCGGCTCCAGTTTGTCCCCCGGTTATAGCGGGGATAGTAAGGATTACCAGTGAGACCCGAGGCCTAGCGGTCGAGTTGCGGGGGCAGCCAGGTTCAGGGTGTCTTAGTACAGTGTTTTCCCAGATTTGTACTCTTTATAGATCAGGGTGAGTAGTTGCGTATACTCGGGAAGCCGCGTTGGGGGACCCACCTCGCTCCGTTGTGCACTGTGTAGAATCTCTTATGTTCTGGGAGCATAGCAGTTAGTAGCGGGTGTCACCCACTCGGCATGGGGAACCACCTTGTCGCATTGGGTGGTCGTGTTGTGGTGCCGGGCGTGGTGTCGCTTAAGCCACGGTGGGCCATTCATGGGCCTACCCCAGAGAACAGTGGTTCAGGCTGTGTGTCGATTTATTCTGGTGACTCCAGCCGAGTGATGTAGAGGGCCGGTTGCTGGCGTATCTAAGCACCAGGTATAATGAGTGAGCTCTCCTTGGCGAGGGGTTGTGTTTGCAGCAGTGTGTAATTAGTATCAACCACTCACCGAATAATCGTTCTGTTCCGGGCTGATAACGTAGATCACAGTTCGTAGTCTGCTCTCTGTATTGTATGCAGTGCCTCGTGTGTTGCACAAGAGCCCATGTGGTTTCGAGCAAGCTCTGTCTGGGATTCGGTTTGTGTTCCCACTTCAGGGCACCCCTCAGACAGTCAGCAGAGCCCGGCCCCGTGGGGAGCTTGTACCAAGTGATGACCGCTGTTCCCCCAAGTCTGTCTCACCCACAGGGGGCTGCCACTCCGCAAGGTCCTCTAGGTTGTGGTCAGCCCTGGCACAGGCAGCAGACGCAGGCCTCACCACGGATGCGGTAGTGCGCGTATCAGATCCCCTTTGGGCCAGAAGTTCTGGGGATATTCGTCGTCTTTCTTGTGATGTCCCATGCACCACGCAGAGCGCTCCCGGTGATCTCCCTCGGGGACCGGCGGTAATGTGATAGGCTACTGCGACCGGCGCTCCACAGCGGGATACTGCTCCTGGCCGCGTTCCAAAGATGTGTTGCCAGCGGTTATGAGAGGGGTGAGGTCGTGTCTCGAGTTCTTGTTGGTAGAGTGACGGTTCAACAGTAATCTTGAGTTGTACGCTCAGCGGCTCATCCCCCGCCGGGTCTCCGCATGGTGTATAGAGCGACCTTCACGGCTGCGCCACCCGATCGCTCTCTGAGCGGAAACCTGGGAGGGTCCGCTTACTCTCAGGATCTTCAGTGTCGTCTCCCAGGCACTAGTGAGCCAGCGATGCTATGAGGAGTGGTCCCAGGGTCGTCTCGTCACTCACTCCTCCTTTCGGGTCTCCGACCCCTGCATGTACGGATATCTGACAGCTTGCATTCAGGCGCGGCAGGACCCCCGTCCCCCCGGCTGATCTCCAAATGCCATAAAGAGGCCGCTGCAGTGCTGTCTCTCGTACAGCACTTCCAGTGCGCTGTCGGGCCCAAACGATGCCCCTGAGTTTCTCATTTGTCTGCGGGCTCCAGAGGGTGATTAGATCCACAGAGCTGAGGATTTTTGGCATGATTACGGTGCCGTTGCCAGAGCCTCTCAGGCAGCGACCATTTTGTAAGCTGTGCAACGGCTCCCCTAGCCCCCCACCCCCAAACGCTCTATTTGTGTCCTCCAGCATCCATTTTGCACACAGCCAATTCCTGGCTCCAATACCTCTGTCCTCGGGCTCAGCTGTACCAGAACCCCCTCTGGCTATCTTCGGGAGGGAATTGAATATGATAATCTGTTTACTAGCTTTTGAATATCCTGAACGCTCCTGAGCACATCTCAAGGCATAATGCAATACTACCTTCCCCCCACAATAGAAACTGCCTCCATGAAAGTTCTGCTGGCCAATAAGAGAAACTCTTGACCATTCTTTTGATTAGATTTTCTTCTAGTCAACACAGTAAAATCTACACATTCATTTTAATGATCATTGCCACTCACCCGTATGGTTTCCATTTTCATACATGGTGTGAGTTAAGGTTTTTTTTTTTTGTCTCCCTGACTCTTCCCACTCTTCCCCGTTCTGCTCTTCTTATCCCTGTTTCCTTTCACCCCACAAGCCCTTGGCATGGTCACAATTCTACTTTTTGGTAAGGCTATTTACAACAGAAACTTGTGGTTCTTTAACACAACATGTTTTTCATATGACAAACTGGCCTGCTTCCTGCGGCAAAGGCAATACCGGCTCTACGTCCTCACCAAGAAGAGAGCTCATATCCAAACCCACGTCTCTGCAGCATCTAACAACTCAGCTGAACTCTTTAAAATCTGCAAGGAACTGGCCAATCCTGCCGCAGTCTCTACCTCTCCTGTCCCTTCCCAGGCCCTCTGCACGGCACTGGCTTCTCACTTAATCTCTAAAACTCAGGACATCCTGTCCTCACGCTCCTCCTATCCCCTCTCCCCCCTACTCCCTGCTCTTCCTCTGGCCCTTCTGCAGCCACCTACCCTCCCTCCTTTTCTGCCTTTCCCCTTTTCTCTGCAGGTGAGGTTTCTAGACAAGTCTGATCTATGGAAGTCTTGTCAAAACAGGTTCACCCCTGTTTCTCCAAAACCATCAAGGACCACATTGACTCCCTGGCTGACTTCTGCAACCACTCCTTCTCCAGTGGAGAATTCCCACCCCCCCTGAAGCACTCCCTTGTGCACCCTCTTCTTAAGAAACACTCTGCCGACCCGTCATGCCCAGCTAACTTATCGCCCAATCTCCATCATTCCCTTCCTGGGCAAGCTCCTGGACAAACTGGCCATCTCCCAGCTTAATCTCCACACTGAATCTGTTGGTTGTCTTCATGACCATCAGTCTGGCTTCAGATCTGCTAGAAGCACAGAAACCGCTCTCCTGAACATCAGTGAAGACCTGCTCTCCAACCTTGACTCTAACACCCCTTGTGTCCTCATCTCATCTTGCTTGAACTCTCCTCTGCCTTTGACACTGTCAACCATGCCATCCTGCTCAACCGTCTCCGTGATAACCTGGGTATCACTGGTCAGGCTCTGGCTTGGCTGACTTCTTTCCTTTCGGACCGACCCTCCCAGGTCCAACTTGGGTCCTTCCTCTCTGCGATCTTTTACTCTACCTGTTGTGTCCCCCAGGGGTCTAACCTCTCTGTGTGACTTTTCAACCAATACCTGGCACTCCTTTCCCACTGCATCACCGCTCTCTGCCCCAACTTTCAGTGCTATGCGGATGACACACAGCTCATTTTCAGGCTACCCTCAGCCTCCTCCTCTCCTTCCCTCATCTCTATCTGTCTGCTATACAGGAGTGGTGTGCCGCCAATGGCCTCTGCCTTAATGCCAGTAAGACTGAGATTCTCCTCATCGGCACACCTGCTCCCTCCTTCCCTGCAGCTCTCTGGCCGGCCTCTTAACCCTCTTCCTACTCCCACCTGCAAGGCTAAAAACCTCGGGGTCATCTTCGACTCCACACTCTCCTTCTCTCCTCACATCTCTGATGTCTCTAAGAAGTCACACTACCAGCTGCACCTCCTCAGAGGTATTCTTCCTTTCCTCTCCTTCCCCCAGAAGCTCACTGTCTCCAGAGCTCTGGTTCTCTCTAGGCTGGACTTCTGCAACAGCCTCTTTCTAAATCTGCCTGCTTCTACTCTCAGCCCTCTGCAACTTATCCAGAGCAGAACTGCAAGACTTGTCCTTGGCCTCAAGCCCAGATACCTTATCTCTCCAGGACTGAAATCTCTGCACTGGCTCCCAGTGGCTGCGAGGATTAAGTTCAAAACCCTCTGCATTGTCCACAAGGCCTTCTGGGGCCTGGGGCCTCAATACCTTCAACTCTCTCTTCCTAAATATCTTCCTTCTCGAGCCCTTCACTCATCCGCCTCCAACTCCCTTAGGGTCACTCGCTTCTCCAAGCAACGATTTGGTGGTACATCTCTTTCCTCGGCTGGTGCCTCCCTCTGGAACAGCCTCCCTGCCTCCCTTAAGGTTGAGGAGAACCATCTCCGGTTCTGGAAGCACCTCAAAACCTTTCTCTTTGCGTATGCTTTTTCTCCTGCTCTCCTCTGCTGACTTCCTAGCTATAACTGAAACTTGCACTGGCTACCTGGACACCCTCTGATCTCGGGACCAGGTCCCTCCCCCGCCAGCGTCTCACACCTGCACTGCCGACCTGGCAACCCCTGCACTTGGGGACTGTTTCTGTATCCCTACAGTCCTCCTTCCAGCCCTTGACACCTTATGTCTGTACTTACCCATGCACTTGCCACTTACTGGTCGCTACTTCCTTAGTGTTATCATCATTTGCCTTGTACTGCACTGTCCCTGCCCCCTTCCCACGCGCTTGCGCGATCTGTATGATACCTGGCCTAGTAGGATCGTTGTCCGTCCTCCCTTTGTTCCCCTCCCTTGCCTCGTCGCGCCTTGAAACACTTGTGTATAGGCACGTTATAAATGCCATATATCATATAATACATGAAAAACAGAGTAGATTTGATAATCGTGACTCTTCATGCCTCATAAAAAAATTGGTCAGATTTGTTTGCCTGAATGTATCCACAGTAATTGACTGCTGCTGACAGTTGTATTCTTAAAAATCCATTCAAGGGCTTTGGGTCCTCCGACGTATTCCATATCTATGACAGTAATCACCACAGCTGCGCTGCTTCGGAAAATCGTTCGGCGTCTGCATCCTGTGTCGTTGACGTCGATACGCCGTCCTCAAGGACCTCCTCGGACGGCCGACGCCACCAGATGTTATAATTGGGACGCACGACGTCCGTAGCCTCAGTTCCGTTTTTTCCACGAACGTGTTCGCTTTGGGAATCTCGGCGCGCCTCGACTCTTTGGAGTTTCTGTTGTTTCTCGGTTCTTCGAACCTGTTCGTTTTGTGAAGTTTCTTCTTAGTGAAGGATGTCTACCTCGTCTTCCATCCCGCGTCCGGGCTTTAAGAAGTGCCGGGACTGTGGGTCCAAGATGTCGGTGACGGACTCGCACAACGCCTGCCTCTGGTGCCTCGGGGAGGCCCATGACACGGATGACTGTGTCGACTGTCAGTCGCTCACGTCCAAAGCCTTGCGGGAGCGCAGTAAGTTGTTGTCGGTAGGTAAGGTGTCCAAGCCACGGAAGTCGAGGTCTGCGGGGCTTTTGACGGACGATTCAAGGGGCGACTCTCCGCGTCGTCGTCGGAAGTCCAGTGGGTCTCTGTCCCGGAGTCGGTCCCGCCACTCCTCTGCCTCTTCGAGGCACTCCCGGAAGCGCTGTCATCGATCACCTTCCCCTTCCTCATCCGAGGACTCCGCCCGTCGCCGGGTCGCTTATCCCACCATGCATGCGACGCCGGAGGAATGGGTTTCCTTCGAGAACAAAATGTTAGCGATTCTCGAATTGCAGGGCACCGGTCCAGCCGCACCTCCGAGTGGGGTCGGTCGTGATCAGTCAAGAGACACCGTTCGCACGCCTCCGGGCTTGGGTGGTCGGCACGATTCACGGGAGAGGTCCCGCTCGGACAAGGGGATTCGTTCTCGTCCTGCCCGGTCCAGGTCCCGGACCTCGACGCGCTCGAGACCGTGTGAACCTGTGGTTTCTTCGAGGAAGACGTCGATGCCGGTGGTGCTGAGGTTGTCGACGGACTCTTTCGAGGCCCTTCCTCCGAAGAAGTCGTCGGCGCCCAGGCTGTTGAGGGACACGCTCGGGGCTCCCACCTCGAGGCCTTTGTCGACGCCATCGATGCTGTCAACGCCGCGTTCGACGCCGATTCACTCGATGCCCTCGACACTTTTCGCGGCTGTGTCGACGGGGGTACCCCGGGGCTCGGTGGAACCCCCTAGAAGGGCTCTAGCCAAGGTCAAGCATGGCTTTGGTTCACATTCTGTGCCTTCTTACCGCCATCTTGAGTTTATTGCAGAGGTGGATGAGGGCTCTGATGATGGCATGGTTCCTAATACGGTGCCAGACGAGATTCTCTCAGGCCATAGCCAATTTGAGGACCTGAGGCAGTCCCTGCACGATGCTAGTGGGCTGGACACCTCTCCGGAGGTGGAGTTTTGTAGGCCTGAGCCTGGCACTCATGCCAACACCTCATAACGGCGCCTTATGTCTAGGGTCATCGAGTACTTGGGATGGTCTGCTCCCACAGGGGAGTTTCTTCAGGATGACCTTACGGATATCCTCGACCTTGGTCCACCAACTGACCCGGTACTGCCGTTTCATATGGCTCTACAGGGGAGGGTGGCGGCGGCTTGGACTGCTCCGGAGAGTCTCCCGGCAGTGGGCAAGTCTTTGCCGCGAAAATACTGCCAGCCACTAGCGACCCCTGCTACTTGTCCAAGCACCCCACTCCGGAGAGTTTGGTGGTGCAGGCGGCTACGGCCCCGGCAAAGCAAGCTTCATATCCTACCACCCCTCCTGATACGGACGACAAGCGTTTTGACGGCTGGGTGAAGAAAGTGTTTTCTTCAGGGGGTATGGCGCTTCAGGCGGCCAACTCCGTATGTGCCTTGTCACGTTTCACACATACTCTGTGGAACTGTTTCCTTGGCGGCTGAGCATATTCCCGAAGGGGACGGTTTCCTTGCCATGGTTTAGGATGGCAAGGATGCCATGTGTGAGGCCGTTCAGTCGGGTTTGGACATGGCAGATTGCGTCAGCCGGTCCATGGCGGCGAGCAAAGTGATACGCAGGTTTGCGTGGTTGCGGAAGTCGGGGTTGCAGGCCCGGCTCCTCAACATGCCCTTTGACGGGGAACATCTTTTTGGCAGCAAGGCTGATGATCGCCTTGAGAGGTTGCAGACCTCCAAAGCTGCAGCGAAGTCGTTGGGCGCTGCAGTTCGACAACCTCTGCCTTTTCGCTCTAGGGGACAGCAATGGAGGGGAGGTTCCTTTCGTTATTACTCATCCTTTGGTAAAGCGAGAGGAGCTGCCAGTCAAAGGGGTCACCGTAAGAGTGCCAGAGGTGGGAAACAAGATACTCGAGGTGCAAAGGCTGCTCAGGCAGTTGCCTCTCTGCCCTCAGGCAACGCTGCAGCTGCTTCAGCTCAGTCATGAGGCCATGTCCATTGGTTCGCCGGTTGGGGGAAGGCTGGCGCAGTATCTTGTAGAGTGGTGTGCCATTACTTCAGATGTGTGGGTTCTGCAGATCATAACCCACGGCTACTGTCTTCCTTTCCGGCAGAGGCCTCACCACAATCCACCGGGGAATCTCTCTTTGAAGAGTCCGGATCCTCTCCTTGCGCAGGAAATTCAATCCCTGCTGGAGAAAGGTGCCATAGAACTGGTGCCTGTAGCGGAGAGGAACAAGGGATGGCATTCCCCTTATTTTTTGATTTCCAAGAAAGACGGGGGATTGAGACCCATCATGGATTTGTGCGGTTTGAACAAACTCCTCAGGAAGGACACGTTCAAGATGGTTACTCTCTCTCAAGTCCTCCAGGCCCTTCAACTTCAGGACTGGTTGGTGTCTCTGGACCTCAAGGACGCTTATTTTCATGTGCCGATCCATCCAAAGCACAAGAAGTACCTGAGGTTTGCGGTTGGAGACTTGCACTTTCAGTTTCGGGTCCTGCCGTTCGGATTAACCTCAGCCCGAGGGTCTTCACCAAGTTCGTGGTAGTAGTGGCAGCGCATCTCAGGAAAGGGGGAATTCACGTCTACCCCTACCTGGATGATAGGTTGATCAGAGCGCGCTCTCCCGAGCAAGTCCTGGATCATCTCTCCATCACCTGCTACTCCCTGCACAAGCTGGGCTTCTCCCTCAACTTAAAGAAGTCCCATTTGATACCAACTCAGAGGCTCCAGTACATCGGAGCAGTGCTCGACACGTCCCTGGGGCAGTGTTTTCCTCCCCAGGTGAGGGCTCATCACATTCAGCAGATGGTGCACAAGTTTCAGCTTGCCCAGAGTCTCCCAGCGTACGAGTTCTTGAGATTGGTCGGCCTCATGGCATCCTGCATTCTTCTGGTGCCAAAAGCCAGGTTGCGGATGAGATCTTTGCAATGGGCACTCAAGCTCCATTGGTCTCAGTCCTCCAGCAGGATGTCTGACCCTGTTCAGGTGCCGTCCTCGGTCGCCCAGGACCTTCTGTGGTGGGTCGACAAAGGCAATCTGAGGAGGGGGGCTCCATTTTGGCTACCCTGGCCGGAGGCGACGATCGTGACGGACGCATCCCTCACGGGATGGGGAGCTCATGCCAACGAGTTGTCAGCGGTCGTTGGTCTCCGTCGGAGTCCAGACTCCATATCAATCTGTTGGAGCTGAGGGCCGTCAGGTTAGCCCTGAAGGCTTTTCTGCCGACTGTGCGAGGAAAGAATGTCCTGATCCTGACGGACAACACCGTGGACATGCACTACCTCAAGAAAAAGGGGGGCGGCAAGGTCACTTCCTCTCTGCAGCGAGGCGATGCAGCTCTGGTTCTGAGCAATCCAGCAGGAAGTTCCGATCTCGGCAGTTCATCTGGCCGGGGACGAAAACGAGACGGCGGACCCTCTGAGCAGGCAGAGTGCAATCTCTCACGAGTGACATTCTCCGGGAGATCTTCGCCCTTTGGGGGACCCCTCAAGTGGATCTCTTCGCCTCCAATGCCAACCGAAAGTGTGAGAAGTTCTGCTTGTGGGAATTTCCTCCAAAAGGAGCCTTAGGAGACGCGATCGTGGTGGAGTGGTCATTCCCACTGCTGTATGCGTTTCCTCCAGTCCCCGTCATCACGCAAGTACTGCGGAGGTTAGAGTTTCGGTTCATGGATGTTCCTCATTGCTCCGGCGTGGGCCCGGAGGACGTGGTACCCGGACCTTCTCGACTTGTCCATCTGCCCTCCACGTCGTCTTCCCTACCGAGACGATCTGCTCTCACGGGAGGGGGGTCGGGTTCTCCATCCAGAGGTCAGATCCCTCAACCTTCACGCTTGGCTTCTGAAAGGTTGAGGTATAAGGATTGGGACCTCCCTGAAGACGTGATGGAGGTGTTGCTCTCGGCCAGACGGCCGGCAACAAAGTCCCTGTACCGTTGCCGTAAGTTCTGCGACTGATGCAGGGTTAAGAATGTGGATCCTTTTACATGTGACATTCCCATGGTTCTGTCTTTTTTGCTTTTTTTGGCCCACAGGGGCTTGCAAATGGGTACCGTTAAAGGTTACTGTTACGCTCACCTGACTCCCACGGAGAAGCTGGCCTGGTTCGCGCTGCTGTGACCTCTTCTAAGGTGATGCGCAGGGTTCGGAAGACGGACAGGACCGGGCCCCCAAATCTGGCTTGTCTGGCTTGCAGAAGTATCCTTCTGTAGGCGAAAATAGGGGATTAACTGTCTGCGGGGTAATGCAATCGGCCTCCCACTTTCCCCTCTCCCCCTCCTTGAAACCCTTCTGTGATTTCTCGTAGCGTCTCACCTTAGAGTCTGGAAGGACGAGCTCTCCATCCTGCTTCTGATGCAGGGGCGCGTTGGTATCCAGTTACTTCACTGGATTTTCGGATTGGTGAGAACCAAACTTGCTTGGCTTCCAGGTAAGTTTTTTTGATAAGAGGTTCCCCTTGTGTCCATGCATTAATGTACTAATGCTAGTATCGCTCCCTCCCTGCGGGGGAGGCAAGAGGGAGCGATATGGAATACGTCGTCGGACCATCCCATCGAAAGAGAGTAACTTGTTCGGTAATTGCAACAGTAATTAGTAACATTAGTAGTATTGTTGGAATGCTGTCGAATGTATTCCAGAAACACCACCGGCTTTATTTTTTTCTATTTCCACCCGTATTTTAGTGATGGAAATGGATAATGTGCAGCAGTTGTTTATTTATTTTTTTGATGCACAAATGGTTCAATCAGCTCACTCTCACGACTGGGAGTCGTCACAGTATGCGTCGTCTGTGAATCTGGATTCCATTGCCCCCTCACACCTGCACAACTGTTGTTGTGGTGCAGTAATCACAAAGGCATCAACATCAAAGATGGCCTGCCTGGAGTGCACATTCGCTAGTGACCATGGACAGGTAGTGTCCAATGCAAGTGATGCCAAGTCCATGCAGGTGGTGATCAACACTAGGGGAGATGGCTGGTAGGGAAAGCTGTCAGGAAGCTCTCCACACTAGTAAGCTGCAAACAAAAAAACAAGAAATTACACATGGCAAAATCTTGCTTTTTTACAACAAATCCCCAAATCCTAAGGTCCATACATAGGAAATAGCAGAAACAAGGCTACGCAACAAACCAGAAATAAAGATTACACTTACCTGCCACTTTTACAATAAAGAAAGAGCAAGTGAACCCTGAGGACTAAGAAAGCTAAGGTTGGACATTTAAGTTGATGTAAGATGCTACATGTATTTTTTAGTTTTTTCCTTGGAGTTATGGATAATGTTTCATTGTCGCTTCTGTTTTTGCTGCTCGAAATAAAGGAAAAGAAGTGAAGCATAATCCTTGCCATACTCTTATGTCCCGTCCCCTTTCCTCCATACTGCATGGGCGTCCCTTCCAAGGGACGGGAGACGGAACCTTCTTCACCAGAAAAAATCCTCCTCCCCTTTAAACCTAGAGGCGTGCAGGGCGCAGCCCAGGGAGAATGTGCTACCCTGACTCTGCCCTCCAGCGCCACACCTCAGTCCCCTTTTCCACATCGACAGGAACGGGCCGAATTCACCAGCGCTTCTGGGCTTGGCTTCGGCCATGTAATTCCATGCGCGGATACTTCTTCTCTTTGTCTTTTTATGCGTCGCGCTCCTCCCCGGGCGCATGTCGACTTCCACTGGGTTCAGCAGGTGTCATCCTTTAACAGGCTCTTCCCAACTTCAGACCCCCACGCCCTCTGCCTAGATTGCCTTGGCCCAGACCACGGTTGGCAATCTTGCACAGCGTGTGGCTTGCTGTCCCCGAAAGCGCTGAAGAACAGACTAGCCAGGCGGAGGGAGCTCTTCCGGAAGTCGCCTCCAGAGCACATCAAGAACCTCGTTAAGCATCGAGCCAAGCCCAAGGTAGGGCCGCTATTCTCCATCGCACCCCGTAAGGGAGACTCCTTACCAAGGACTCTCCCGCGCAGGAGGGACCGGTCAGGTCCTCATAACAGCACGGGCACCGAGGCTGCTCCAGCTACCCGCCTTCAGGCCGAGGGATCCTTGGATCCTCCCACTGGTAGTGTTGAGGGACTGGAAGGTTCTCGTACCGGATTGTCATCCGAGAGGCTACGCCCTTGTGCCGGCAATATGGCTGAGGGGATACAACCTAGTACCGGCAATACGTCCGAAGGGGCGCCTAAACGCAGCTCTTCCGACCCCCGGGTCAAGGGTACCCGAGGAGCAGGGTAGGTCTCGTGATCCACACGCAAGAGTCTTGGAGGAGGCTGGGCTCAGCGAGCCGAGCAACACGTCACAGGCACGTGGCAGGCAGCTCGACAAGATGGCTGCCACGCCAGACAGAGGCATCCGTCCGACGCCATTCCAGGTATTTGGCGAAGAACGAGTGTCAAGGTGGGACTGCCCTCAACCAGTTACGTGGCCTACAGCCTATCCCTCATATGTGCAGGGCAGCTTCCCACTGCGTCCATATGGGCAGTGTGTGTAGCAGCTCCCGTCTACCCCGTCAGTACCAACTGCCACCTCTACGGCCAGTGAATAAGGGTTCTTCGAGAAGTTTCTCGGCCTCCTGAAGTCACCTCGTATGGGGGTCATCCTCATGGGAGTCCTTCTGACTATAATAGCGGCACCACAAGTGCCGGCGCCCCCGACCCTGGCACAGCCGCTGCTTCCGGTTCCCCAGCCCATTCCTCAGGCGGCACCGTACCAGCCTCTGCCGCCCCCTCAGCTTCCGGCCGCAGTCCCTGTACCCCAGCCTCCGGCGCCCCACTCGGGCCAGCCTGTCAATCGACACCTGGACACCAAGTACAGGCAGATGGAGGGGCATACATTCTTGCTCGAGGAGGCTTACGGCAATAAACTATTCCAACGCGTCCTTGCATCTTCGTCAGGCCAACACAGATGTCATGTTGGTGGCAGCTAACCAAAGGTTATGGTGGGAAATCGCGGACTTCCTCCCGGAACTCCCTATGCAGAGCCAATCACGTTTTAAGGCGGGGCTCACCGAGGCAAACTGGTGGCGCAGGACCTCATGGAATCCACTGTGGCCCATATTGACATCTCTGTCTGTGCCATCTGTATCGCCACAGACATGAGAAGGACAGCCTGGCTCCAGGCAACGAAATTCAACCCTACGTCCAGGAGCGCATATTAGATCTACCATTCGGGGGGATGGACCTCTTCCACTCCACCACAGACGAGGAGCTGGACAAGAAAAATAGCTCACAAACGGCCAAACATTTATCCATCTTGAAAAAGACCATGCCTAAGTCGTACACCCAGTCACAGCAGCGCTCTGACAGGGAGCATATGTATGGAGGGTTCTGTGGCTTCCAGGAATGGAGATCCAGGCAGCCTGACCGATCGCCATCTCAAACCCGGTTCAAACAACAAAAGGGGGGGGTAAGGGCTTTTTCCAGTCCCCCCCTCCTCCGCGACAGCCTCTGAGTGAAAGAAGGCATGACAAACCCCTTCGGGTCCTCGTGTCTCCAGTGGGGGGCAGGCTTGCTCTCCACGCGCATTTCTGGCACCAGAATTTCACGGACCGCTGGAACCTCTCAGTAGTATCCATGGGGTACTGCCTTCCTATCCCAGCCTCTCCCTCCTCCCCTCCACTCCCACAGGTTGGGACAGCAACTCTTTTGGCAGAGATCCGGTCTCTCATAGAGAGCCAGGCGGTGAAGGAAATCCCAGCCTCCCAGCGAGGCTTGGGCTTTTACTCCAGGATTTTCACTATTTAGAAGAACCACCAGGCGGGCCTGAGAGTTGTGCTGGACCTTTACACCCTCAACCTCTCCTTTCCCCTGTAAAAATTCAAGATGGTTACGCCAGCTTTTATAGCAGAGACATTGTGCAAGGGAGACTGGATGTGCTCCCTGGATCTGAAGGACGCGTACCTACATGTTCCGATTTGGCAGCCCCATCATTCTTTCCTATGGTTCAGGATCATGGCCTACCATTTTCAATACAAGGTCCTTCCCTTTGGCCTCAACTCAGCCCCCAGGGTTTTTACTAGGCTCATGAATACGGTTGCAGCCCTCCTCAGAGCGTAGGGCCTCCACATCTTCCCATACCACGACAACTGGCTTGTCAGGGCTTCATCTCCGGAAGCGGTTCACCATTCGTCCCATGCCCTTATGAACACACTGCTCGATCTGGGCTTCTCGCTCAATATCAAGAAGTCGCAGCTGCAGCCCACGCAGACTCTTGACTTTCTTGGCCTCATCTGGGACACATGCTCCGAGAAGGTATTTCCGTTAGAGGCCAAGATCTTCTCGCTCAATATCAGCCTGTGGAGGCTCCCCCAGTGGAGGCGACCTCGGGGCCCAGAGTTTCAAGCCCATCGAGAAGACCCCCGTGAAGACCCCAGTGGAATGAGGGGGGTGGGCTGGTGGCCTTAACGGACACAGACACGACCTCCAAGGAGGAACTGGTCAAAGTCATATAGGAGGCCCGTCCCCACGGGAGGGATCCCGACGAGGGGGGCGATGAGGGTGATGATGACGAGGCTCCGGTGGAGGAGGAGCAACCTTCGCGTCCGTCGCAGCCCGGGCCTCAAGATAACTCGGCGGCCATTTTGACAGCAATCCAGGCCTAATGCACGGACATAAGGACCAGGTTGCCCTTGCCTCCGACGGACGACCCGGCAGAGCCGAGTCCGTCGGGAAGCCCCCCTAACAAGAGGAGAAGGATCCATCCAACCCCTCCTTCTCAGCCCTCACGGCCCTCTCAGCCTTTGTCTCCTTCCCCGACCCTGAGGGAGGACACGGGGACGGATACGGCCACGACGGGGACAGATGGCGATGGTGGTGACGACGGGACTGATCTCCTGTCGCTGATTCCTCGGGCGTCTCCACCCAATGAAATTGGCTCGTTTCATGCCATGATCGCCAGGACATCCAAGCTTCTCCAGCATGGGGTCTGGCATGGATTCACATGCTCATGAATATTCCCCGTCGTCAGGCTGGGAATCCTCGGTAAAGAAAAAACCAGTATGAGTTTCGTTTCTGATCTGTCTTTCGTAGTAGTAACCAATCACTGGTCTCTGCGTCATACTGACCACAGCCAATGACTGCCCTCTACCTAAGCACCGCCTCTGGCAGCCATCTTCAGATTTTTACCGCACGTTCATGTGTTGGGATCCTCGTGCTATTGCTCTCGAGCGTTAGTGCTATTTTTTCACGTTTTTTCGGTCAAAGAGCTTCAAGCTCCACCGACTCTCCATCCGATCAATGGGGACCCGTGTCGGATTCGTCTGCGCCCCTTAAGGGTGAAGATTTCGTCGAGGCCCGGACATGGCCCAGGAGAAGGGAAGCTCGACACCCGGAAAGCTGTTCAGGATCTGCCCTGGATGCCAGCTGCAGAACGTCTTTAAGGAAGATGAACACTCCTTTTGTCTCTACTGCTTACATGAGGACAAGACGCACGTGGAGAAGGACTGCGCGTTTTGCGGCAATATGTCGGAGCGGACCATGAAGGACCGCCATCAACGTCTCGCCAACTGGCTGGAAGGGAAGAGCCCGTCAGGCGAGAAGAAGAGGAAGAAATCCGAGCGGTCTTCTAAGACCTTTGAGGACGCCCCGGCGACGGGGGTCCAACACAAGGCCAAGCACCGCGAGTCCGCTGGCACCGGGAGCGCCGAACGGTCGGGCTCTACGGGCGCCAGGCAGGGCGCACCCTCCCCGGCACCTTCAGCCACGAGCCAACGCTCTGGGTCGGGTAAGAGGAAGGGCGAGCACCCGGCGAAGCTCCTGGAGAGGCCCCGGTCGAGCTCGAAGGCCCCATCGGAGGGAGAGCGAGGCAGTGTCACCCCCCTCAAGGATAAGGCGGTGAGCGCACCTAAGGTGGTGAAGGCCTTAATCCATCCGGCCAAGCCCTCTATCGATACTGTCGCGGCGGCCCTGGCTCAGCCTGTGGAGGCTACACCAGTGGTGGCGACCTCGGGGCTTAGAGTCTCCCTGCCACCTCGGAGGGAGTCCTCTTTTGTGCCCATCGATAGGACCCCCGTGAAATTCCCGGCGGGTAAAAAAAAGGGGGGGCAGGGCGTCGTCGTAGATTCGGCCTCAGCCTCGGAGGAAGAACTGATTGAGGTCTTAAGCCACGGCCTTGGCGTGGAAGAAGACCGGCCCGTCGGGATGGATCCCGACGCGGGTGACGACAACATCGTCGAGGGTGCCGACGGGGCCCCTGATCGCCCGTCGGATTCCCCTCTGCCAGCGCCGCAAGACAACTTGGCGGCCATTTTGTTGGCTATACAGTCCTTATGTTCAGAGATAAGGACGAGACTACCGTTGCCAACGGAGGAACCTCTCCCGTCAGGGGATCCTGAACCGGGACCTTCTGGTGTTCCCCCGCACAAGAAAAGAAGGATTCACCCTCCACCTCCTTTTCAGCCGTCGCGCCCCGTCCAGCCCTCCTCCCCATCCACCCGAGGGGATGAAACGGGGACTGACACGGCAGCGACGGGTACGGACGACTAGGTATACGACGAGGATCTACCGTCGTCTCCTCCCACCAGGGCTTCTGCGCCCGACGAGATTGGATCGTTCCACTCCATGATCGCCAGGGCATCCGAGCTTTTCCAACTCTGCCCTGAGGAGAAGAAAAAGGAAGGATTCCTTTATCAACGGCGCAAGGCCAAGAAGAAGACTGTCCTTGCGGTGCCTCTACTGGACGACATTAGGGATGAGGGCCTCGCCCTCCTCAAGAACCCTTCCACGACGCCAGCTAGAAGAGACCGGTACGAGAAGAAGTACCGGGTCCCGGACGCGGCCCCCCTGTGCCTCGGGGCGCAGCCTACCCCGGACTCCGTCGTCTCCGCGGCGGCCAGGAAGAAAGTGGCGGGGGGGGTGCGGCCTCCACATCGACTTCCCCACTGGACGGTGAGGGAAAGAAATTGGACGCTATGGGACGCAGGGTCATCTCGTCTGCAGCGACGACGATTAAAGCGGCCAACGCCTTGGCTATTGTGGCCCGCTACGACAGGGAGCTATGGTACAAACTGGCTCCCCTGCTGGACAACCTACCGGTCGACAAGAGGGCGGATGCCCTGGAGATCCTACAGGAAGGTGAGGTGGCGTCGGACCACGCCGACACTGGGTTTCGCCAGTTGGGCAACGACGTGTGCCTTAGGCGGCGTGGATGGCTCAAGGCTACGGACTTCCGTCAAGACGTACAGACCAGAGTCCTGGACATGCCGTTCGATGGGAACTACCTGTTTGGGAAAACAGTGGACGATTCCCTTCAGGCCATTAAAGCGGACACTGAGACGGCCCGGGCCCTTGGGGTACTGCAGCAACAACGGACGCCCTTTTCGGAGCAGCGGAGGCAAGGGCGCCTCCAAAGGTTCCGGCGGCGGTTTCTCCACCTACCGTCAATCGGCCCGCTCGTCGTCTCAGGAGGCCTACAGAGGACGAGGCAAGTCTGGCGGACCCCGCCGTCGTCGCCAAGGAGGTCAAGGCGGCAAAGCCTCGTCGAAACAGGATTGAACCGGCCGTGGGGTCGGGCCCCCGCCGAAGCACCCGGTGGGAGGCCGGCTGGCGAGCTTCGTCAGCGTGTGGGAGTCCATCTCCACCGACCGTTGGGTGCTGGACGCCTTAGCCCGGGGCCACGCGCTCGAGTTTCAAAGAAGGTGCCCACGCGTCCCCCCCGTGGCCAGGAAAGAGCTTCACGTCCCTCAGCTTCTCCTGGAGGTAAAGGCGATGCTCGGGAAGGGCGCCATCGAACTCGTCCCAAAGAGGCTTCGGGGCTCCGGAGTTTACTCGAGATACTTCCTCGTGAAGAAGAAGACGGGAGGATGGCGCCCCATCCTAGACCTGCGACGTCTGAACAAGTTCATCAAGGCGCAGAAGTTCCGGATGGTCACCCTCCAGCACGTCCTGGGTCAGCTGGAGGAAGGAGACTTCCTGTCGTCGTTGGATTTGGAGGATGCCTACTTCCATATTCCCATCCTAAAGGGGCACCGAAAATTCCTCAGGTTTGTGGTCCAAGGGCGTCACTACCAGTTCAAAGCCCTCCCCTTCGGACTACGATCGGCACCCAGGGTATTCACCAAGTGCCTTGCACCGGTGGCGGCGCAGCTGCGCCGCGAGGGGATCCACGTCTACCCCTACCTGGACGACTGGCTCATCCAAGCCAAGACGAGGGAGCTTGCCGTAGAGCACACGGCAAGGACCGTCCAACTTCTCACGGACCTGGGATTCTCCGTGAACTACGCCAAGTCCCACCTGGTACCCGCTCAAAACGCACTGTTTCTGGGAGCGAAGCTCGACACAGTGTCCCTTCTGGCCTCCCCGTCGGAGGAAAGGACCAGGTCCATCCTGGGCAAGGTACAGCGGATGTTGGTTTCCGACGCGGCCAAGGTGAGGTCCATCAAGTCCCTCCTCGGAATGATGTCTTCTTGCATCTACCTCATTCCCATGTGCAGGCTCCGGAGGCGCCCGTTGCAGGAGTTCCTGGACGCGCGCTGGATCCAAACGACGGGCGGCTTCGAGGAGAGGATCACACTCGACGAGAGTTTCCGCCGAGCGGTCCGGTGGTGGGGCAACCGCGCGCATCTGACTGCGGGCATGGACTTCCAGACCCCAGACCACCAGGAGACAGTGACCATGGATGCCTCCCTGGAAGGGTGGGGAGCGCACACCGAAAATCTGCACGCGAGAGGCCTTTGGCTCCCGACGGAGAAGTCCCTCCATATCAATGTCCTGGAGCTCCGTGCAGTGTTCTGGGCCCTCAGGTCCTTCCTTCCGTCCCTCAAGGGCAAGGTGGTGAGGATCTTCACCGACAACACCACCACCATGTTTTACATCAGGAAACAGGGCGGAACCAGGTCCCCAGCACTGTCCAAGGAGGCGCAGGACCTGTGGCATTGGGCCGTCGCCCAAAGGATGTTTCTGGTGCCGTTTCATCTGGCAGGGATAAGCAACACCATCGCCGACTCACTCAGCAGGGAGCTGCGCTCGTGCCACGAGTGGGAACTACGGCAGGATCTAGTGGATCGCCTCTTCCGACGGTGGGGCACACCCCATATCGACCTGTTCGCGACGGCGACGAACTCCAAGTGCCGGAGGTTCGCCAGCAGGTTTCCCCAGGCGAGGAGCATGGGCGATGCTTTCTCGTTCCCCTGGGAGGGCCTGTTCCTCTACGCGTTCCCTCCTTTGCCACTGCTAATCCGGCTCGTCAACCAGCTCAAGAGGTCACGGTGCAGGATGATCCTCGTCGCACCTGCGTGGCCGAGGCAGATATGGTTCCCGGACCTTCTGGACTTGTCAGCGTCCCCGCCAATCAAGCTGCCGGTGGACGCGGATCTACTCTCCAGGGAAGGAGGCGCCATCCTCCACCGCGACCCGAAATCGCTGAACTTGCAGGCCTGGCTCCTGCAGCGCTAGAGTTTGGAGGATACGACATACCGGCCGACTGCAGAGAGGTTCTTGCAAAGGCCAGGGCGTCCTCGACTCTTAAATGCTACGGACACAAATGGAAGAGGTTCTCTGTCTGGTGCCACGCACAGAAGATTAACCCTCTACAGATTACGGCTCCCCAGGTACTGCCGTACCTGCTGATGCTGGCCAAAGCTGGACTGGCACACGCGTCCATCAAGATTCATCTTGCTGCGATCTCCCGATACACCAGAACCACGGGACGGACGTCCTTGTGGTCTCATCGTCTGGTGAAAGAGTTCATGAAGGGACTGTTCAGATCGTTCCCGCCGGTGAAGGCTCCGGCCCCGGCGTGGGAGCTCAACGTGGTGCTGACCAAGCTCATGGGACCTCCGTTCGAGCCTCTGCACTCGGCCCCGTTGAAGTTTCTGTCGTGGAAAACAGAGTTTCTTGTGGCCATCACCTCCGCACGACGGGTGGGAGAGATCCAGGCCCTTTCCTGCAAGGCCCTGTACTTGACTTTTCACGACACAAGGGTGGTGCTCAGGACGCACCCCTCCTTCATGCCCAAGGTACCGTCGGACTTCCATCTCAACGAACACTTGGTGTTGCCTGTGTTTTTCCCGTCGCCTTCGTCGCCGGCTGAGAGGACTTTGCACTCGCTGGATGTGGCTAGAGCGCTGAAGTTCTACGTGGACCGCACGAAGTGTTTTCGGAAGACGTCACAACTCTTTGTGAACTTTGGACCTGTCAATCAGGGGAAGGCTCTCTCGAAGGCTTCCATTTCCAGATGGCTCTCCGGCTGTATCATGTACTGTCATTGGTTGGCAAACCGACCGCTGCCTGGCCGTCCGAGAGCCCATTCCACCAGAGCGATCGCAGCTACCACGCCGTTCCTTTCTGGTGTGCCCCTGCTGGACATATGCAGGGCTGCTACGTGGAGGTCGACGCACATCTTCACGAAATTCTACTGCATCGATCGGGATTCCAGGGAGGAGTCCAGGGTCGGCCAAGCAGTGCTGCGCAACCTGTTCGCCTGAGGTGAGCCTGGTGAGGAGGTAAGATGCTTAATGTTGAGTTTGATGTACTGCTTAATGTTGAGCCTTTGCCACCTCCCGTGGTTGTGCATGTGTGTACTCCTATGTATTGTTTATTCATGAGCATGTGAATCCATGCCAGACCCCATGCTGGAGAAGGAACAAGTTACTTACCTGTAACTGTTGTTCTCCAGCATGGGTCTGGCATGGATTCACATGCGAACCCTCCCGCCTACCCCTCTGCGGCTCTTCACTTGGTCATACTGCCACTTCACGTGCTTCCAAATCTGAAGATGGCTGCCAGAGGCGGTGCTTAAGTAGAGGGCAGTCATTGGCTGTGGTCAGTATGACGCAGAGACCAGTGATTGGTTACTACTACGAAAGACAGATCAGAAACGAAACTGATACTGGTTTTTTCTTTACCGAGGATTCCCAGCCTGACGACGGGGAATATTCATGAGCATGTGAATCCATGCCAGACCCATGCTGGAGAACAACAGTTACAGGTAAGTAACTTGTTCCTTTTTCAGCTCTGCCCCGAAGCGAAGGAAGGCTTCCTTTACCAACGGCGTGAGGCCAAAAGGAAAACAGTCCTCGCGGTGCTGTTGGATGACATCTGGGACAAGGGACTTGCCCTCCTCAAGAACCCGTCCACAACACCTGCTAAGAGGGACCGGTACGAGAAGAAGTACCGGGTCTCCGACGCTGCCCCTTTGTGCCTTAGAGCACAACTGACCCCGAATTCGGTCGTTTCAGCAGCGGCCAAGAAGAAAGCGGGGGGTGGGCATTGGCCTCGACCTCTACTTCCCCGCCGGACAGCTAGGGAAAGAAGCTGGATGCCATGGGACGATGAGTAATCTCGTCGGTGGCGACGACGATTAAGGCGGCCAACGCCCTAGCGATCGCTGCCCGCTACGACAGGGAGTTGTGGTACACGATTGCTCCCCTGTTGGACTTCCTCCCGGACGATAAGAGGGCAGAGGCCCTGGCAATCCTGCAGGAGGGTGAGGTGGCCTCTGACCACGCCATAACGGTGGCTACGGACATTGCCGACACCGGTTTCCACCAATTGGGCAACAGTGTTTGCCTTTGACGACGGGGGTGGCTCAAGGCGACGGATCTCCGCCAGGATCTACAGGCCAAGGGTTTGGACATGGCCTTTGGCGGGAACAACCTGTTTGGGAAGACAGTGGTTGAGTCCCTTCAGGCCATCAAGACTGACACGGAGATGGCTCGGGCCTTGGGAGTTCTACAACGACGACGTCCGCCCTTTCGGAACTCCAGAGGCAAGCAAGGTGCTTCCAAGGGATTCGGCAGCGGCTCCTCAACGTACCGTCAAGCGGCCCGCTCCTCGTCGCAAGAAGCCTACAGGGGACGAGGCAAGTCAGGAGGACCTTGCCGTCGTCGCCAAAGAGGCCAAGGTGGCGGCCAAGCAAGACTGAACCGGCCTTGGTGTCGGGCCCCCACCGAAGCACCCCGGTAGGAGGCTGGCTGACGAGGTTCGTCAGCGTGTGGAAATCCATCTCCACCGACCGTTGGGTGCTTGATGCCCTGGCCCGGGGGCACACACTAGATTTCCTAAAGAAGTGTCCCTGCATTCCACCCGTGGCCAGGAAGGAAAACCACGTCCCTCAACTACTGTTGGAAGTAAAGGCGATGCTCAAAAAAGGTGCCATCGAGCTCGTCCCAAAGAGGCTTCGGGGCTCTGGAGTTTACTCAAGATACTTCCTCGTCAGAAAGAAGACGGGCGGATGGCGCCCCATCCTGGACCTGCGTCGACTGAACAAGTACATCAAGGCACAGACGTTCCGGATGGTCACCCTCCAGCACGTGCTGGGACAGCTGGAGGAAGGCGACTTCCTATCGTCGTTGGATTTGGATGATGTGTACTTTCATATCCCCATTTTAAAAAGGCAACAAAAGTTCCTCAGGTTCATGGTCCAAGGGCGGCACTACCAGTTGAAGGTCCTCCCGTTTGGACTGAAGTCGGCTCCCAGGGTGTTGACCAAGTGCATAGCACCGGTGGCGGCGCGGCTGCGCCTGCAGGAGATCCACGTTTACCCCCTACCTGGATGATTGGCTCATCCGGGCATCAACAAGGGAGATCACCGTCGAACACACAGTGAAGACCGTCCAGCTGCTTACGGACCTGGGATTCTCCATCAACTTCCCCAAATCCCACCTGGTCCCGTCGCAGGTTGCACGGTTTGTGGGAGCCAAGCTTGATACAGTGGCTTGATTGGCTTCGCCCTCGGAGGAAAGAATGAAGGCCACCCTGGGCAAGGTACAGCGTCTGCTGGCCACAGACGTGGCCAGAGTGAGGTCCATCAAATCCCTTCTCGGGATGATGTCCTCCTGCATCTATCTGGATGCGTCCTTTGCAGGAGTTTCTCCGCGCCCGTTGGATGCAAGCGACGGGCAGCTTCGAGGACAAGATCTCGCTCAACGAAGTATTCCGCCAAGCTGTTTGATGGTGGGGCACCCGCGTGCATCTCGTGGCGGGCACAGACTTTCAGACCCCAGCATATTAGGTGACCGTGATGACAGGTGCCTCCCTGGAAGGATGGGGAGCGCACACGCGGGATCTTCGCGCGAGAGGCCTATGGCTCCCGGAGGAGCGGCCGCTCCACACCAACATACTGGTCCTCCGGGTGGTGTTCTGGGCTCTCAAGTCTTTCCTCCTGTCCCTCAAGGGCAAAGTGGTGAGGATCTTCACCGACAACACCATCACAATGTTCTACATCAGGAAGCAGGGAGGAACCAGATCCCCAGCCCTGTCCAAAGAAGCACAGGATCTGTGGCACTGGGCCGTTGCCCAGGGGATGTTCCTGGTAATCTTTCATCTAGCAGGGATAAAAAAACACCATCGCCGACTCACTCAGCAGTGAGCTGCGCTCGTGCCACGAGTGGGAACTACGCCAGGATCAAGTGGATCAACTCTTCCGGCGATGGGGCAAACCCCAAATAGACCTGTTTGCGACGGTGACAAACTCCAAGTGCCAGTTGTTCGCCAGCAGGTTCCCCCAGCCGAGGAGCATGGGCGATGCTTTCTCGTTCCCTTGGGACGGCCTGTTCCTTTATGCGTTCCCGCCGTTGCTGCGCAGGCTCATCAACCAACTCAAGAGGTCCCGGTGCAGGATGATCCTCGTCGCACCGAAGTAGCCGAGACACATATGGTTACCGGACCTTTTGGACTTGTCAGCGTCCCCACCAGTCAAAATGCCGACAGACGTGGATCTTCTCTCCAGAGAAGGAGGCGCCATTCTTCATCACGACCCGGAGTCGCTGAACTTGCAGGCCTGGCTCCTGCAGCGCTAGAGTTTGGAGGATACGATATCCCGGCTGACTGCAGAGAGGTCTTTGCAAAGGCCAGGGCGTCCTCAACTCTCAAGTGCTACGGACACAAGTGGAAGAGGTTCTCTGTCTGGTGCCGTGCACAGATGATTAACCCTCTCAGGATTCCAGCCCCTCAAGTGCTACCATGCCTACTGTCGCTAGCCAAAGCTGGACTATCTCATGCTTCAATCAAGATAGATCTGGCAGCGATTTCCCGATACACCAGAACTACAGGGCGGTCATCCCTGTGGTCTCATCGCCTGGTGAAGGAATTTATGAAAGGACTGTTTCGATCATTGCCGCCAGTGAAGGAAACCAGCCCCGCCGTGGGAGCTCAACGTGGTGCTGACCAGGCTCATGTGTCCGCCATTCGAGCTGTTGCATTCGGCCCCATTGAAGTTTGTCGAGGAAGACAGCTTCCTTGGGGCCATCACCTCCGCACGACACGTGGGAGAGATTCAGGCCCTATCCTGCAAGCCTCCATACCTGACCTTTCACGATACAAGGGTAGTGCTGAGGACGCATCCCTCCTTCATGCCCAAGGTGCCGTCGGACTTCCATCTCAACGAGCCCTTGGTGTTACCTGTTTTCTTCCCGTCGCCTTCGTCGCCGGCCGAGAGGACTTTGCACTCACTGGATGTAGCTAAAGCGCTGAAGTTCTACGTGGACCGAATGAAGAGTTTTCAGAAGACATCATAGCTGTTTGTGAACTTTGGACCTGTGAGCCAAGGGAAGGCTCTCTCGAAGGCTTCTATTTTCAGATGGCTCTCCGGCTGCATCATCTGTTGGCAAACCAACCATTGGCCGGCCGTCCGAGAGCCCATTCGACGAGAGCGATCACTGCTACCACGGCGTTCTTGTCTGGTGTGCCCCTGCTGGACATCTGCAGGGCTGCTGCGTGGAGGTCGACACACACCTTCACGAGATTCTACTGCGTCAACCAGGATTCCAGGGAGGAGTCCAGAGTCGGCCAAGCAGTGCTGCACAACCTGCTTGCTTAAGGTGAGCCACCTCCCATGGTTGTGCATGTGTGTACTGCTATGTATTCTTATATTCATGAGCATGTGAATCCATGCCAGACCCCATGCTGGAGAAGGAACAAGTTACTTACCTGTAACTGTTGTTCGAAGGGATTGTGTCCTCCGACGTATTCCTTATCTTTGATAATACGTTTCCAGCTTGCTGGCCTCGGAAGTTTTTCTGTAGAGGGCGCTGCGCGTCGACGTCCGCCGAGTCGATGTCCCTCGATGGCCACCGTATCGGCGGCGACGTCATCATGCCCATAAATAGCCACGCGCTGCGTCTGTTGCTCAGTTCCGTTTTTCCGCGCTTCATGGGGCCTCGGAACGTCGTTGTTCAGTCAGGATAACTACTATATCTACTCGAATAATACCTTCTCATTCTCGATGGCATCTTCATCGGAACCAACGACGCCGCGATCCGGCTTCAAGAAATGTCGAGACTGCGGTAAAAAAAATGTCGATAACGGATCCACACAAGATCTGCTTGTGGTGCTTGGGATCCGAGCACCATTGTTCGGAGTGTGAGGACTGCATGTCCATGACAGCAAAAGCCTTTAAGGAGCGCAAGGGGAAGTTCGAGAGAGGCAAGTCAGTCAAAACCTCCTCGAAGGTTTCTTCGGCTGAGTCGAGGCATTCGTCTCCTCGCCGTCAAACATTCCTATTCTAGATCTCTAAGTAGCTCCCACCATTCGTCGAGATCAAGACATTCAAAAAAGAGACATCGAAGAGCCCCTTCCTCGTCGTCTTCTGTGTACCCAGAAAGGGTCTCCTCTCCCCCTAAACACAGCTCTCAAGCTGAATGGGAGGAATTCAGAAAGAAAATGTTAAGCGTCTTCGAGAACGTGGCCTTGACCCCCTCGAAGACAGCTGAAGGTGATACCCCGGGTGAAAAATCCAAAAAATCAAAACGCCGCGAGTCGCAGCACCCGGCGAAACATTCCACCCGAGAGCGCCATGAGCCATCAGGTAAGAAGGCACCATCTTCGACGCCGTCGTCGAAGATTCCTTCGACGCACGGATCGGCGCCATCGACGCCGTTGTCGTAGGGTTCCTCGACGCATCGGTCGATCGACTCGACGCCGATGAAAGAGAAGACCAAGGCCACTCCACAGCGAACGGTGATTCCAAGGGCCTCCGGCACGACGCTGAGACCGTCGTCGATGTCCGAGTAGGATCCCGATCCTCTCGAGTTCTTCGAGACCCCTTCCAGTTTTTTCGACGCCGTTCTCGGCGCCTTCAAAGCCTGTCACATCGGCGTCGACGACATCTTGCTCAATAATGACGAGTTTGGCTCTTTCTGCCTTAGAGATGGGTTTTACACCATTTCAGAGGTCAGAGTACCCTGGACTATCTTCAATTTATGAAGAGGGGGAAGATTCTGACCAGAAAACATTTGGGTTACAGAGGACCACACTGCCTATTTCAGAGGATTTCACCTCTGAGGAAAGAAGGCTGAAGGACCTACAGGAGTCACTACATGAGGCAAGTGGGCTGGAAACTTCCCCAGAAGTGGAATTTGTTAAACCAGACCCAGGGGAACATGCCGAAACACCCTATAGAACCCTTATGGCAAGAATTATTGAATTTATGGGTAGGTCTGCGCCTTCACCTGTTTTTCAACAGGATGACCTAACAGATATATTAGACAAAGGTCCACAGGAGGACCCTGTGGTCCCCTTCCATGCAGCCTTACAAAGGAAAATTACATCTAATTGGGAAACTCCGGAAGTTATCCCTGCGGTCAATAAAAGATTGTCAGCCAAATATAGGGTAGCGGCTGCTGACCCTGAATACTTATCAAAACACCTGACTCCAGAGAGCCTGGTGGTTCAAGCGGCAACTTCATCTAGCAGTAGGACCGCTTACCCTACTGTCCCACAGGATAGAGATGACAAGAGGTACAATTCTATGGTGAAGAAAGTCTTCTCGGCTTGTAGTATGGCGTTTGAAGTCCATCAACGCCACCTGTACGCTCGCCTGGTTCAGTCACACACTATGGGAGTGTGCTTCATCAGCGGCTGACTGCATACCCGAAGGAGAGGAAAAGGAAGCCTTCTTTAACATTATTAAAGATGGCAAAGATGCCATGTGCGAATCACTTCAAACTGGCATCGATTCCGCTGACAGTATCAGCAGGGCCATGGCGGCAAGTACAACAATCCGCAGGCATGCGTGGTTGCGAAAGTCTGGCTTTGCTCCAGATGTACAGTCCAGACTTTTGAATATGCCCTTTGACGGCTCTTCACTGTTTGGGAAAAAGGCTGATGACAGTCTGGAAAAGTTGCAGACTTCTAAAGCAGCAGCAAAATCTTTAGGAGCTGATATCCGCCAAACTCCTTTTCGCCCCTCAGGAACCTCTGGGAGAGGAAAGTCCTTTTGCTATTATTCCGCAAATTGGAAAGGCAGAGGACAGCCGGCTCAAAGAAGCCAAAGGAGATCCACCTGAGGTGGACGGGTCAAAAGTACTAAGGCCGCAGCAGCAGCAGGTGCCTCTTTACCCTCGGCATCTGCATCAGCCGCCCCCAAACCACTCTGAGGCCTTCCCACACAATAAACCTGTAGGGGGCAGGTTAACTCACCATCTGACGGAATGGCAGGCTATAACGTCAGATGCTTGGGCATTGGAGACAGTGGCCCAGGGTTACTGCCTACCCTTTCTACACATTCCTCAGTCATCCACGGAGGAACAGCTCTCGAAAAGTTCCAGATCTGCTCCTCTTGCAGGAAATTATAGACCTGCTAGAGAAAGGTGCCATAGAACCGGTACCTGTAGCGGACAGGAACAAGGGCTGGTACTCCCCCCTACTTTCTCATACCAAAGAAGGACGGAGGACTGAGACCCATCCTGGACTTTCGAGAATTGAACCAGTTCCTCAGGAAGGACAAGTTCAAGATGGTAACTCTCTCTCAGATCCTTCAGGCCCTCCAGCGCCAGGACTGGCTGGTATCTCGGGACCTTCAGGATGCTTATTTCCATGTGCCAATCCATCTCAAACACAGGAAATACCTGAGGTTCGCAATTGGCGAGACTCATTATCAATTTCGAGTTCTGCCATTTGGGCTGACCTCCGCCCCGAGGGTCTTCACCAAGCTGATGTCGATAGTGGCGGCGAGTCAAAGGAGAGAAGGGATCCACGTCTACCGCTACCTGGACGATTGGCTGATCAGGGCTGGATCTTCGGAACAGGCCCAGGCCCAGCTAGATTATGTCTGCCACTTCCTTCACAAACTAGGCTTCTCCCTAAATTTAAAGAAGTCACAGATGATACCATCACAGCGACTCCAGTTCATTGGAGTGGTCCTGGACACTTCCCTGAGAAAAGCCTCGCCACCAGAGGTGAGGGCTAAAGCTATTCTACAGATGGTCACCAAGTTTCAAAATGCCCAACGTCCCCCAGCCTTCGACTTTTTGAGGTTGCTCCTGCATCTTCCTTGTGCCAGAGGCTCGCCTGAGAATGAGATCTCTTCAGTGGGCACTGAGAAGTCAGTGGTCGCAATTCTCAGGGAGAATGACAGATCTCCGGATTCCGCAACCTTCAATGGTGAGCCTATCTAGAGAACATCTTGAAAGGAGAACTGTTTTGGCAACCATGGCCGGAGATAACAGTAGTCACAGACGCCTCACTCACAGGGTGGGGAGCCCATGCCAACGATTTGACCATCAGCGGTCGTTGGTCTCCATCGGAGTCCAGACTACACATCAACCTATTGGAGCTGAGAGCGATCAGACTAGCGCTGAAAGCTTTCCTGCCATCAGTACAGGGGAGAAATGTCCTGATAATGACGGACAACACGGTGGCCATGCACTACCTCAACAAAAGAGGAGGCGTAGGATCACTGCCACTGTGCAGAGAGGCAATGCAGTTCTGGTTTTGGACAATCCAAGAAGGAATCTCTCTATCGGCAGTCCACCTAGCCGGAGAGAAGAACTTGACAGCGGACGCTCTGAGCAGGCAGAGCACAGTCTCCCACGAGTGGGAGCTAGCTCAGGAAGTCCTTCAAGAAATCTTCGCCCTTTGGGGAACCCCTCAGGTGGATCTGTTCGCCACAAGCACCAACAGGAAGTGCGATCTGTTCTGTTCAAGGGAATTTCCCCCCGAGAGGAGCTCTGGGAGACACGTTCGTAGTGGACTGGGAGTTTCCACTCCTTTATGCGTTTCCACCAGTCCCTGTTATTGCTCAAATGATCAGGAGGTTGAGAAGATTCTGGAAAACCATGATCCTAATTGCCCCGGACTGGGCCAGGAGAACATGGTACCCGGACCTTCTAGATATGTCCATCTGCCCTCCAATCCATATTCCACTCAAAGATTATCTTCTCTCGCAGAAGGGAGGTCATGTTCTCCATCCAGACACCAGAACCCTCAACCTTCAAGCTTGGCTTCTGAAAGGGTGAGGTACAAGGATTGGGATCTCCCTGATGACGTCATGGAGGTGTTGCTTTCGGCCAGAAGGCCAGCAACAAAGTCTTTATACCGCTGCCGTTGGAACAAATTTTGCAGCTGGTGTAGGGAAGAGAATATCGACCCTTTTTCATGTGGTACACCAACAGTGTTATCGTTTCTACTCTACTTGGCAAACTCAGGCCTTCAAGTTGGCACTGTAAAAGGCTATCTCGCAGCGCTTTCTATCTTCAAGCGCACTGCGGAGGAACCATCGTATTTCAAACTTCCTCTAGTGGTACAATTTCTCAAGGGATTAACTAATGTTTATCCTCTAAAACCATTCCAGGTTCCCTTATGGGACTTACATTTAGTCTTAAACTTCCTAATGGGCACTCCATTCGAACCACTTCACTCTTGTGCGCTGAGATTTCTCACGCTTAAAACTGTCCTATTGGTAGCACTAACATCTGCTAGGAGGGTGAGCGAGCTACAAGCTCTCTCCTGTAAACCCCCACATACAATCTTCCACAAGGACAAAGTTGTCCTACAGGTGAAGCCTAATTTCCTCCCAAAGGTGGTTTCTGAATTTCATATTACTCAGAAAATTACCTTACCTTCGTTCTACCCTCCTCCCCATCCGGGGAAAGAGGAGGAAAGGCTACATAGGCTGGACCCAAGGCGAGCTCTGAGCTTTTACATCAGCAGAATGGCTAGGATCAGGCAAGCAGATCAACTGTTTGTAGGATACTCGGGTCACAAGTTGGGACTACCCATAACAAAACAAACCATCTCCAGGTGGATTATTTTGGCCATTCTGGAATGTTACAAACTGGCAGGGAAAGAGCCACCCCAAAATCTCACGGCTCATTCAACCAGGGGTATTGCAGCCTCTTCGGCTCTCCAAAGAGGGGTACCGGTCCGAGACATATGTGCGGCTGCCACATGGTCGTCCGCACATACATTCACAAAATGTTACAATCTGGATTCCTCCACTACTGAAGAGACCAGATTTGGCAAGGCCGTATTACATTCGGTCCATCCCTAAAGGGATACATGACATTCTCACTCCCACCTCCAATTACATGCCACTGCTATGGGAGTCTATCAAAGATAAGGAATACGTCGGAGGACACAATCCCTTCGAAGAACAAGTTACTTCTTACCTTGTAACGTTCTTTCAACGGGATGTTCCTCCGACGTATTCCTTATCGCCCCTCCCAACCATCCCTGCAGTGATACTTCCCTTGTGGTTGCAGCTTACGCTTCTTCAAGGTCAGTAACCAATTCAGGCATGACTTTTCTTATGCTACAAAACGGAACTGAGCAACGGACGCAGCGCGTGGCTATTTATGGGCATGATGACGTCGGCGCCGATACGGTGGCTGTCGAGGGACATCGACTCGGCGGACGCCGACGCGCAGCGCCCTCTACAGAAAAAATTTCCGAGGCCAGCAAGCTGGAAACGTATTATCAAAGATAAGGAATACGTCGGAGGAACATCCCGTCGAAAGAACGTTACACGGTAAGAAGTAACTTGTTCTTCTCCAGCATGGGTCTGGCATGGATTCACATGCGAACCCTCCCTCCTACACCTCTGTGGCTCTTCAGTTGGTCATACTGCCACTTTACGTGCTACCAAATCTGAGGATGGCTGCCAGAGGCGGGGCTTAGGGAGAGGGCAGTCATTGGCTGGGGGCAGTATGACCCAGAGACCAGTGATTGGTTACTACTAAGAAAAACAGATCAGAAACAAAACTGATACTGATTTTTTCTTTACCGAGGATTCCCAGCCTGACGACGGGGAATATTCATGAGCATGTGAATCCATGCCAGACCCATGCTGGAGAACAGTTACAGGTAAGTAACTTGTTCCTTACTCCTTCCCGCCGACACCGTTGATTCACAGTGATTTGCAAGATCAAGGTGTCTTGCCAGTTGAACATCATTCTAATAGGGGGCGCTGTTGACCAAGATGGCCGCTGCCTGAAAAGCTCCGGCACCGACTACATAAATCCTTTCTCAAATATCCTGTCCCTCCTGCCATAGCTCCCTAGTAATAACAGGATTCCGGCAGTAAACTATCCGGGCACCAGCAGACGGAGTATAGATGTGAGCCGCTGCTGAGGAGATTGCTGCAGAGAAGTGCAGCATAGCGGCGCTGGTGTATAGCGAGTGGGGGAGGGGCCGCCCCGTCGGGAGACGGAGCAGAGAACACGGAGGCTAGTGCGGATTGACGTGCGGGGAAGGCTGCCTGGCTGTGCCCCGAGGCAGTGGAGTGGTACCCTGCCGCATGGAAGATAGAGGTTCCAGGGAGTGAGGCAGCTGCTGCAGTCAGGCGGCGTCTGGCGGGTCCGTCTGGCTGGACCACCCCCTCTGATGGTTTGGGACTGCTGCAGGACGGGGAAGCGGCCGCGGCGGGCTGCGGTGTGCCCCTGCGCGCAGTGCGCGATCTGGAGCGGGGCTGAACGTCCTTACTTTAGTGCCGCCCGGATCCCCCTGAGGCGGAGGACCGTGCTCCAGAAACTGAAGTGCTGTGGACTCGGCCTGTTGCCTGCCCCAGGGAGCCGTAAGATACTGCTGGAATCAGTAAATAGTGCTCCTGGGCGCCCTTGGGGTGCTTCACTGCTAGTGAACGAGGCGGGACTTGGGACAACTCTGGCCACGGTGCATTGCTGAGAGGCAGCAGGGAAGCGGGGGTCAATGCGCCATACGGTCAGATGCTTTGGGGCTGCCCAGTTGGATGGACAATTGCGGAGTGTTGCACTCCAGTGCGGAACAGTTTGTGGGTGGGCTGGTGCCCTTGCCCCTCTGGATGCATTGCTACCAGATTGGAGCGTCCTATGAGTAACTGGTGGAGCGGAGCTGGGCGGTTCGGTGAGTCTGTGCGGGAGAGGTAGGACAGTGCTGGCCGGATCTGGAATACTGGCGGGGTAAATTGCCCCCTGTGGAACAGTAGACTCTAAGTGCTCTTAAACAGTGCTGAGCAGCGGAGAGCGGATTGGATCACGGAACTGGCACAGGGTCTACCCTGATGCTGGTGGGTGCATTGTAAGACTGTGAGGTGTGGAACTGGCCTGACCTATGGGTGGCGGCATGGGCAACCAGAAGAAACGGGCGAGGATGGACCAGTTTGCTTGCGCAGACCAGGCCCAGTCTTCTGCCGCTATTTTAAAGCCGCCAGTGCCTGAGCAAGTAGATATGACTGCCCTGAATCAAACCCTGCTGGCACTGAAGGGGATCACGGATACGCTTGGGGGTTAACATTGATGCCTTTACCTGTAAAGTGGACATCTCTGCTGTGCAGATAGATACTCTGCGGGCATATGGAGGAAGCAGAGCAGAGTATTGGGACTGCGGAAGATAGTATTGCAACCCTTCAGTGCGAGGTATCCAGTCTGCAACAGGTGGTGAAACAAATCGCAGCCAAGAATGAGGATTTGGAGGGAATGCTGCCCAAACTAGGTTCTGCGGGGGCTGTGGGCGGAAGGGTGATATGGTATATGCTGGTTGTTGCCGCAAGGAGCACTTGGGTTGCCTTCGGAGTCCTGGTTGCCATAGACACTGCAGCGTAATCTAGGTGCTGGTGGGGGAAGGGAGGGCTAAGGGGTGCTGGTATGTTCTTTTTTCTGGCGTGGGAGGATGGGGTTAATGTTTTGGTTTCATTGTTGTGATGGATTGGGTGGGTTGACTCCAACTTTATTTCAGAAGTGTGCGGAGGTCCCTTGCTATGCGTTTCAGGGGGCAGAATGTCTTTGATGTGCGCCCATCTTGGGTTGGGTCATTGTACGGTCATTGTGTGTTGGTGGGATGACCCAGACTACTGCGCGGGATGATCGCAAAACGGTCATATCATTGATGTCTTGGAACATCCGGGGGTTTACCAATCATAAAAAGACACGGCTGATGGGCAACTATGGTAGGAACCACGGGGTGAATATATTGTCTACAAGAAACTCCTCTGGCTAGGGGTGAGCCTCCTCCTAAGCTTGCAGGGTGGGGCTCTCATAGATATGGCTCCTCTATCTCTTCCCATTCTAGAGGGGTAGCTACTTATATACACAGGTCGCTGCAGTTTAAGCTGCGTAGACGGGTGCGGGAGGTTTCTGCTATTGGCGGGTGAGGTATTGGGAATTCGGCTTCTGATTATAAATGTATGTGCACTGAATATGGATTCGCCAGTGTTCTTCCACATGTGTGCCAGTCATCTCCATAAATATGAATGAAATAATATGGGCTGGTGATATTAATATGGCCATCACACTATCCATGGACAGAGCTACGACGGCCCAGCTCTCCGTCTCTCAGGCGGCCAAGGCATGGGGTAGTATCTCTGACGCATGACCTGCATGATGTGTGGCGTTCGTTGCATCCTGGTGTTAGGGATTATACGTTCTACTCCGGGGTGCATGGGAGCTCATCTAGAATAGACTACGTGATGTCTACCACTTCAATTCTTGGAGCGGTCACAGAGGTCATTATTTTGTCTCGGACTCTGTCCGACCACTTCCCGAATTGCGCCTACGACTCAGGTGCCCACTGCGTTGCACTGGCGCTTCCGGGCTGCGGCCATTGGTGATGGAGCGTTCAAGACTGAAATCGGGGAGGATATAGATATATATTTTCAAACTAATGTTGGCTCAGTTTCGGACCCGGGTGTACTCTGGGAGGCCTTTAAGGTTTAGATCCGTGGGTGTTGTATCTCCAGAGAGAGGGGGGGTTTAAGGGCCATTAGAAGGTCCATGAGGAAGCTGGAAGACGCCATCAGAAGAGGTGAACGGCAGCTGAGTATTCAAGATACACCTGAACTGCGTAGTGACTTGAGGGCAAGTAGGGAGAGACTGCGGTAATTGGCCTGTGATGAAGATGGATACCTGGAAGATCCTATACAGGCGGCAAGGTACGGGGAGGGGGATAGGCCTAGTAAGACACTGGCCTGGGCCTTTTGCAGAGAGCGATCGTCTGTTAATATAGCCGAAATCGTAGACCGGAATGGGAACCGGGTGCGGGATCTCAAGGAGATCAATGAAGAATTCTGTTCTTTCTATGAGCAGTTATATACGTCCCGGCCCATGCCTGGGCACGATGCCCTGCTGCGCTATTTGGATGAGGTGGCATTGGGTTGGCTGGCCCCTGAGCAGGGTGCCGCCCTTAAAGAGCCTACTACAGAAGAAGAGGTGCGTATGGCCATAGAATCGCTCCCCAATGGTAAGGCACCCGGTCTGGATGGCATTGCTGCCGAATTCTATAAGGCGTATGCAGACCGCGTCATTCCCCATCTCCTTGCAATATTTGAAGGTGCCACGGCCAGCGGCACCCTCCCGGAATCTACAAGATCTGCATTCATAACTGTGCTGCCGAAACCTGGCAAGGGCCCCCCACTGTCTTTAATTTTACCTTCCCCTCTTGCTTATTAACACAGATAATAAAATGTTGGCTAAGATCCTTATGAGTCGAATCCTCCCGCACCTCCCGGCCCTGGTGCTTCCAGATCAGGCTGGGTTCGTCCCTGGGCGCTCCACTCAGAACAATCTGTGTTGCCTATTCACTCTTTTGCATAACTTTAACCCTAGCATACCAATGGTAGTAGCGGCCTTGGACGCTGAAAAGGCGTTTGATTCGGTTGAATGGCCTTTCCTTTTTGAGGTACTTCGCCGGTCTGGCCTGGGTTTGACGTATATCAAGTGGATTAAACGGCTCAAGAGCTGCAGTCTACACAAACAGGCTCATCTCAGAGCAGATATAGGCAGGGATGCCCCTTTTCCCCAGCTCTGTTCACTTTAGTGATGAACCCCTGGCATGTCATGTACGAGAGCTTCACGCGCGCCGAGGTATTCTTGCACGTACACATCTTTCCTTCATCTCATTATATGCTGACAATGTTCTTCTTTATGTCAAACACCCGTGCCAGTACCTTCCCCTGCTGATCCAGGAGGTGACCAGGTTTGGGGAATTTTCCGGGCTCAGGTTCAATTGGGAAAAGTCTGAGGTTCTCCCTTTAACTCCAGTGGTCCAAAGAGCGGATGTGGGCTATGACTTTCAGTGGCAACCGGAAGGCATACGGTATTTGGGGATCACAGTGTCTGCGGTAAGGGAAAGGCTGTATAATGATAATTATGTTGTGCCTTTGGAGAACTTGGAACTGAAGGTGGAGGCATGAATACGACTGCCAATTTCGCAGGCCGCCCGTATGGCGCTTGCGAAGATGGTGATAGTTCCTAAGCTCATAGTAATGTCCCTGTGTGGCCCCCTGCTGGTTATTGGACTCGCATTAGGAGATTACTTACTATGCTGGTGTGGGCGGATAAGCAACCTAGGATAGCCTACAACACTCTTGCCCGGCCATATGAGATGGGTGGAATGGAATACCCAGACGTATATTTATATTATCTTGTGGCTCAAGTGCAATACATAGCTGGGTGGTACCCTCCCAGATCTGAATCACTGCATGCCGTATTAGCTAAAGCCCTTGCGCATCCAGATGCTCTCATGGGTCTGCTGTGGGGCGAGAGGGATCCTCTCCCGAGGGATGAAGTCCAGCCTGTGGAGATAACATGCAGGGTGTGGGGAAGACTGAGTCAATTATTGCAGTCCATGCCTCACTCCCTCCCAAAATTACCGATGTATAATGTGGTGGGGATCCCACTAACGCATGAGAGGTCCTTCAGGGACTGGTTTCTATTATTAGTGATACAGTCCTTGGTGGACCTGATTCAGGATGGGCGCTTTATACAGTGGAATGAGTTGAGTGCTAGAGGTGACACAGATGCAGTGATGCTATTAAACTACTACAGTCTGAGGGGCATTATCAGGGCTAATTGGCCCGAGTTTCCTCGACCCCTGCCTGCCTCACCTGCCTTATGCTAAATAGTTCACCCGGTGTCGGGGGGAAATTGTTGTCTGTCTACCATCTATACGCTTGTGAGAAAGGGGAGGGTTGTACAGGAATTGGCATGTAAGAGTGCATGGGAGGCTGTATTGGGGAAAACACTAAGTGGGGAGCAGTGGAAATTCATCTGTTTGCAGACGCGATATCTCTTTAAATTCTCGATATAGGCTGACTCACTATAAATACATTCACCAGGCATACTATTACCCGCTGGTACTCAGTAAATTCTTTTCTGACGGTCGTCAGTGTGTAAAAGGTGTTGTGCAGATCGAGCAGACTTTTTTCATGTCTGTGGGAGTTGTCCCTGTATTAGGTCCTATTGGGGAAAGATTGAAGAGGCCATGTCGGAAATGTTGCCATCATCCCGTAGTTACCTACCTGAACTTTGGCATTTAGCTCTGACTGAGGGGGGTACACTCACTGAAAAGAAACTGCTGGGCATGGCCTCTGTAGTGGCCAAATATCAGGTGGCCAGGGCGTGGGGGAAGGTGGCCCCTCCTACCTTTTCTAGATGGTTAGAATGCATGGACATTTGTGAGCGACGGGAATCTGTTTGCTTCAACACTACCGAGCACCAGCCGTCCGTTTGATTATTGGACCACTTACAGACAATACCAAAGGGATACGATACACACTGCGCAGGCCCCTGGATCGTCCTTGGAATGATATGGGAAGTGGGACATGTACTTTATAGTCCTGAGAACTTGACAGGAGTAAAACTTTTCTGTTGCCCGGTATGGGTTTGGTTTTTGTCCTAGAATTGTGTTTGTACTTAATGGTCGGGTGGACTGGAATGGTAAAGTTGGGAGTGTAGATGTTGTGGGGGGGTGGGGTGCGGGTGGAGGATTGGGTTATTATACTATGTAGGTGTTGGTTACTATTTTAAAATAATAAAGAAAGTTTGAATAAAAAAAAGAACATCATTCTAATAGCTCCAATAGCCATCAGGGCTTACAGGAACTCAGAGGAGGGGATCTTCTCCTCCAATCCTATCGTCAAGAAACATTTGACGGGGCTCGTAAGGCTCTACCCGCCCGTCAAGAGGCTGCACCATGTGTGGGACCTCAACATAGTCTTGGGCGCCCTGGCGCACAAACCGTTTCAGCCAATGGCGTCCGCGGACCTCAGGCTGGTCACCATCAAGACGGCCTTACTAGTCAACGTCGGCTCGTAGAGTCGGCGAAATCCAGGCGCTAGTCGCCTCGGAACCATATACTATCTTTCACAGGGACAATGTTGTCCTGCAGACACACCCAGATTTTCTGCCCAAGGTGCTGTCTGCTTTCCACTTGAACGAGGAAATAGTCCTTCCTACGTTCTTAAAGCACAGAGAGTGCTGCACTGCCTGGATGTCAGGCGTGCCCTGAAATTCTACTTGGACAGGACCAAGGGCTTCCGTAAATCGGACACCCTGTTTGTCACTTCCGAAGGCTCAAGACCAGACGATGAGGCCTCTAAGGCCTTCATGTCCTGCTGGATGGTCTCGGCCATCAAAGAAGCGTACGACGGCAGCACAAGCTGCTCCCGGCCAACATGCATGTCCACGCAGTCAGGGCTAAGGCAACGGCCATTGCATTCCAACACCATGTCCCTTGTCAAGTCATAAGCAGGGCGGCCACCTGGGCCACTCACTCGGCTTTCTGCAAGCATTGCTGTTTGGATGCTGGCTCCAGATCTGACTTGGCTTTCGGACAGGCGGTTCTCAGGAACCTCTTTGCTTAATGAGGATCTCCTCTCCACCTTGGGGCCACATTCAGTTGTAATCGCCCATGCAGTATGGAGGAAAGGGGACGGGATGTAAGAGTAATTATAAGTTACTCACCGTAGTGACTAACATACTCTTAGTCCATAGTCCCCTTTCCTCCATACGTCCCACCAACCTCCCCCCTAATAATACTGGTGTCATTAGGCAATGTTAAATCTATTGTCAACGCGTCAATGGTGACTGAGGTGTGGCACCGGAAGGGCAGAGTCAGGGCAGCGCATGCTCCCTGGGCCGTGCCCCTGCGCGCCTCTAGATTTAAAGGTGAGGAGGATTTTTTCTGGTGAAGAAGGTTCTGTCTCCCGTCCCTTGGAAGGTATGCACATGCAGTATGAAGGAAAGGGGACTATGGACTAAGAGTAAGTTAGTCACAACGGTGAGTAACTTATAATTACTCTAGAATAGTGATAGTCTATTGGGCTCTATGTGGAAGTGCGGGCTTGTCCTATTCATATTTACTAACTGCAGTCAATGGGGAAGGATTGAGTCCATTTCAAAGCATCGTTAGGCTCCCCAAGACAAACCCGCAAGTTATTGACAAGGTTCTTATGGTCCACTGTTAAACGTATTCTTTGTTTTCTTTCCATTTGCTTGGTATGGCCAGGGAATAGTCAGCTTTTCTGATGCTGCCACCTACCTCCAGGCTGCCTCAGGAAGGCTCCAGGCTTTTCTTTCTTATTGTTAGGTATTTGGACTGTGTTAACAGAAAGTCACTTGCCATTGTCCGTGAATCGAAATAAACATTGAAATGGTCATTGTCTTATAAAGTAATGGTTTGTTGTTTCTACAGTTTGCAAGCAGTACTTAGAAAAGTACCCAGGAGACCAGGAACTTCTCTGGGAAATTGAAGGAGTGGGACATTGGTTTCAGCGAACACGCATTGCCAACAGAATACAAAAGGAAGCACATAAAACTATAGGTAGGAATGTTTACCATTGTGGAAATAAGGATGTGGATGTCAAATTAAAATACAGTAACGTTACTACCACAGGTTATCAAAGTCATAAACCATTACTTAATATTATTTCTGTGTTAGATCCCATTATACTCGGAGTGTAATTGTAAATTTATAAAAACTACTGGATACAAGTATAGGTATATGATTCACTGTGAATTTTTTTATCATGGCAGGCAAACATAGGTGTTAATAATGTATTTATTCCATGCATAACATGGATTGAATTAGCAAAACAAAAATAAATTCAACTCGTTTCATTACCAATACATATATCAATTCAACTTGTTTCCAACTCTACTTGTTTTAAAGCAACTAAATACATATTTAGATTTCACATGTTTAGAGTGATACAGCTAAGCAAATGATAGTAACATTTATCCTATTCTCTAACTTTGTGCATGCAACAGAGACCCATGTTGTAACCAACACGTGTTTTGACGCTGTTGTGGTGACGGTGATTCTGGACAATTAAATGTTCACTTGTCCAACTGCTCTGTACTAGGTGTAGTGTTTGAGCTTCCACAATATCCCACTCACGTCCTCATCAGGGTTCCATGTGGTTATATTTCTGTGTGCTTCATTATTTGGGCGTCTTTTTGAATGTACAGGACCTCCCATTCGAGGTGTTTCTGTGTTGTCTAGGAAGCTGCACTGACAGAGAGGCTGTTGCTCATCTCCTGTTAGTCAGTTCCAGCATTACCAGTTAATTAATCTGAAGGCTTAAAACGTGTTTGTGCTTCGTTCCTGCGTTCCCATCAAAGGTGGAATGACTACTTGACACATAAGCCCCTAATATCTTACAATTAAAAAAGCAGAAAAAATGTTACATTCGTTTTTATGACTGTAATTTGACTATCACATATCTTGGATAATGTTGATTCAATGGCATGCTTAAAAGAAAAATCTGACTGGGTTATAGGGTATTCCAAACACTGGTGCATTCCAACTAGTTTTTGGACTGCACTTCTTTGTCTCAAAGGAAAATAACAGTTCAATACTTTAAATTCAAACTTCTAGTATAAATCTGTAGTGAAAAACATATCACAAAAAACAGGTTTTCGATTTATGTGTGTGTACCTGCCCAAGACATTTTCCGGAAAAATATCTTTTGGGGGGTGGAGGGGATTGAGCCATTCTGCCACCCCCTCAAACAGAAGCACATTTCCAAGCTTGGGTTTTTGATTCTTCTAGTGTGCTTACAGTTTCAGAAATAAATTCTGGGTAGGATATTTAAATTATTAATATAGTAAAAAGTCAGATGCTTTTATAGATTTCTATTGCATAGGACGCGTTTGTGTCTGTAATCGAAGTTTGTGTTAGGTCATTATTGCCAAATGCTTTCATGATGGCAAAAGGTTGATGGGTTCAGATCTTAAGTGGCACATTTCTGTGGCATTGCTCACCATATTGTGCCATTAAAGGGAGAAGGTAATGCACCCTTTAGAACTACTGTGCATCTGAGTGTTAACCCTCAGTACATGCCCAGGCAAATAGAGAGTGGAACAGGCAATTTCTTTTAAAAAGCCACACATGTCATGGTACCACCTACTGCCCATCCCTAGAAGTTCACCTCCCGCTCAAAGCAACACAGCAAGGCACTATGGGTATGTAGGCATCAAATGTAATGCTTGGGTTTTTGCTCCATTTTAGGTAAATGTCATTGTTGTGTAGGGCAGAACTTGTTTATACATAGTACACATAAACAAAGTTGGAGCAATTTTAGAGTTGAATCTGCTGCGCACGTCAATGAGAGTGCTGAGAACTTGTTATGGAGATAGGATGCACATTAAACAGCTGCAGGTGATTGAATAAGCGAGGTCCAGCTGCCCCAAGGGACCTAAATAACAATGAACACAATAGAAGCACAATAACACTGCGCTGTAAAAACACAAGCGCATATCTTGATTGAATTTATTCTTGGGACACTACCGACATGTGTTTCGACCTCATGGTCTTCCTCTGCACATGCACCCCGTCAGTACTAGTTAGCTCAACAGAGCATCCGTTGATTATCAACAGAACGCACTGCCGTGTGATTTTTGTAGAGCATTGAGCTTGCTTGCTTCTACTTACCCCTATCAGGTTTGTCATAGTAGTGAAAAGACAAGCTGAGCGAGTGTGGGGGAAAAAAAATCAAAACACAGAAAACAGAAAAATGAAATTAATAGACAAGATATACAAAGAAAAGATCTTTGAGGCAAAAAAACTTTATTATGATGAACAAATCAAAAACGCAGGAAATAACACTAAAAAACTATTCGAGTTATACAAATCATGGGGAAAACCAAGTGCTATTACCCATGCTTATTGTTCCCAACAAGGATGATTGTGACACAGATGCGCCCAGATGCCTTTGGGGCAGGTGCGCAATATAAATATACAAATACAGTACAAAAAGCATTTAGGACAAGGTCTCACTGACTCGCAATAAAATCCAAAGTAAACTTAACACCAATAAAATGCTATGCAAGCAAGAAACTGGCATTGATCAAAAAACCAAGAACATGTCTCCTGGGTATTCCTTCAACCCTATCACTATTGAAGATGCCCCCACAATCCTAGCCAATACTAGGCCCACGCCTTGTATAGGAGACCTTCTCCCGGCCCAAATCATTCTCAATAATACCAACAAATGTTCCCCCTTTCTTACCAGACTCATTAACGCTTCCTTTTCATATAGGAATGTACCTACCTCTATTAAGGAAGTAGCAGGTACTCCTATAATCAAGAAACCTGAATGTAGTGCTGAAGACCCAGCAAACATACGACCAGTCACAAACACCCCATTTTTACTGTACATTCTGGATAAGGCAGCCACACTTCAATTACAGACACACCTTGAAACATCACAAGCTTTCCATCATAAACCATCTGGTTTTCGAAGAATCAAGCACCCTCCTGGAATTACAGACACACATGTTAGAGAGACTTGACGAATGAAAGACTGTGTTGCTCATCTTACTAGATCGCTCTGCGGCATTTGATTTACTGGATCACCCTTGATTGCTAGAAACACTAGTTGCTTCAGGTAACTGTTCCAGCCACCTTACCGAAAGGATAAGCACATTTCTGAGTGAACCTCCAGAATATGTAGGCGTACAGTCTGCTCAGACCCTGCCCCTATCAATTACGGAGTGCCTCAGGGGGCCGTTATCTCCCTGTCCCTCTTTAACATATACATAAAGCCACTTTGTGATATACTAGGAGACAAGGGTCTCCATTTTAGCAACTACACTGATAATTTTCAGCTTATTATGGACCTCAGTGGTGACTATCTTTCTAAAACTGTTAAGCTGAACGACATCTACTTACTCATCCAGGAATGGATGATTAGTAACTGGAAATGTTTAAATAGCTGAAGGACCGAGCTACTGATCTTTGGGACAGACCAAGCAATAAGTAAGCTCAACCCATCCTACGCTAGCTCTATGCTTGACAACTGTTCCATTGAGGTAGTTGACAAGGTAAAAACGCTTGGTGCAGTACTTGAGGCATCCCTGAATTCAGATGCCCATGTCAACATTATTGCCAAGAATACATATTACCATCTTAAAATTCTGAGACAAATAAACCCACTGGTGTCGCGAAAAAACTTTGAAACCCTGGTCAGAGCTATCATTCTACCTCGGCTGGACTATTGTTAGTGGAGCCAGCAAAAGAAATATCCAGAAGCTACAGATCATTCAGAATTATGCTGTCCGGATTATACACAATGTATCTAGGAAAAGAACACCTCTCCAACTATTGGAAGAAACTTCATTGGCTGCCGATGGAAAAAAGAATCCAGTTTAAGGTACTATCGTTAACCCATAAATTCATACATGGGAAGGTGCCAGGAATATTTGAAACATACCTTGACACGATACTCTCCTAACAGAATACTTTAAACTCAGCACATTTTACCGTTCCTCATGCCAAACTAGTTAGAGGAAAAGGTAGATCCTTCCCCTTTAGAGCCGCGGATGCATGGAATAATCTATCTATAGCCGTGAGATTAGAAGAAAGATACAATACATTTGTAAAAGACTTGAAAATGTTTCTCTTCGAGTGAATAGTTGCTGACCATGTATGTCTTGTCCTACCTTTGTGTATATCTGTGCGCCCTGATGCCTGCAGGCTATGGCGGGTTAGAAATAAACAAATAAAAAGAAATAAATAAGTGTTCTAGATCAGACTAGACGAAGACTGCAAGGTCAAAACACGTGTCGGCTGTGTCCTAAGAATAAATTCAATCAAGATATATGTTTGTATTTTTACAGTGCAGTGTGATGGTGCTTCTATTGTGCTCATTCAAGACCAACAGCTCAATATGTGTTTACCCTGTTTGTGGATCGTCAGTGTGGTGAAGTCAACATTCTTCAGATGGAAGCCTTGGGGCATGTTTAGCAAACACAAATGCATATTTCAGTTGGAATACCACACATCACGCCATTAGAAAAAAAGTTTGACACACACTGCTTGAAATAAAATCTACCGAACTGTAACATTTCAGAAATTGAGGGTTTTTTATGTCGGTTATTCCTGAAACAAAAATCATTCTATCACACTGGGTACAGAGCTTGTGCGTGAAGTGTATTATGCATGTGTGTATATTCTCTGTAATAGTGGTCTATGGCATTATCAGCCTTACTGTGGGCTTTTTCTTGACAGAAATGTGATCTGCTAGTAACTAAATTCTACAATTACTGCTGCACATGTGTACCTAGCTATAAACAGTACAGCCCAGCAGCTAAGTGCTTCACTTGAGCAACTGGCCAGACATCTAGAGATATTAGAACCTACCTACCTTAATTTCAAAATGAAATACATTCTAGATACATTTGTAGACCCCTATGTTAACAGGCGAGTAATTCCTACCGTTTATTGGTTTGGAAATCCGGGGGTTCCATTTGGGTTAGTATGAATTTTATTGTAGATGGCATCTCAATTTTGTTTTAATTTATTAGCATGGCCAAAACCGAGCATGTTATAACTTTTTCTCTTTTTTACTATTTCCCTCTACCAGCTGTGGAAATCTGAAAAATACTCATTGTTCAAAGGTCTATCATTTTTTGGTACATCATTAACTTATGAACACTTGACCTGTTACTTTTGGGCTTGCAATTAGGTGCACCTTGTATACATCTTGGATTTTTCATCCTAATTTGAAATATTGGGGTTCGAGTAACCCTTTTAATTCATTTTTAGCTTTATTTCGGATTTGACTCCTAAAAGAAGAGAAACAACATAGCAATAATAAATGCAAATATTTAACAGTTCTAAATAAGTACCCATGACCCTTTTACTCCGACTGCCTACGTGGAGTTATAAACACATTCCAGTCAGATTATCATACTCAACCTAGAGGTTTTTGTTCTACGGGGTTTTATTGAAGTAGATCATTCTGTGGTCATTTATATTGAGAAAATTACTTCCAATTTCTTTCTGTTTATCTTTTTTTTTTAAATGAGGGGTCCCCCCCCCCCATAAACCCTTCCGTCCCACAACTACCCATACTCCCACCATCTATACCCCATACAAACATATAGTATATATGTATTTCCAACAAAACCATGCTATATGGATGTTTTACCCAAAGTTTGCTCCTGGAACAGGTATGCTTGCTCACAGTCATCTTGCTAATTTCCACTAATACTTATATGCAGTGAATGTAGGGCATCTTTAGAGAACAATATAGCAATTAATCTCACTTACCTTTCCAAAGTATTCCATCGTACACGCTCTCTACGTCTAGCTGCTCCGTTATTCTGTGGTATGAAAAGCTGTTCTCTTCGTCCAGTGGTTCAATTAACCTACTATATGAAAAACAAAGATCTGGCCCTTCGGACAGTCGTAAAACTACTAGTTTGTTGAACGCCTATTTCTCAGCTCTTTTAGATGCATATAGGGTGACTGGTACCCATAATTCAAGAGTCAACTACCTTCATGACAGTAGTTTAGCGCCCCAGGTTAGAAGCCTATAAAGGAACTCTAACCCAAAATCCAAGCTCCTTTATTTCAGAGAAACTAGCTCTAACTGCAGGATATTCCCAATGCAACTCAACATTCTAAAGCCACACACTCCTAAATGGAGTGCCTTACATATTTTGCCTAATCACTCTTTAGATTCACCACCATTTCATTGATGATGCAATCTGCTCAGGTACTAGGTCTCAGAGCTAATCACCAATAGTACAGGATGATGTCAGTACAGCACCAGCTTCATAACCTTAAGTCCCCAAGATGGAAATAGAGTCAGAGGGCCTGACTCACAAAGATTTACACTGAAGAAAATGAGTAGATGCCTGTAAGCATCTCAGTTCTGCTCCTGCAACCTTATCCCTGATTCACAAAGTTGGGAGATGCTTACATGCAAGTACGATTCACCAAGATGTGCTTAAGGGCATCTCAAAGATTTGCCATGCATCTCCAGATTGGCTTCGATTTTAGACTCTGTGAATCAGATACAAGGAAGCAGCTGCAAATCTGAGATAACCAAAGGCATCTTCTCATTTGCTCCAGTCAAAATATTTGTCAGGCAGGGCCGTACTGTCCCCAAAACACAGTGATTCTCAAGAATTAACTTGAATAACAAATGTGCAGGGAATGCACACCTTTTTTCACTTGTATGATTTAGGAAATGTGCAGGTCACCTTGTTCAGAAAGGTGACCCGTACATTTACAGGGGGATGGATGGTGCACTCGCAACACTAATGTAAAACAGGCTGGTCCTGGGAGGGAATTTCATTGCGAGAAGCCCTTAAAATAACTGTCTTTGCAAAATGACAACAAGAAAAAGCATTTCCCTTGTTTGAGAATAGAAATGTAGAGGGGCATCAGCAGTGTACACTGCTGCTGTCTCAATTTGCATGAAAGGGTCAAAATGGGCCTGTCAGTCATTGCACAACCCCTTGCGCCTGTTCCAAATAGGCTCAGGAGAATCTGTTTTTTTTCTGCACTTTTTAAAGCTCATTCCATTGTGAATTTGGGATGTTCAAAAAAGTGCACTAAAACGCCCCCTTATTTCCGCAGATGAGTAGGTGTTAAAGAAGGCATGCAAATGTGTGCATAAATATACACATTTAGATGCCCTTGGTGAATTTTGTGAAGGGGATGTACTAGCACATCTCATCACCTTCTCCAAAAATGGTTTTTTGAATCCGGCCCATTGTCATAATACAATTATCCTTAAATAGAAGATGTTTACCTTTTTAACCTTTAATACAGCTCAGCCCAGAACTGCCTTGGAATTGGTGGGTGTGACACTTTCCAGGTTAAGTAATAGCTCACAAGGCTTGCAAATGAGATGCGAAAGTAGCTTTCCACCAGAACTCGTCCATGCTATTAAAATGTAGGTCCTACTATGTTTGGTATGGAAGTTGGCAAACTGACTCATTTTAGGAAGCAGAACCCTTTTGGGCCCAATTTTTCTTTAAATTATCTTCAAAAGTGTGCAGTACCTCTGTCTGTGTGTGCAGTTTTCAGCATATCAGTGCAAGTTCACTGAATCAGCTTGGTGCTTCTTTGGTTCAACCATGCACCACGCAAGGATCTGCCCTTCCCTGCCCCTGCCAGTCCTGCACTTGCCTCAAAGCCTCTGCACTCTGCTTGGCACTACTGCATTCGGAATACGTTTCATGAGAGGGGCAACCTATCTGCACTTAACCCATGCCCATGCTTAACTGGGCGCACTTGTCCCTCTCGCACTTCTTGTCTGCGCACTTGAACAACCTTGAATGTACTAGGCCTAGCAAGATCGTTTGTTCTGCCCTCCCTCTATCCCCCCAAACCCCCTAGTTTGGTTGCGCCTGAAACACTTGTGCATATGCGCATTAGTGATGACCACCCACTGATCAATCTGAAATGTCGCCAGGCCTACTACGGTAGTTTATTGTTCTGTATGTCATTTTCCCTCTCCACTCCACCACCTTTGTCATGCACATACACTATCTGACAAGTCATTAGGCATAGTATGGTAGTTTATTGATTGCATGCTCTTTTCCTTCTCTCTCTTCCCCTCGCCCGCCTTCTCTCATTTCTTCCTGTCATGCACTTGCACTAGTAGAAAACCTCAGGCCTAGTATGCTAGTTATTTTTCTTAGATCATTTGGAAACCTCAAGGCCTAAGAATGACTACTGTATTCCCTTGGTCCCTTCCCACCTTGAAGTGCTTTGAAGCACTTCACTTGTATATAAGCGCTTTACGAATATACAATTAAAATATTCCATGCCAGAAACTGCTAATTGTAAGTTGCAGTGCAATTACAAGGCTGCAATATCAGTAGACTTATGCGTAGGGATCAGAGACATGGCTAATCATTTGATTCAAAACAGCTAAATTCTAAAGATGGCAAAAATGCCTACCCCGTTGTTCTGAGGCAAGGGGATAGAGTTGGCATGGCATTGGGGGCACCAGACTGTATTTTTAACCTGAAAGCATATTTCTGATTGAGAAATAGTTGCTCAGATGTAGTGATGTTTTTAAAGTGCAGGGTGAGACGATCTTCACGGCTAGGAAAGCGATCCATGTGGGGAGCGTAGCATCAGTTAAGGCAGCAATGGAGCCTTTGTCTCCCTCACGCTTCAGCACATTGCTAATGACACAACACATAACTTCACATGCAGTATTCAAATTACATCACATATAACATGTCCAGTAACATCAAACATGTAAAATCATCAGTGGCATAATTCTGTTTTTGGGATATTTTCCATTCTGTTTTGTTTGTTTGACTAAGTGTAGAAGCTTCTCCGTGTGAACACAGCATGTCGACCACAGGAGAGACCTCTCTAAAAGCTACAACAGAACCCGAGATTGGAAGTAAGCATAGTACAGAAACCCAGCACAAGACCAGCACTGTACAATGTATGGTATGTACTCTATGTATCATCCTGTTAAAGTATCTTAGAATGCAGCTGTGATTTGTTACTTTTGAATGTCTTCTGCCACAGAACGTGCATTTGCTCTGTAGATATAAAAGGTCTTGCGCTAGCTTATCCAATCCTGTGCGGCAGCAGGCATAATCCGCTATACATTCTCCAATCTGCCTTGGTGTATCTGGTCTGCCCAGGATGGGGAAAGACATCGAGATTATGCCTATCATTTAAACCTCTGCTTCTCCTCGTCACCCTTGTTAAAACAACTCCCTGTATGGGTGGACGTGTCCTGTCATACCTTTCCACATCCTCACCATTGCAGGCTGCCTTATTAGTAAATAAAGATAGGATGGAGGGCAGTAGAGATGAGGAGACAAGCAGTACAGGATCACAAAGATTTGGAGGTGGTGGTTCGAGAAACCAATATCCCGTTTACATCAACTACACAAAACTCATACAAGCTTCAGCAGTTTATAAAAGCACTGGAAAATAAAGAAGTAGATACATTTTAAACTAGCCTTGCTGCACAGAATGCTAGAGAACACAAGTAACCTTAACCTCTTTGATGTCTTCATAGCAAATTTCCCAGTCCATCGTTAGTAGTCTCTCACAACTCAGTAATGGCCATTTCCACCATAGAACCACATCCTGCATCTTTTATGCCCTTCACGCCAATGAGCTGAACCCATATGATGAAGACAGCAGTCAGGATTAGGGTGTCGAAGCTTCCAGCTGAAAACTTTCACTTAGCACAGGATAAAGGAATCCTACCGAAACTACTGCCAGATATTGTTTGTCTTGAGACCTTCCGCACCCATATTGTAGTTTCCAGGCCCATTAAAAAAGCCATTGCTACTACCCTCCTGAAGCAACTAACGGCAGCCCTCAAACCCCGTCAAGATCCACTCTCCTACTCAAGCAGAATACTGAAGAGCTTGGTCGTCCAGAAACTCCAGGATATAATAAACACTGATGGTCTTCTGCCAAAGCTTGTAACCAAACTCAGTCTCGCCAGGCAAACTAAAATAGCGTTTTTCTTTTTACATACAAGGGCTCCTTCTAAATGATTAGAGACCAGATTAAAATCCAAGGTAATAATGTAGCATGTTCTGTTAGGTGTGCTAATAACAGTATAAAAACGGTTTGTAAAATAGCATGTTCTGCCTGAAATAATAAAAGTCCTAAATCAAAGATCAAACTTCGGTGCAACTTTATTGCTACAGTGAAATTGTACAAATATATTTGATGGTAAGAGGCTCTGCATCCATAATGGTAACTGCTCAGAATATACCATGAAAAACACATAATGCTCAAAAAGGTGAAGGAGAAATTTGGCAAATCAAAAAATCTTGAATTTCAAAATGTAGAGTTAACCGGGAAATAACATTTTAAAAAATGGCTATGGGTTTGATGAAGTGGTATACTGGGAGGCTACCAGGAACAGTGTTGTGGTAGGGGCTAGATGCAGCTAAGATGAGTATTGGAGGTTACCCCGTTTAAGAATAGGTTGCTTTAAAAAAGTATTTCAAGTGCTGCGGTGCTGAACCCCAAACCTCAGGACAAAACAAGCAGCCCTGTTTGGGCTTGCACTGCAGCAGCTCCTAGTGTGCCTCTGTTTCCCCTCCACCCTGTGTTACTGAAGTGCTGGGCCAATTGCTTACAGTGGCTTATTTCCAAAGGGGACACACTTGCGTAAGAGTGGGTCTGTTCCATGCCAGGGACCACTGGGGGCCTGACCAACACAGTAAGTGAACCTTGAGGGGTACTGGTGTGCAGCCAAATAGATTTGCCTTACCTCGTGTGCTCTTCATGCAAGTATATTTCTAGTACTTGGTGGCCCCTCGTATCAGAAGTGGTTGCACTATGTGGGGCCGCTTTGCTGTTAAAGATTCACTGCTTGTAGCATTTAGAACCCCATAGTTTGAAGTATAAGGTCCTTCCTGGTCCTCATCCCGACTTGTGAGCACCCTGGAGTAAAACACCATTACAGGTCTACCATCTTGGTTTTCTGCAGCACAGCCAGAAAGAAAGACCTTTGCCTTTTGCCTTCTGGTAGAACCAAGCTTGGTGGTGCCCTGGGTCAGATTACAAGCAGGACAGAAGCTGGGTATTGCTTGTGCCCACTAAAGGTGAAGGGAGCTTTCCGCTCTTACTCACATACCCCTGACTCCATGCCAGGACCCTGTTCCAAGCTACTTCACTTGCACCAGTACTACAGCATATGCCCCAGTTTTTCAGTGATGGAAACAACGGAATTCCAGAGGAGGTAGTGCGTCTCAACATTTGAGTGATGGGGCACTTCCGGAGAAAGGGCTTGCAGCATGCCAAGAGAGGACAGGTCCAGGAACACTGAAATACAAATGTGTGACAAGTCAGTTTACTCTGTCACAGAGGGGAGATAAATGTCCCGATCCATAAAATGATGACATATATCTCCTTAATCAAATCTGACAGAAGATGTGTTTGTAATTGGGAGCCATCACCATTCAGCAGGGGGGAGCTGAGTCACCTATTTTGCATCCACAAGATGATTTTACTATCCAGCAGAATGGTTCCCTTGATTAGATAACCAGGATGGGGAACCAGAAGGGAAAGGCCCAGAAGGTGTGTTGGGGTCAACACATCAAACTTTGTCATAAGCTCTTCAGAGCGACATCAGAGACCACAGAGAGACTGGGTGTGCTCACAGGTCATTTAGACTTCATTCGCACCAGGGGATCTGCAAATACCTGTCATGGTTCCCTCCTTCCTGAAGTAGTCAGTTACGGAGAAAGTCATGCAGCTTTCGAGAGACAAGAGCTTGATCACATGGAACCGTGTTGAGAAATTAAGAATGGGAAATACTCTGGGTTAGATGGCTTTGCAGCCAAAATTCATAAGAGAATCCAAGACAACCCTCACACTCCACCTAACGAAATCCTGGAACGCATGTTTGCAACAATGCTAGATACCCGACTGAAGAAAACAATTGTTATCCCTCAAGTGGGCAAAATACCCTATAACACAGTAGCTACCATCCGATCTCGAATCTAGACCTAAGGATTCTGATCGAAATTATGACAGATCGCACCCAGATATATACCAGAGGGATAATTTACATGGACTGAGTTAGCGTTATCTCTCAGGGATCCTCAACAGACCATATGTGAATGTTAGCCCACATTAATCAACATTGTATCCAAATCTTGAGGGAACTAGATGCTGGTCTCTATATACGCCGGAAAGTGTTTATCAGGGCTGAAAGGAAAAGCAATACTTCCTCCACACCCAGTCAGAATATTTCTACAGTCATTTCTCTGATGGAAAAGAGCACTGTATGAAGCCTTATAAGCAGGAGTTTCCACTGCCAAGAAATTGCTTCAACCTTCTTCCGGGGGAGGGGGACTAGACAGGGATGCCCCCTCCACTTTTTTTGCCATCTTGCTGGGGCGCTTTGCAAGTCCTCAGACAAGACTTGCAATTCGCTGGCTGCAGTCATTTGACTGGCAGGAGTAAATGATTACTTTTTTATGGACAAACTCCTTCTCACTGTTGCCAACTCAAGAAAGAACCTTCTCCACATCCTAGACATCATGTGAGAGTATGGCAACGTATCACAATATAGAATTAAATGGAGCGAGAGAGATGGAGGTCTTTCTGCTTATGGGTTACCGCCTGAATTTCAAGTCAACCAACAGATCTGCATTCTCCTTATATTAGGCTACAATTGTGCCTAATTAAAAAAAAACATGCTATACTAAAGAGAACTGTTTCTCAGGACCAAGGTGTGAATTTCTCTCAAAACCGGAACAATAATTAATTGTGTTAGAAAACTATGAGCCTTGATAAAGCGGCCAGGCCCAAACAAGTGTCATCTGTGCTTGTATAACCACATGATAGCTGTACTTGGATAATCACGTAGATACTGTACTTTGATAACAATGTTTGTTTTGCAGGTGTTAAATATGACAAATGTTTAACACATACATTACAGAATTGATCTGTTTACTCCAAGTAAAATATAATTCACCGACTATAATTATCTTTAGGACAGTCGGCCCTTTAATATTTGCACCAATATAAATCTCAAGTCACAGTGCAGCAATAAGGCCAAACTTCCAAATTGATTCAGACTTTTGGGATATCTTCCTGGTTTTACTGAGGGGAGGAAGTGCTTTATAAAAAATGGTATCCCTCTCACTGATGATATACCTTTTCAGCACACAGCCTTTGTTAATTCCATGTATTTTAAAAAAAACTGTTAAAGCTCCTTGTGCCACTTCTCTGGGAAGGCTGTAAAATGCAGACACAATTTGAGAAATTATTCAGGGATAAACGCACGGGAGGGTTGAGGGTCCCAAATGTGAAGTACTAACTAACTCAAGCCTGAAAAAGTTCCTTCTGGGCACTCAATGAGGTCAGACTCCTTTAACTCTTCACAACATTAGATTTCATCAGGGGCCGGGAAGATAGCTCAGGGGCAAGGTGGTTGTCTTGCGAACAAGACCATGCATAGTAACGCAGGTTCGAATCCCGGTCTCGCACTTAGAAACCGAACTCGGGTATTAAGCGCCTTATAAATAAACCATTAAACGAACAAACATCAACCAAAGCCCCTCCATCCAGACACCTAATGCAGGTCTGTTGCACTTCAAAGAACTCTCGAAGGTGATTCATAGACAGACTTTAGGAAATACCATCTGGCTAAACAGCAAATTTTGCATCAGTGACACACTCTTCCTCAGGCCTTCATGGAACTGTAAGGCCCTCAGAAATCATAGCTAAATCTTCAGTGAAGTCACATGGAATCTTTAGAGAACTTGAAAACCAACGATGGTCTAGTGAAAATGCAATTCTGGAAATACATACAACTATGTAACTGCATTCTGCCCCATCTGCACAGAGGTGGCAGCGGAGAAGAGACAGAGGCCAGGCATATCCCCTTTGAGAAGTCCTTTGGAAACAAAAGAAAGGGAACTGGCGATTGAAATCCCATTCTTTAATTCTAGAAATCATGAGAGAATAACCAGGGAACAAAGGTTGTGAGTGAAACCGACTCAGCGCTTGAGCTGCGGTCACAGAGAGGCAAACACTTGTTTGATTCAATTCCATACAGATCTCTCACCAGAACTTACTGGTTACCCTATTGTTTTTACAAATACTGACTAAGTCTCTCCTCTTAACATTCTGGTGGGGCTATGCCTTGGAACACATACATATCCGTATGTTTGGGATTGACCACCCCTGGATAAACTTAAGCAATGATGGTAGAGAAGTCGCTGGGCCATGCGATCCTGAGTGAGTCTTCTGTGCAAGAGGACCTGTTGAATCAATAGGAAAAAATGGCCAAGACTGGCTCTGACAAATGCCAGAAGAGTTATGAAAGACTGGGAAATCTCCCTGAGAAACTTCTTTCGAGAGTGGGTGGCCCTGATGTCAACAGGGTCTGCCTATCAATGTCTTTAGCTAAAGTGCACCAATGTGGCAGAGAGTGCACACTTTCGATCACTTAAGCACTTCCGTTACCTGTGTATTTCTTGTTGAACAGAGGGAGGGAATGGGTTAGGGCTAGTGGACATAAGGGAGGGACACCAGAGTCAAACTTTGTCACTGCCTGCAAACAATGAGCGCTATTCTTTCACTTTCATTTTTACTGTTTTAATTTTAAAAAAATTGTAAACGAACAAGTTCAGAAAGGGTTAGATGTAAGCAAGGTAGGAGATCAGAAAACCAGTGTTTCAAAACCCAATTACATTTGTTTCAAACAATTTGATTTAAAATTGTATTGCACTTATAATGTAAAAGATAGACATTCTAACTTTTGAGATTCATCTTTCAATCAATAATGTTACTGTTCTATGTTTTTTACATTGAAAACTTTCTCATGCAGCTTCTGTAACATTTCCCAGTCATGCATGATAGCTACGTAACATATAGTCACATTTCAAAGAAGTAATACAGAGACACACGTTTGTAAACACCAAAGGTTTTCATATACTGACTAATACTTTCGTAAAGTAGCATGAAAATAAGATTTCTAAGGGATTGTGTCCTCCGACGTATTCCTCATCTTAGATATCTCCTTCCAGCTCTGCTGGCCTCGGAAAATTTTTTCTCTAGAGGGCGCTGCGCGTCGACATCCTCCGAGTCGATGTCCTTCGACAGCCGCCGTATCGACGTCGACGTCATCCTGCCTATAAAGGCCGTGCGCAGTGTCCATTGTTCAGTTCCGTTTTTCCGCGCTTACTCAGTGCCTCGGAATACCGTTGCTCAGTTCTTAGTCAGATTAATCCTATTTACCTCGAGTTATTCGATCCGTACTCGATGGCTTCCTCGTCGGAACCGACAACTCCTCGATCCGGCTTCAAGAAATGTCGAGATTGTGGGAAAAAGATGTCGTTGACCGATCCTCACAGAATTTGTCTGTGGTGTTTGGGAGCTGAACACCATTGTTCGGAGTGCGAGGACTGTATGTCCATGACAGCCAAGGCCCTGAAGGAGCGTAGCGGGAAGCTGGAGAAAGGTAAGACTTTTAAAGCTTCTTCTTCGTCGACGAAGTCGAGACATTCATCTCCTCGTCACCATTCGCGCTCCAGGTCTCGGAGTGGGTCTCATCACTCCTCGAGATCGAAGCACTCGAAGAGGAGATGTCGAAGATCCCCTTTTTCCGTCTTCCTCTTCCTCTGTTTCGCCAAAAAGAATCCCTTGCCCCACGAAACATAGTTCCCGGGCTGAATGGGAGGAATTCCGCAAAAATATGATGAGCGTCTTCGAGAAAGCGGCCTCGACCCCCTCGAAGACTGCCGAGAGCGATGCTCTGTTCGAAAGACCCGAAGGTCAAAAACGCCGCGAGTCGCAGTACCCGGCGAAAGAAACCTCTCGAGCGCGTCTCGAACCCTCGAGCAGGACTATGACCTCCCAACCTTCCTCGAAGGTTCCGTCGACGAAGGTTCTGTCGAGGTCGATGTCTTCGACGCCGTTGTCGAAGGGACCTTCGACATACGGGTCTGTCGACTCGACGCCGGCTTCGACACCGGCGTCGACGCCAAGAAAAGTCACGGTTACCACACATCCAGTGACTATCCCCAGGCCCTCGACGTCGATGGCTTCGATATTGTCGAGTAGAATTCCAATTCTGTCGAGGCCTCCGCCTCTGTTTTCGACGCCACGCTCGAAGCCTTCGACGTCGGCGTCGACGACATCGACGTTTTCGAGGCCAATAATGACAAGTTCGGCACCCTCTGCCTTGGAGATGGGATTTACTCCCTTTATGAGTTCAGAACAATTGAGAACTGTATGCTCAATTTTAGAAGAGGGTGATTTGTCTGAACAGGAAGACACATTTGAGTTACAGGGACCTGTAACCCCAGTTAGAGAGGAATTTTCCTCTGAAGAGCGCAGATTAAAGGATCTTCATGATTCTTTACATGAGGCAAGTGGGTTAGACACTTCCCCTGAGGTGGAGTTTGCTAAGCCAGACCCGGGGGGCATGCTGAAACCCCCTACAGAGCCTTAATGGCCAGGATTACAGAGTTCATGGGGTGGTCTGCACCTTCACAATCTTTCCAACAAGATGACCTCACGGATATTCTTGACAAAGGCCCACAGGAGGATCCTGTGGTGCCTTTTCATAAAGCTCTTCAGAGAAAGATCATGACAAACTGGGAAACCCCAGATGTAGTGCCAGCAGTAAATAAAAAACTGTCTACAAAGTACAGGGTATCTTCTACAGACCCAGAGTTTTTGTCTAAACACCCATCCCCAGAAAGTCTGGTGGTACAGGCAGCATCCTCTATCGATGTCAAGACGGCTTATCCTACCGTCCCACAGGACAGGGACGATAAAAAATATGATGCTATGGCAAAGAAAGTCTTTTCAGCATGTAGCATGGCGTTAAAATCTGTTAATGCTACTTGCACCCTTGCTAGGTTCAGCCATACACTTTGGGAGTGTGCTTCTACAGCAGCTGACTGCATCCCGGAGGGAGAAAAAAGGGATGCGTTCCTGAATATTATACAGGACGGTAAAGACGCTATGTGCGAATCCCTCCAGACGGGCATTGATTCGGCTGACAGTATCAGCAGAGCAATGGCGGCAAGTACATCAACCAGGACATTCGCTTGGTTGAGAAAGTCTGGTTTTGCCCCAGATGTGCAAGCCAGGCTCTTGAACATGCCATTCGATGGCTCTTCTTTGTTCGGGAAAAAGGCGGATGACAGTTTAGAGAAACTGCAAACTTCAAAAGCAGCAGCAAAATCCCTAGGAGCTGCAATCCGTCAGACTCCTTTTCGTCCCACAGGAACCTCTGCGAGGGGCAAGTCCTTTCGCTTCTACTCCGCATTCGGAAGAGGTAGAGGACGACCGGCTCAAAGGGGTCAAAGAAGAACTACCCGAGGTGGACGGGGTAGATATTCAAAAGCCGCAGCAACAGCAGGTGCCTCTTTACCATCTGCAGCTGCATCAGCCGCCCCAAAACCACTCTGAGGACTTCCCTCACAGGACACCTGTAGGAGGCAGGTTGACTCAACATCTGACGGTATGGCAGGCTATCACGTCAGATGCTTGGGCATTGGAAACAGTTGCCCAAGGTTACTGCCTGCCTTTCCTACGTATACCTCAGAGTCATCCACCGGGGATCAGCTCTCAGAAAGCTCCAGATCCGCTCCTCTTGCAGGAAATTTGGGACCTGCTAGAGAAAGGTGCCATAGAACCGGTACCTGTAGCGGAGAGGAACAAGGGCTGGTACTCCCCTTACTTTCTCATTCCAAAGAAAGAGGGAGGAATGAGACCCATCTTGGACTTGCGAGAATTGAACAAATTCCTCAGAAAAGACAAATTCAAGATGGTCACTCTTTCTCAGATCCTCCAGGCCCTTCAGTTCCAGGACTGGTTGGTATCTCTGGACCTTCAGGACGCTTATTTCCATGTGCCTATCCATCTCAAACACAGGAAATACCTGAGGTTCGCAATTGGCAACTCTCACTATCAATTTCGAGTGCTGCCATTTGGGCTGACCTCCGCCCCGAGGGTCTTCACCAAGTTAATGTCGGTAGTGGCTGCAAGTCTAAGGAGGGAAGGGATTCACGTCTACCCCTACCTGGACGATTGGTTGATCAGGGCTGTTTCTCCGGAACAAGCTCAGATCCAGCTAAATCACGTGTGCCACTTCCTTCACAGACTGGGCTTCTCCCTCAATTTAAAGAAGTCACAAATGATACCATCGCAGAGACTCCAGTTCATAGGAGCGATCCTGGATACTTCCCTGGGAAAAGCCTCGCCACCAGAGGTGAGGGCTCAAGATATTCTACAGATGGTTACCAAGTTCCAGCATGCCCAACGTCTCCCAGCCTTCGACTTTTTGAGGTTGCTAGGCCTCATGGCATCCTGCATTTTCCTAGTGCCAGAGGCTCGCCTGAGAATGAGATCCCTCCAGTGGGCACTGAGGACTCAGTGGTCACAATTCTCAGGGAGAATGACAGATCCTCTTCAGGTTCCCGGCAGGGTGGCTCGAGACCTTCAGTGGTGGGCCTGTCAGGAGAACATTCTGAAAGGAGAACAGTTTTGGCAACCCTGGCCGGAGATAACAGTAGTCACGGATGCCTCACTCACGGGGTGGGGAGCCCACGCCAACGACTTGACCATCAGCGGTCGTTGGTCTCCATCGGAGTCCAGACTACACATCAACCTGTTAGAGCTGAGAGCCATCAGACTTGCGCTGAAGGCGTTCCTGCCAGCTGTACAAGGGAAGAACATCCTGATAATGACGGACAACACGGTGGCCATGCATTACCTCAACAAAAGAGGAGGCGTAGGATCACTACCCCTGTGCAGAGAGGCGATGCAGCTCTGGTTTTGGGCAATCCAAGAAGGAATCTCTCTATCGGCAGTTCACCTAGCCGAAGAGAAGAACTTGACAGCGGACGCTCTGAGCAGGCAGAACACAGTCTCCCACGAGTGGGAGCTAGCTCAGGAAGTCCTTCAAGAGATCTTCGCCCTTTGGGGAACCCCTCAGGTAGATCTGTTCGCCACCAGCCTAAACAGGAAATGCGACCTGTTCTGCTCAAGGGAATTTCCCCCGAGAGGAGCTCTGGGAGACGCGTTCATAGTGGACTGGGATTTTACGCTTCTGTACGCGTTCCCACCGGTCCCTGTCATTCCTCAAATGATCAGGAGGTTGAGAAGATTCCGGCGAACCATGATCCTAATTGCCCCGGATTGGGCCAGGAGAACGTGGTACCCGGACCTTCTAGACTTGTCCGTCTGCCCTCCAATTCGACTTCCACTCAGAGAGAACCTACTCTCACAGAAGGGAGGTCAGGTTCTCCATCCAGACATCAAAACCCTCAACCTTCACGCTTGGCTTCTGAAAGGCTGAGGTACAAGGATTGGGACCTCCCTGATGATGTTATGGAGGTGTTGCTTTCGGCAAAGAGGCCAGCAACAAAGTCTTTATACCGCTGCCGTTAGAACAGATTTTGCAGCTGGTGTAGAGAACAGAATATCGACCCTTTTTCATGTGGTACACCAATGGTTTTGTCCTTCCTACTATATTTGGCAAATTCAGGCCTTCAAGTTGGCACCATTAAGGGGTATCTCGCAGCGCTATCCATCTTTAAGCGTACTGCGGAAGAACCATCCTATTTCAAATTACCCTTGGTAATACAGTTTCTAAAGGGGTTAACCAATGTTTACCCCCCAAGACCATTCCAAGTTCCCCTATGGGATTTAAACTTAGTACTAACTTTCCTGAGGGGTACACCTTTCGAACCTCTCCATTCTTGTTCGTTAAGATTCCTTACCCTTAAAACTGTTTTATTAATAGCACTTACATCTGCTAGAAGGCTGAGTGAATTACAAGCTCTTTCTTGTAAACCCCCTCATACTATATTTCACAAAGACAAAGTTGTCCTGCAAGTGAAGCCTAATTTCCTCCCAAAGGTGGTTTCTGAATTCCATATCACTCAGAAGATTACCCTACCATCTTTCTATCCTCCTCCTCACCCGGGGAAAGAGGAAGAGAGGTTACACAGGCTAGACCCTAGGAGGGCTTTAAGTTTTTACATTAGTAGACTAGCCAGGATAAGACAGGCAGACCAGCTGTTTGTAGGTTACGCAGGTCACAAGCTGGGGTTACCAATAACTAAGCAGACCATTTCCAGATGGATCATTCTAGCCATTCTGGAATGTTATAAACCGGCAGGGAAGGAGCCCCCTCAAAACCTTAGGGCTCACTCGACCAGAGGTATTGCAGCTTCATCGGCCCTCAAAAGAGGCGTGCCGGTTAAAGACATATGTGCGGCCGCTACATGGTCGTCTGTCCATACCTTTACACGTTTTTACAATCTGGATTCCTCCTCCAGTCAAGAGACTAGGTTTGGAAGGGCTGTACTGCATTCTATTCATCAATAGAAGACAGCGTGAAGTCAGTACTCCCTCCTCCGATAATAGAATACTGCTATGGGAGCCTATCTAAGATGAGGAAAACGTCGGAGGACACAATCCCTTCGAAGAACAAGTTACTTCTTACCTTGTAACGTTCTTTCGACGGGATGTTCCTCCGACGTATTCCTCATCGACCCTCCCATCCATCCCTGCAGTTCTACTTCCCTTGTTGTTGCAGCTTATGCTCCTTCAGGGTGATTAGTTAGTCCAGAAAGTATTATTGTGGGCTACAAAACGGAACTGAGCAACGGACGCTGCGCGTGGCCTTTATAGGCAGGATGACGTCGACGTCGATACGGCGGCTGTCGAAGGACATCGACTCGGAGGACGTCGACGTGCAGCGCCCTCTAGAGAAAAAAATTTCCGAGGCCAGCAGAGCTGGAAGGAGATATCGAAGATGAGGAATACGTCGGAGGAACATCCCGTCGAAAGAACGTTACAAGGTAAGAAGTAACTTGTTCATCTATGCAGTGTGGGTTTTGAGTAGAATACTTTAGGGCAGATGAAATATTGCTGTTCTGAATTTGGTATGCAGCTTTCTCACTAAGCAGTTGCATTAAGATGTAATGACGTCGACATCCTCGTTGCACCACCGATCAGAGCTTTCACGTACGGGATGGTGGAGCAAGAGGGCGATCTGCAAAGACCACCGTTATATGTGCAAGCAGGCTATCTAATGAACCCTTCAGAAAAGGTGATGTGAGCTCCTAGCCTACTACTGACCTTGATAACTTAACATGTATTAAAGACACCTGTCAAGTCCTTGCCTTGAAGAAGCATTTGCTAAGTTTCCCTTAGTCTTATTTCTTGAGGGCTGTAGGTTGCTTTTTGAAAAATATATAGCCAAAGTCGAACAAAGCATACAGAGCAAAGCATCTTGTGCAGACTGGCTTCGGCATACACAGCACACATTTATTTTTAAGGCTGAGAGGCATATTTATATTTAAAGGTAGAGTGGTGTTTTCATTCAGTCCTTTGGAAGGGAACATGTCTTTTTAGGGGTGATATAGCGTTTTGGAGCACTCTTCCTCACAAGTTATGGATGTGCAAGAACCTGATGTCCTGTGAATGACCTCCAATAGCCCATCTCTTCAATGCATCCAGCGGAAGGTTTCCCTGACTTTCTCCTCCCATTCCCCAACCTATCACCCCTCAAACAATCTATGCTACTGGTCGCTTCTTTTCCTGCATCCTGAAGCTGATTTTGTTTGCATGAGCACATTAACAGGTGCCAGTAAATCAATACAAGCCTAGGCAATGATCATTCCTGATCTCAGTGGAATCGGGTGGGGCTTTTCAAGAGCTGTTCATCTACCTTGTGCTATTTTAAATGATTTTTGTTCTGATTTAGGTTGATTCTAACGAAGACGAAAATGCCATGGAGATCCAAGCCAACATAGCTGAAGGTAAAAAAAAAATGCTTTTTCTCCTTGAGGTGTATCCGCAAGATGTTTCTTTATTCCCTGAGAAATCCTTAATCTTGAGGAGAGTGTGTTGGTCTTGCTGTACTCTAAGTAGAAGGAGCAGATTATTCTAGGCTATTGTTTCACTAACCGTATTAATCCTGATATTTGCTTCCTAAGGAATAGTGAAAATGTAAGTATTACATGTTACCACAGCCGTATGCAGTCTATATTACAGTTATGCCTGGCTGGTGATAATATTTTGTTTTGTGCCTAGGTTTTGTCAATTTCGATTTCCTATGGAAGACACTCTGTACATGTTCTCAGCTCAGCCAACTCTAAAATAGCAGCACCAACCCTCAAACCACCCCTTCCTCTTTAGCCACCACCCATCATATGCAATATCCCCCAGTCAACAACTTACAGTCAATGCCCCTCTTACAATTACCATCACACCTCTTGCCACTGCACCATGGAGCCAAACAGCAACCTCAAATTAATAAAACAAGCCAAATATACAATACAGTGAAGTCAAGTGAGAACAAACATTGGTAAAGCCAATAGGTCTGGGTTTGTAAGTGTAAAAGGTGCTTTTCTGTAAGGCCCCAATGTGCAGAAAAGACTTACCCCACCCCCAAACATGCACAGTGGCAGAGCAATTCCAATGCTATTAAAAAAAAAAAAGAACATGAAATCGAATTTTTATATCACTCTTCATGCCTCCAGCCTCTAAACGCGGTACCGTGTTTCGAAACCTTGCTTGTCAGCATTGCCTAGTTTTTAAGCCAAGTGCATTGCCTCTGAGCTATGCTACTGGCATTCCTGTTGTAGCTTTGGTATTGAAGGGACTGCCCAATGCCTCTAATTCATAATGTCTGCCAGATTTCAAAGGCCCATGGTTGCTCTTCAGCCCTATTTGTTTGTTAATTTCTCTTACCTGCGCCTATCTTGCATTCTATACAAATATGAATACAATTTTCTTATGGAGCCCTTTGAGGATGTGACAATACAAGTTAGGTGCTATACGAATACCACATAACATATAGCACTTCATGCCGTATTCCTCCCACTTGTAAAAGCTGTAACACTATTGTTATTACCGGGCTTAACAGTACTCCGTTTATCGACCGAGGAATGATTAAGGGCTGAGTTGGTCCTAGCAGGCATTTGCAAAGCACGGGTTTACAGAGGTGAGTGATTAACTCATGAGCTATCCACAAGGGTGTCCATCCAAGCAGAAGGGCCTCATTTGCATGCCATTGGATACCTGTTGTTTGGATCAGACATTGATACTTGCGGCCTGTAAATCATGTGATTTGCTCACAGAGAATAGATCACAAAGTATTAAGTGGATGGACTGGGTGCGGTGTGAGAATAAATCTGGTAGTCCAAATGTTGCCATTTTTCTGAAATAGTGCTGCATCAACCACGAGTTCTAACTTGGAGAGGCTTGTTCAGTTCAGCACCACTGACAAGAAAAATCATAAGCTTCTTTAGCAAAAGTGATGCATGACACAGCCCGTCCCCTCCAAACCCCCAACTGCTGTGCAAATGTAAGGGAAACATGACATTACATTAACTTGCAAAACAAATAATCTCCTGGTTTTGTGGTAAGTATGGTTTTTAACATTTATTTTTGGGGTATTTGGAAATCATGCTTCATTTTCAGACTTGATACACATTGCAGCATTTATATTGTGGACATCGCTGTTGGTCCCCATTTAAGCAAACCGGGGAAATGAAACATGCAGGTTCAGAGGTGCAGCATTTGTATTTTTAAAACAAAGCAAATATTAAGTGGTTTAACAAAACATATTAGACGTCAAACTGCTTGTGCCCAAAGAACATTTTCAGTTCTTTAAAGAGTTAGTTACAAAAAAAGAAACTGTGTAATAGGGTCACCCGATAGAAGTCAGACTTTGAAATGACACACATCTTGTTGTATTGTGTTTCAATGATAATTAAGCTTCGTTTTGCATGTTAGCAAGCAGGCAGCATTATGATTGAAATGGAAAAGGGTGAATTTGGCAAACACTAGTTTCACTGTCTTCCGAAAAGGCACAGATTAGGCAGGTAATGTGTGGGGAGGCTTTGAGAAGCAGTTGGAAAACCTTGTTCAGCAAGGCATGGACAGACACGGTTTTGCATTTCTTTCATGGATTTTGTTTGGCTATCCCATGACCTGCATCTATCCCCCCACTACGTGATACACATACATTGTGATAACTCTTTAGCATTACACCTGTTGCTTTTTTAATTGATCAAGTCTTTAATGCTTTATTTCAAACAATGTATCCAACCTTTGAGACAAGATTAATCTAAATATCTATATAAAAAAAGTAATTTATGTTGCTGGATGGTGATCGGGAGAATTCTGGTGAGTTATTCCTTTGTGTTAAATGGATTTTAGTGCTAATAAATTTAATTGAGCGACTAAATGCTGAACAAGCTGCGCACTATATCTTCTCAGATTGTGCTAATCAGGCTTCTAGGGTACGGAAAATCGTTGTTTGACGATGAATGCACGGCCTTCATAATGACCAACAGTGCTGCTTATAAAATGACCTTTTTTAGAGGGTAATGGGGGCAAACCACTGTATCTATTATGTTTGAAATGGATTTTTTCTGATAATGGCAAATCGGAGCCAGAACATGGAATGAGATGAGTCTCTGTTTCTCCTAAGTGTCTAAGCAACCGTAAACCATTGATGGCACGACACATGCGTGGATTATCCCACATAATGGCTGCCGGCTCAGATCGGCACAGAGGGTACACCAGAAACAAGCCAGGCTAATCAACATCCATCTTCGATTAACCACCACAGCCCAAGAAAAAACAGTTCTGTACATGTCAAGTTGATGAGTTCAATCGGGGTATCTGGCCGAATTGCTGCTGTGATGTCATCTGTGATGTCCTGGGAGTTATTCTAAGCAGTGCATGGTTGTAGCGCAAGTTATGGTTGCATAGCTGGTAAATTTCTTTGGTTTTTCGATTTTACCTTGCAAACATAACGTCTCTTTAACAAGATTTTTTCAGTGAATTTCATAGGTTTTAGTTAGTGAAAATGTTTCATAATGTTACAGTACTGTATATAAGTTATTAATAATTCCTCTTTTAGCTTTACTTTAACTTTTATTAATTTATACCGCACAGTCCATGGACCCGAAGGCTTAAGGGCGCCAATACAAAGAAAGAAAACAAAAAACAAAACACAGAGATGTATCGCATGGGGGGGGACTAGAAAAATGAGGAGGAATTAATTAAAGCCATGTTTTGAATTTCTTTTTAAAATCTTTGGTCGATTTAATGCCCCTTAATTCAGGGCGTAATCCATTGCAGGCTCTGGGAGCCGCATTCAAGAAAGCACCTTTGCTAGCTTTGACAATATTACATTTTGGTAAATTGAGCTGATCAGTGTTGTTGGACCTAAAATATGTCATGTGGCTCTTTTGTGCAATTAGGGCCTGAAGATAAGCCGGCATCTTGCCCAACTAACATTTATGCAAAATTAACAAAAGGCAGTAAAGCAATCTGTATTCAACCGGCAACCAATGCATGCCACAACATGCTTCGGATATATGATCGCTATGAGCAGTGCCTGTTACCACTCTGACCGCACTGTTTTGAATAACCTGCAGACGCTTACACTCCCCCTTGTTAATGCCGCGACCCCTTGTTAGGGTCGCAAATGAGTCAGAAGTATTATATATTAAGCAGATGACGACACAAGGCAAGTGACATGAGCCTTCATGCTGAAATGTTGATGCAGCACGACACCCAGTGTTTTGACCTTTTTTTAACATGTATGAAAGAACTATAAACCTCCTTTAACAAACATATTTTTTGCATATTGATGTGTCCCGTTTTCAGCAGTTCATGCTGGGGATGCAAGTCATAGTCGGATTGCCTGAGGCATGAGGCTTGACTATGTCCCCAGCCCCACCAAACCACCCCAGAATCCCAGTCAAGTGTCCACTATTCCACCATAATGTGACAATTGGCCAGTGCTTATGGCTGCAGCCATGGTCAGTCTCCACAAACCATGGGAGCATGCTGCATGCCCCATTAAGCAAATCAGAGTAGACATTTGTCCTTGCCAAAGGCCATGCCAACTGCCCAGGCACCAAGCTATTTCACAATTTTTTGTACTTACGTTTTGACACTTTGGATAAAATAAAACGCAGGACAGATTTGCAAAAGCATGCTTTCAGGTCTTTGCTGATGCTCCTCATGCAAGTTTGCTAAATTTTCAAAAACTTTACAATATAGCCGGTCCCGGGTGGCCATGCCCACTTTAACCCCATTAATGCCCCAGAGAATCTGTCCACGGGACATGGCCACAGGCTGTACCTCATTCACTAAAGGTATATCACAGATTTTTGCACCTACATTATGACACTTAAACAATAAAACAGACACCTTTGCAAAACCATGCTTTCGAGTCCTTGCAAATGCTCCTTGCACAAGTTTGCTGCATATCCCTTTTATAGTTTGAAACGTATCAAAATGTAGGTACAAAAAATAGTGATATAACTTAGCCCCTGACTTGACAAAATCTATTCAAACTTTGCAGACACATTCAAAGTTGGGTCTGTAATCTTTTTACAAACTTTTGTGCAGATTCGTCAAATGGCACCAAAGTTATAAATCGTCTAAACATTTTGCACCCCCGACATCCCCCCTCTAATTTTGTCCCCTCTTGACAAAATCCATTCAAACATTCACAGTTTGGTCTGTTTGCAATCTTTTGTGCAGATTCGTCAAATGGCAGCAAGTTTATAAGCCTTTCAAACATTTTGGGAACCCCCCTCTAATTTTGCCCTCTCTTGGCAAAATGGACGCAAACTCTGCAAACGCATTCGATGTTGGCTCTACAATTATATTCCAGAATTACATGCAGTTATATTGAACGGCACCAAAGTTATACGCCATCCAAAAACTGCTCTTCACTGACCCTATAATGCAGAAATAAATGTCCCCGGACTGATGTTTGGCGACTTCGGAGAAGAAAACCCTACTTTTTTGCTCTTTCTGGACATATCCCATCCCATACCCATCACCCCTCACCTCCCGGGAGATTGTTTCATTATTTTGATAAGTGTATTGTTGTGTTTTTCAATATGTTTTTACCACGATGTTTGCGGACTACGGGCGCAATTTGCGAATCCTACATGATGTCCGATTCAAATGTTTTGAAGGAGCTCACGTTTTCCAATAACAAATGAGTGTGCATTGGATGTCCGCAAATGTGACGCAGTTCCGTGATTGGTTCAGACGTGTCCGCGGACACTGAATTGGGAAGTGAGTCCGCCAACAGGACGCAGATATCACATATTTTTTGGGCCTACCTTTTGGCCATTTTAAAAAAACATACTGGACAGATTTACACCAAACTTTCAAAAGGACCCTTTCTGAGTTTTGGCAGAAGTTTTCAGTCCCTGCAGTAATTCCTGGAACTCTGAAACAGTCTTTTTGCAGTGTCTGTTGGAGGTCAGAGGAAGCGCAAAGCATTTGCAGAGTTTTGGCAGAGGTTTGCAGTCTCTGCAGTCTGTCAGGCGTTGACTGGCAGCGACCAGAATAAGAAAGGAGCGACTGCCATGGACATCCAGAGTGAGCCAGAGGTGATTGCAGGTGCTGTCCCCAAGCCCAAGCAGCGGGGGGGTTTCTGTTACATGACCCAGGATCTCAGAGGCGTCACCAGTGACAGTAGCGCAGTCCATGAGCAGCATGGGGAACCAGGATCTGTCCTGCCTCGAGGTGAGTGCGTCCCCTAACATGAATAACAATGACTGTCAGCCGCTTGTCAATGAGCGTGCGTATACAGGAGACTGCCTGCCTGTTTAACATTATAGTGAAATTTGGAGCAAGTACAGCATTGCGTGTCGATAAATTGTTCGCATCCCGTCATACAGAGGAGCGTGCCCTATTGAACAATTACAACAGCAGTAATAACAGCAGCTATGGCTACACCGACAATTCTAACCTTAAGCCATGCGCAAAGAATGTCTTGGAATGTAATGCAAACTCACCTGCCAGAGCTGACTTTATCTCAACAATGTGGGCTACCTCCGACATGGTTAGTGGCTCTCATTCTCAACCAATGGTCACAGCTAGTGTGGAGCCTTCTACCAGCCCTGAAACACTCTTGTTAAGACCTAAGAGCATGCCTTTGCAAAACACAGCTCAAGACCTGGGGGGAGACGGTACGAATCCCCCCTCCTGTGGAGGGAGTGAGCCCAGAAGGCATAAAGAAAGTAGTATTACATCGACACACTCCTGCACAGTTCATTTCTTCAGTTCATTCGACAGACGCACTAATACCTCAGAACCTGGCTCGGCAGGGATCTATCACTCTGATCCCACAAACCGCATTGAAAAGCCATCATTGCAGGGAACCCTGAAGCGCCAATGCAAGTCTCCTGAACTGCTGAACAATTCAAAGCAAACAGGGGGGCCGGGGAAGGGCGCAGCAACGAAATACCTATCTAACCAATCATCCAAATAAAATCTGTAAGCCGACTGGCTTGACGTCCACGGGCCTCCTAGCAAACCAGCGATTTCTCTACAGGAAATGAACACACGGTTGTTACCAAGGATCTCCTGCTCAAACTATTTGCACAAGTGAAGACCCTAAACCCCGGAGTGAGGTCTCGGACCGAGCTCTACTGGAGAGTACCATCTCCCTTGACCCCGGAATTGCCTCCTCCATGGACACAAGCATCACAGAGGGCGGTACAACTGCTCACTCACACTCCGAGGCAGTAGGGGCAATACAGCCCATTGAAATCACTGCGGGGGCTAAGACTCAAAGTTCGGACAGTGCATCTTGGAATCCACGGCAAGGTACCTTTTAACACGACAAAGGAATCCTTGAAGGCTTGGGCATCAGAAATAGAATCACTTGACCACAGGAACTCTGTGTCGGACCGGTGCATTGAGCCGCAATCCGGCAACTCCAAACGGTTTGAAAACAACAAGATTGCTACAAGCTTGGGCAGTAGTATTAAGACTAATGGCTCAACTAAAAGATTAAGGACTTTTTCAGTTCTTGAAGAACCTGTCACAACCCTCGCCCAAAACCCCCTCTGGCAAACCCATTGGCCAGGTGGAGTCAGGTCTCTGGCCTCTAGAGCCTGGCATCCTCTTCAAAAGACCTCATGGGGCCAGTCCTGGTGCTTGGTTCCTAAGAACCAAGCTATGCGGTCTAGTTTTTTGGATGTGGCAGGCCTGGAACTACTTTCCCTGGTACTACTTTACCTGGGCTCCACACCCTGACTGAAGAACATGCTTTGTGTTACTTTGCAGCTTGCAACGTGACGCTCACCGTGTCCAGCTATTCCCTCGAACCTCGGAGAAGCAGAACCTGCAAGGAGACAAAAGGAACATCATTAGCAGCTGCATCTTACCTGCAGTCTTCATCTTTAAACATTTGCAGCTATTGAGAACAGCTTCCTCGAATCTGCACGCCTCCCGGACAGAACCACCTGAAAGAGGAAGATGGAGGCAACATTAAAGAAAGCTGTAGAGACATTTACAAATTACGAAATGCTCAAAAGGCTTACCTGGCTGGTCGCCTCTCGGCTGGCACCACTCCGGACATTCCACTCGCGCTGAAGAACACCGCGACCTACAAGAAAGGAAAACACAGGTTAGCAAAGGCAAGACTTTGCAGCACTGCGCATAGCGCTTACTTACCGCATCATAGCGCTCTTAATGCGCCATCATTTACCAGCGGGGCTCAACCAAGCCAGTTTGCCGCGCTGAAGCTTTGCATACCTAAGGGAGAAAAAATACATTTTGAACAAAGAAAGGCATGCAGGATAGCAACAAAACTAAAGAACAGCAATAAGACCTGAAAAATATCAAACGGGCCGGCGTCAGTGAAGTAACTGAATCGCACTTGCCCATGAAAGACAGCGCGCCCCTGCAAAGAAGTCAGAACGGAGAGCTTGCCTAATTCTACCACCAGGTGAGAAGAGGGTGCCAGAGGGACTGAAAACATACGGGGTGGAGGGAGGATACTTACCCCAGTCAGTCAGTCTTGAACACAGTCCTGTATTTTCAGGCAGAACCTTCTCCCCAGACCACATCTGGGCAAAGCTGAGAAGCATACCAGCGAGTAACCTAGCAGTGTGGCGTCCCTGTGGATACCAGGTGAGCATAACAGAACCCAACAACTTTACATTAGTGGCAGTTGACTATGCCCCCTTACTGAGACCATGACGCTACCAGATTCAGATCCAGTTCAAACATCTGATAGCACCCCTCCCAGACAGGGCATCGATGCCAACACAATCGCTAATCTATCTGTCACCATGGCGCCTTTTTATGAAGTTATAAGAGAACATAGGCGACCAACTAAAAGATCAAACCACAATTATTGCCATGATGCATGCCAAAATGTTGTTTGTTTGAAGGATTCATTAATGATATCCAGAACAACCAGGACAATAGCTCAGCGCGGGTCTCTAATCTACTACACAGTATACTGGTCCCCATCATCAAGGACAAAAATAAAAAAAAGAGCGTCAATTATGCAACAGGGCCGATCGAATTTCTCAGTGGACCAGCCGTTCGCAGCTTGATATGGCGCTGCCGGGTAACACAAACAATGTGGATCAATTTACTCCAAGGACGTCAGAGTCAAGCCAGCCTGTGCAGACCCAACACATGGTATTGAGTCCAGTTATGGCCACAAACCTGAAAGAACTAGAGTGCATGCAAGAGCAACAGGCCTCCACTGGCGGATTTGAAAGCTCCTCATCGCAAAAAGACCTTATCAACAGATTACATTGAGGGAGCTGCTGTCTGTTGAACCTCGAAGGTGGGGGCACAGAGGAAGGGAACCCCCAGTGAAAGCAACGAGAACAAAGCAAAAGATTTTGACATCTTTACGAGAAATCAAGAGACATCTTTACGAGAAATCAAGAAGGAACAAGAGCTATACCAGGGGCTTCAGTAAAACCAGCACAGAATATGAGGAAGCCTTCTAAGAAACAACAAAGTATAGTACAAATTCAAGAGGTCCTACAGAAAAAACTAAAGAATTTAAGCACACCGCTCAAGCCGAGATCTAATGGGAGTCGCTCTTTTATTCGAAATGTAACCCTTCCTGAACATGGGGAATCGTTACAGGCTGAAAATTCATCATGCCGACCTCGACCCTGCAAGTCTAAGGAGCCTAGCTGCCACCTCTCACAGTAACTAGTGCTTTGTACAAGGGTAAAATCAGAAGAAGTCGTTGATGAGGATCTGTGGGAGCTCACCACGTACACCGTATTTGTATTTTGTGTTTGTTTATCACTTGTATCGCACGCCGAACCCAGGGGTAACTGGGCGCTTGAGTATATAGGTTACAGGTTACAACAGGTATTCAGGTTATACAAATAAATAACAGAAGGAGTGACCCTGGTTACAGTTGGGTCGATTGCGAGTTACAGAGACCCCGGTTGCAGTTGGGTCGAATATGAGATACGGATGAAGTGCCGCGGTGGACGCTGGTTACCGTGGGATCTGTAGGTGAGGTGGCTGGTCTCTTACTGAGAAGGGTTGTTGTTTAGCCATGTTTTTATACCAGCTTTGAAGGTAAGGAAAGAAGGTTCCTGTTTGAGGGTGGTGGGGATGGCATTCCAGCGATTGGCTGCTTGAACTGGGAAGCTGGCATCCCCTGCTGATTTGAGGTTGTATCTTGGGATCATTAGATTTGAGGAGTTTGATGATCTGGTGATGCGGGTGGGTTGGTGGAGGCAGAGTTTATCTGCGAGATATTTCGGGCCGGAATTGGTGAGGCATTTGTGCGTGATGGCCAGGGTGCGAAGGGTAATTCTGTCACGGATGGGCAGCCAGTTGGCGTTTTGTCTGTGTGTGGTGATGTGGCAAGATCTCGGTAGGCTGAGTGCTGCTCTTAATGAGTTATTCTGGAGCACCTGGAGTTTGTTGAGGTTGTGTTCTGAGGTGCCGAGGAATAGTGTGTTGCATTAGTCAATTTTGGAAAGAGCGAGTGCTCTGGCTAGTGTTAAGCAGCTGCTTATGGATAGGAAAGATTTGAAACTATATATGAGTTTGTTTGTGTAGGCTGTAGAAGATACAATGCTGTTGACCTGTTTTCTGAGGGAGAGGGTGGAGTCGAGGTAAACCCCCAGGGTTTTTATCTCCTTGGATACGCTAATTGTGTTATTGTCGATGACAAATGATGAGTAACTGCGGTCGAGTTTTTTCAGGCGTGCCTGAGAGCTTACGATCATCAGCTCTGTCTTGTCGTCATTGAGACAAAGACCGTTGAATTGAAGATTCACTTAGCCCGGAGGACGACCAAACTAACATTGATCTACACTCTTCTGCGGGCGAGGAGGGAGCGGCAAACGAATAAAGGCATGTGAGCCCTGCTTTGTCAAAATCATAGAAGTCTTCAACCAGTACCCCCCCACCACCCCTCTATCCCAAGACCATAATTGGGAAGACCTGATATTGGAGATGAGATCTGCAAGATCTAACCCGTGTGCCTTCCCGGAGGATACAAGAAAGGTAGGGTTACGGTTGAACTTGATGGATGCCCCCATAGATGCTCCCTACAACACTGACTCGGGCACCAGCAACACCAGGCCAATCCGCGCAAACATAATAGAGATGAAGAGATCATGGCATACGGATGAAAGAATCATCAAATTGCATGAGGTAGCCAATCGAGTCAGGCCAACGGGTGAATAGATACGTGGCCCTGAAGATCGCAATGCGACTACATCCTCAAGACAGGGTGGCAAAGTAGTAGCACACTTGGGGAGCCTGACAATAGCTACGAGCAGAATGACGGGAGCTCGACCCAAGATCTAAGATGTGACCCAAGTGGAGCTGCCCTTCAGGTAAATAACAACTTGCTACTGGAGAGAATGCTACACTTAAATGCTGCCTATATCTGAATCGAGCGAACTTCTTAGGTCTGTTTCACCACGTTCCAAGTCTACGGCTGTTAACAACTAAGGACCTGGACATTATAGAGTTTCCCGAAGAAGAGAGGTTAGACAAGGTGATTGTCTACCTTGCTTCATTGATAGTTAAACAACTCCTGCTGGAAGGGCCCCCCCGTTTGCTACCAATGGGTTTTGACCTTATGAAATTCGACACAGGAAGCTCCGACCCAAGCCATGTAACATCAGGGATTTGAGACAAATACCGGAAAAGTGGTGATCGTCAACACAACCTTAACAAAGCCAACCAACCAAAAATGACAATTATGGGGGGGTGCTGCAGGATGGAGACAGAATGCAACGCAAACACTACAAATGGTATTCAGAAGGGAGACAGAGACCACTGGAAATGGTTTACGGGGTTCCTGGCGAACAAAATCAAAGTCATAATGCCATGACCCATCGTCCCTAGCGATTTTACATTTGGCAGCTGGAACACCAGAGGCTTTGCCCATTTGTTTAGTTAAGGTGATCTACACTTTGCCACGAAACCTTCGACATGATCCGTTTACAGGAACCGTGGCTGCAGCACACCACCATATTAGAAGGTTACACCATTAGTTTAAACATGGCAGTAAAAGGTCCTAAAGGTAGGTCTGCCAACAGTCTTAAAAAAACAGGACAAACTTTACACCACTGTCGATAGACACCCCCAACTCTTACATTCAGGTGATAACGCTAGAGGTGGGACAAATTGACGTGGTAAGTCGAAGAGTCATGATTGTATTCAATTTATACTGGAACCCAGAGGTACTTGAAATACGGCATCTACTTGAAATAATAACAGACATACTTGATCAACAGAGCGGTGGCAAGACCCCTGGATCATTATCAGTGGAGAATTAAACATTCATTGCTTCAACCAAAATCGACTTCTAATCCAGAGCGCAGTAACATCGGCTGGATTGGCGAAAAAAGAGGTCTTCATTGGCGACATAACCTTGCCCTGAGAAACATTATCATGAATGGGCACACCAAGGGCGACATCCAAGCTCAAATTACAAGGAAAGGAAGGAGGAGTGGGCAAATCTTGGATTACATTTTTGTCCCGAAACATGACCTCCCTAGTAAGTCTGCTGGAGGTAGAACATACCACCACAGCCTGCTGAGACTAACCTGTGTAACTTTGGGTAAACATCAAAGGGAGTTCCATCCGGGTGTGCTGGGAGAGACACTGGGAAGAAACAGGCTGATTGTCTATCCGGAAAGAATTGGCCAATTGACCACCAAACCAAGATCCTAAATAGTGCGTGCAAGTGGGGGGTTTGACGAGCAACTTATTGATTACTCCATAATGTTGAAGGTCTTTGTGGAATACAAGAACTTCTGCATGCAACAAATGTACCATCTGTTACCGCCATAAATATGCTCTGGAGTTGGCCACAAGGAAGAAGATACTTAATTCCAAAATATGCAATCTTAAAAAGACTGGCACCGTGGAGGCGCAGTCCTTAAATAAAAAAATCTAAGCAACAATATCGTAACTGGGTGCATTCACACAGGAAGAGGATGTTACAACAAGACTTTGAAACCATGCTAAACAAGATCGCATCTAAAAACATGGCGGAAATATAGCAAATAATTAACAGGCGACCTCTTCTCGAGGACAACTCAAGCCCCTACTTGGTCTTGAGGGAACTCCTTTGCGGACCTTGATCACATCTTCGTGAGCAGTTCTCTAGCCGCACAAGCTGCTTCTTTCAAAGTAATCATCTCAAATTCCAGCGATCATAACCTACTGGCATTCAAGTGGAAATCATTTAAGGCCGAAAAGCTCTTCATGTTACATCAAGTTGAGTGTAATTAGCAAAGAAACTGCCTTAAACTTTACGCCAGATCTGTGTTGACGATAACATCACAATATCTAAAGAGTTCGGAAGCACAGCCAGCAAAGGATCCTGCTGGTGCCCCGGACTATCAGCCCCTCTTGGTCCCTTTTACATCTTCAGTAAACAAGACCAAATCCATGCCCAGACCCTGTAACCACACATACTGTAAGACTTTAGTGGACAAACGCAGAGAATTAAGGAAATTGAAGCGGCTAGCCTGTACACAGCCCTTACAAGCAAACTTTGACCTACTCCGCAAAGCACAATCTACCTATAAGTCCTGGGCCAAGCAACATCGTCTGACACTATAACAGCAGGATGCGGAACAAATGTTAAAGCAAGTGTGCAGCCATAATCCCCACAAATTCTGGACGTTACTGAGATCAGCCGCTTCACCAGCGGAGGAACCTCCGTTCAACAACATCGGCATGGAGACCAGGATGAATTTCTTCAGCCAACTCTTTAAACCTCCCTCAACATCTCTTGTTATTGAGGAAAATATCGATAAGGAACCATGGATTGACCTGAGTAATAAAGAGGACATTATCGAGGTCATACGCAGTCTGAAATCCTCCAGAGCTCTCGGCCCTGACGGCATTACAAACACAGACCTCAAAAATCCAGAGGAATGGGCGCAGTTGATCAGTGTGATCTTCAAGCGCTGTAAAGACACTAAATCAATTCCATCTTCCTGGACCTCCTCCATCGTGGTGCCAGTATTTAAGAAGGGCAATAAAGACAAGCCTGGGAATTACCGCCCCATGCACTCCTCGACGTAATCGGCAAGGTGTTCGGCACCCTCCTATTAAAACAATTCCAGCAAAGGGCCAAAAACTCTGATTGCGCGGCTCCTTTTCAAAAATGGATTCACTAAAAACATAGGGACCACTGCTAACATTGATTGAGTGCGCTGAAAAGCAAAATCATAGATGGGGCGCCCCGAGTCTTTGTGGCCTTCATTGACATGGCTCAAGCATTTGACCATGTCAATGGAGCGTCCTTATGGAGGAAACTTCGAGAGTGGAACTGTCCAGGTAACATTCTACAGCCTATTTGTGCGCTCCACAAGAACACCAGGCTGCGAGTTAGGCTAAACCAAGCTGGTCTGCTTTCTGAGGAAATCCCGTCAGGAAGAGGAGTCAAGCAGGGATGTCCCTTAGCCCCAGCCCTCTTCATAGCGTACATGGGTGACTTCAAGGTCTCAGAATCCGCCATCCGAACTTTTCCGCCCACAATGGGCTCTGAGAAAACACGCCTGCTGTATGCGGACGATATGATCTTGATGGACATTACCCCCCCATCGGCCTCCAACGCCAACTCGATAACTTGGCAGCATTTATACATGGGAATGACCTACAAATTAACGTGGCAAAAACTAAGATTTTAGTCCTGGAAAAATCTTAAAAGAAGCAAGGAACATCTGAGCTGGTTTCTCGAAGGAGTAGCCCTTGAAAAGGTGCAACACTTTAAATATCTCGAAGTGTCACTTGACTGCTCCAAAACAAATGCGGCACGACAAGAATCTCTCTTGGCAAAAGTAAGAAAACTATCCGCCCAAGCTCGTGCGTTAGATAAGAAATATGGGCGCTTTTCACTGATCCCAACGATAAGATTCTACCGAGCAAAGGTGGTGCCCTCTTGGACATATGCCGCAGAGGCCATGCCACAAACGCAGACGATGCTCTGGACTCGGCTGGAAGGGTACTTTCAGCGATCCGTTCTGGGTCTCCCAAAATGCACATCCATGTTTTTGATCAGAAGAGAACTAGGTCTCCTCGCTGGCTGCGACTACTGAAATCAACAGCATGGTGCTGTACATGAAAATCCTGCTGCCTAATCGTCCAAACATCTTAGACATAATCTGGAAAGAAACACAAGGCACGCGATGCACAATGATGAAAAACTGGGAAACGGCATGTAGATCAAAGCTGAACGAAATTTCGGTATCAGAAGCGGAGTTAATACAAAACCCGATGAAAATGGAGGAGCTCGACTGGATAAAGACCCTTGATCGTGCAGCTGAGTTCAAATCAACCAGCCATCTCCCCCTACAGCCGAGCAAACTGAACTCCATTCCGAATTACCTGGCAAAATTCCCAAGCAAACCAGTAAGAAATCTCTTCTTGAGTGCGTGTCTAAATCTCCTTGACACCCACGAGATTTTGGTGGTAAGAGGCCAATCCAGCTCCAACAAATGTCGCTTCTGTAACAATGAGGAGGAGATGGAAACAATCCGGCATCTGCTCCTGAACTGCCGGGAACCTAGTCCATCAGCGTAAAATACCTGCGGCCACACTTGTCGGCATCCTGCACCCAAGAGGAAGAGCTGTGGTGGAGCAGATTAATCAGTGGCGAAAGAACCTCTTGGACCATTACCACAGCACAGTCTCTGAAACCGATCCTTGGGTCCCTCCATCCTTCACCTACCTGTACATAATTTCAGCACCGGACTGGTTCCCGTTTTCGGAGTTTTCTGATTTTTCTGGTTGACTTTTTGGATTGTATTATTTAATGACTTTCTTCCTTGTAAAAATCATTAATTTGATTAAATCATGTAAATAAATAAAAAATTAAATCTATGCACGCCCCACAAGATGCATTAATTACAAATGCAGTAGCAGCAAGCACATGGGTATAGCACTTTGCCTTGCTCTTTGAGTTTAAAGAAGAGGACCTGAGCAGAGCTGCACCATCGAAGAATATTCTGTGGAGCTTCGCCACGGAAAATAAAGACATCTTGGAGCTCATAATGAATGCTAGCAACTCAAGGGCGTCGGGTCCAGATGGGATGACCAGTGCCATGTTAAAAAAAAAAAGACCCAGAGCTATGGACTACATTCTTATATGAACTCTTTGCCCATATCAAAAAGTCCAAACGAGCTCCGTTGTTATGGAAGTCTTCTGTGGTGGTCCCGTTTATAAGAAAGGGGACAGGTCAGATCCCAAGGACTACCGCCCTATCACCCTCTTGGACGTGGCAGGCAAGAAACTTGCGTCCCTGATCTTGAAGGCCCTGTCGGCCTGGAGTTCGTCCTTTGGCCATCGGGACAAATGACAGTCGGGCTTTGTCAAAGGTGGCGACACCTCTCTTAACATCTTCTTGATTAATATCTTAAAGGCCCAAACAGAGAGGGAGAAAGATGTGAAAATCAACATGCTATTCATCGACTTGGCACAAGCATTCGAAAATATAAGTTAGCCTGAGCTAGGGAGGAAACTTGATGGATGTGGATGCCCCTGCGATATCAGTGACACATTGAGACCTCCATTCTGGAACAACTTTGGGGGTCAAGCTGGACAGGAGCGGCCTTCCTTCGGGCCCAATTGCAAATAGCAAAGGTCTTAAGCAAGGTTGCTCCCTAGCACCAGAGCTGTTTAACCTGTTTATTTCGGATGCAAAATAAGCTTTTGCCAACATCAGATGCTTCCTCCTGAAACTAGCCAACAAATCCATTGGCAGACTGCTCTATGCAGATTATGTTGTACTAATGGATCAAACACTGATAGGCTTACAACGACAGCTAGACACACTGCAAGACTATGTTGGGAAATATTGACTTAAAATTATCCCCAAAAAATATTAGCTTTTGATTTTCAGTGGAAAGTGTCGGAAAGCAGAAATAAATCTTGTATCTAAGTGGAGAAAAAGTAACTGAAGTAAGCTCCATTATTTACCTTGGTGTGTGCCTGAACACCAGCAGCTGAGACGCCCCGAGAGAAATCATCTTAAGAAGCAAAGTCAAAAACCTAGCTGCACAAGGAAGACTCTTGCTCAATACATTTTGTGGCTTCTCATTGGTGCCCTTGCCATTCTCAACATTTATAGACTTCAACCTTTGATAGATAGTAACTTTAGTTAAAAAAAATACAGATATATATGTATGTACGGATTGCCTTCTGAAAATGCCATCAACAATCTGTATCATGGTTTTAAGCATTCACAACAGCTATGGCAAATTCTAAGCATTTATTAAAAAAAATGATATTCTATGAAAATGCCATTGATAGTCTGTTTTGTGATTTTAAGTATTTGCATCAAATATTTCTATGTTTGTTTCAAATGTTTGGAAAATCCTAAAAGAGATATAAGTTAGGTCTTTCTTATTGTTTGCTAACTGTTGTTTCTCTAAGCAGTAATTAATAGTGACATAATTGTATATTATACTGAGTATTTTTAAACAGCATGTGTTACCAATGTACACAATACAGATGTGATGGCTGTTTGGATCCTCTTTCTCTGTGAAAAAACTTTAGTTAAGAGCGGTTTTAGATGACCTGCCTTGTCCCAACAAAACCCATGAAATTCGGTAGGCATTGGAAGTATTGACATCTTAACATGGTGCCCTCTCCGTTGCTCAGCTTATGTGCGCATCCATCAGAGCAGAGAGCAACAATGAGATCAAATATGACATCAAGTGTGACATCTGGTTGTAAATATACTTTGCTGCCTTTTAATTCCAGGCTTAAATATATGTAGTCAATCCATAGACAATGTTGTATCTTACTGAATTGTGAAGCGTAAGAGAGCAAGATAACTGAAAAGTTATCCTGCTTTTGAGTTACATCCTTAGAGCAGTGGAGCAAGTTATTGACATTATCAGATGCGTACAAGTTAACTAAATAGGATTGCAGGGATGACAGAAAACCATTGGACACAGAAGATTGTACTGATAAAAGGAACACCATAATGATATCACAGTGCAAATGATCTGGGTCTGGAAGAAATTACTAGAATAAAGGTAAAAATTACAGGATCAATAATGTTACCCCTGGGATGTATGCGAGATGTAGGGCTTTATTCTGAGTATTGCAGTAGGAGACCAAAATGGAGATATAACAGAATATCAGCCTTTGTTAAAGCGCCACCAAATTACAGGTTTGGAGGAAATACCTCCTGCACTAGTTATTTTCTCCAGAAATGCAGAGGGATTACTCTTAAGGGTTACCACAAGCAGCAAATCCTCCAATTCCCAATGTCATATGGGGCTCCATAATGAGTACGCACAGTTGTAAATTTCCAGATTTTCCACCAAAATGACCTGTGGTAACAGTATTTAATGTGTACATCTTGTTCGATTCTTCTAAACCTCTCAAGAACAATAATCACCCATTTATCTATTTCAAAATACCATGCATGGTTTTCAACCTAATGGAACCAGGTTTAGCATTCATGATCTGATCATACAAAGAGGCATCCCAGTTTGTATTTCAGAGTTTCACTTGCATTATATCACCTAAACCTGTCAGATTAGTAAGTCTACTTTACCCTTAGGTGGTGGTTTTTTAACCTTAGTTTTAGCACCAACCTTCTCTCCTCCCGGTTTACTTCTAAATAAATATGTGATACCTCCCAGTTTTATTTTACTGAGTCTGTTATGAAAAAGAAGCGAAACAAAAGACAAATCTCCACCACACTTGATAATTGGATTGTAAAAAAAATGAATGCATAGAGAATATATCCACTGCTGCTGAGGTGTAAATCATACCTAACGCTAATGACTCTATAAACTCGACTTCGACGATTGACTCTCCACGTATTGTCTCACCAGCTTTTGATAATGAGGAGTCCAAAACAAAATATATTTTTTCTGAAAAGGGGACAAGTATCTTGTCTAGAAACCTTGTCTGGAGAGAATAAGGGAAAGGCAGAGAAGGAGGGAGGAGAGCTGGCCGAAGAAGGGCCAGAGGAAGAGCAGAGAGTAGAGGGTGGAAGGGGAGAGGAAGAGAGGACAGGATGTCCTGAGTTTTAGAGATAAAATGAGAATCCAGAGCAGTGCAGAGAGCCTGGGAGAGGACATGAGAGGTAGAGACAGCAGCAGGATTGACCAGCTCTTTGCAGATTTTAAAAAGTTCAGCCGAGTTGTTAATGTCCCAGAGACGCAGGCTTGGATATGGGCTTGCTTCTTGGTGCGGACAGAGAGCCGGTATTGCCTTTGGAGCAGGCGGCAGGCCCATTTGTCAGAGGGTGTACCGGAAGCACGCTATTTCCTCTCAGCCACCCTGCACTTGCGTTTAAGGATGACGAGGTCTGAGTCATACCGAGAGTTTCACTTGGCTTCAAGCGGATCCTAATGGCAGGTGCAAGATCGAGAGTATCAGATATAGCAGAGTGGAGCATGCAAAGGGCTGTGTCAGGGTGTGAGTCAGCCATGGTGGGAGGGAGAAAGTGGCAGTGAAAGCCTCAACTGACACATGCTTCATGGGTCAGATAACAGAGAAGGTAAGTAGTATTGCTGGAGTTGGTTTGGCCTGAGGGGTAGAGAGGGTGAGCTGGTAGGAAAGGAGAAAGTGATCACTCCAGGAGAGAGGAGTGGTGAGACGGATCGAATGGGGAAGGTCTGAAGAGATCAGAACATCTAGAGTGTGCCCTGTAGAGTGAGTCGGGCCAGAGTGCCAACTAACTCACAGATGACATCATGTGCTATGTTATTGACTGATGTGCAGGGCCCTTATGCATCCTCTGGGCCCTGACCTCCCACATCTGATCATCCCAGCCGGTGTCTATCCTCCGACTCATCTTATAGACACCTGCGTTCCTCTGGCACCGACTCCTTGCGTGTGAAGCAATTTGCAAAACAGAGAGCTGGTGTCGATCGCTTTCCTCAGCGGGCTCCCTTCTTTCGAACAGCCTCCCTCTTTGTCTTCAGCCGGACCTCCTTAAGTTCCAGAACAGCCTCAAGACCTTCCTCTTCCTTCTCTCCCTCTCCCCTGCTAATCGCAAAGTAGCTTGACTGATGTGCAGGGCCCTTATGTATCCCTGGGGGGGGGGGTGGGGGGCCTGACCTCCCACATCTTATGATCCCAGTCGCTATCTATCCTCTGCACTTGCTTAGGCTCACCCTCCCCACTGGAGGTTGCACTTTTCTTCTTAGCACTTCACCGACTGCTCCCCGTGAGCACCAAAGCACCTATCCCTGATCACTCTCCCCTGTGCACTTGCTCGTTCTGAACACTCACAAGGCATAGTAGGTTTGTCTCCCCTCCCCAATACTCTTCTTATTTTGTTCTATTTAATCAATTGTCTAACATCCCCTGTCCCCTCCCTGTTGCCCTGTGGGCGCTTTGAAACAGTTTTTGCTACCTGTATAAGCACCTAACAAGTGACCAATAAATAAATTGAGGCCATCACTAAATGAATGGGAATAGTTGAATAAGGGCGAACCTATTCTTTTGGGATGTGTCTTAAATTCATACTGCCACAATAATGTGCCTGCGGCTTTGTATATTGAAAGTAAAGAAGACAACGACCCATTAGGTCTCACCAGTAGGGGTACTAAATGGTTTGAATTCCTGGCAATCTAAACGCTGCATGCAATATTCCTCGTTCTGATAAACAAATCTTTTACCTGGCGATCAGGCAATAAGAGCAGCGTTATAGAACAGGTCTACATTAGCAAAACTTTAGTGGGAAGAGTAACATCTTTGCGCACTAAATTCACTAAGTTAAGTGGCCATGCGAAATTAATAGTAACATTAAAAAGCGACAACAATAATGCAAGAAGCCAACTTTCAGGAATATATTAAATTAATGCGAAACTAACACCTGTCCTATGGTGCAGCAAGAACAAAAGGTGAATTAATATGTTCCTAGAGTGAAATTATGAAACATTTCAATATACAGCAGAAAGGGGCTTTCCCGATAGTTTGGCTGATATGATAATAGACACAGTCAAAAGCTCTGGGTATTGGATTAGACCAAGAACCATTATAGACAATAAAAATAGAGTTGCGCCAAAATGTATTACTAAGAAAAACACCAGGGGAAATGAAATGGGAATGTTCAATATCCCCAGAAAGCAGGTATAGGTTAATTCAGATTGAAAAATTGTTTTATGGGAACTGGATGTACAAGCATAAGAATTCTGTATATACGATGCAATGGAACTCCATGAACAACATTGTCAAATGTAATGATACAACAAAATGTTGGGATTTGTATAATGTATGGCCAATAATAACAAACACATCAACCCTATATCAGAACTGAAGTGGAGTCAGCACATACGTGAAATGTTCTATGAGGCACAGGAACTTGATATTGTCATAAGCACACCTTGTAGCTACTACCACATTGAGGAATATATAATAGACATCATCAAAGCCTCTGGGGCCCCAGGTTCGGATGGACTGGCTAATTGTGTAACTAATGCGCAACCAGAAATCCAAGCAACACTACTACAGTACCTTGTTAGCAATAAGAAATTACCCAGCTCTGGTAGAATGTCACATCTGGTACCTACTCACAAAAAATGTCCACAGAACAGACCCAGCAAACTATTGTATACTGGCCATGCTGGATGTTCCCTGGAGCAATGTGTGCCATTCTTCTGTTAAAGGATGTATGGGCTGGTCGGAAGAAGAGCTTTTGTTGTACAAATTTCAGTTGGGTTTTTGGTCAAGACACTGGAGAACTCCTAATATTCTGATCTTCCAACAGTTTATTCAAAGCAACATTGACATGTGCTGGTAAATCATTACATGTGGGTTTTGTAGACTTTACGTCTGCATTTGATACCGTCAACCGTAACCTCCTTTGGAGGAAGTTACACTGTTGGGCCATATCCCCTGTCTTACTCAACTTAATGCAGTTCTACCAGGGCATATCTGTCCAAGTTAAATAAGATAATAATAGCACGCCTTTTAATTAAATCAAGACCAACAAGGGATTAAAACAAGGCTCTGACCTCGCCACATATCTTTTTAACGTTTACACAGCAGATGCACATGATGCTTAACTGGTGCCCATAATTTACCTCCAAAAATAGGGCAGAAGAGTGTCCCGTGGTTGGGATACATGAACAATATTGCTCCAGTGGAAAAGACGGCTATTGGCCTCCAACATTCACTAATTGCACTAGCTAATTATGCCATTATACATGGCATACTCTTTAATCACACAATAAACAAAATAATGGTCATAAGCAAAAAAACTAAGACATCAAAAAGAAGTGTGTGGTTTATCAATTTGCATAACATTTAGAGGCCGATTCATGGAACAAACGTGCGCCGAAAATCTTCGCGCAAGCAGGCGCAAGCGGAAAAAAAACAGGCGCACGCGTGCGATTCATGGAAGTCCCTGCGCGTGTTCACCTCAGGATGTGCGCCAAACCCGTGCATGGCGCACAAGTCACTGCAACATCCCGAAAGGCGTGCGCGACGCGCACAGTGAAAGCGCACAACCTCGGCGCATACACCAGAAAGTGGGCGGGACACAGCGCGTAACGCGCGGAATGGGGAACAACGCGTGAAAATAAGGGCGTAACTGGGGATGTACTGCAGGGAAGCAGACGGAACGCCCACACGCACTCGAACCACACGTATTCATGGAATCGAATAGGGCAAAGCCACGCACAGCCAAAGACACGCACAAGCTGAAACACGTCTGCCACACGAATGCAGGCGGTAGAGTCCCAGCGCATCACAAAAGTGGCAACATACTGCAATTGGGCCTGTGCGAGTGGGGCACGTGTATTGCGGGGGTGCGCGGGAAGCAACACACGCGATCGAGCGGGGTACGTGTATTTCGGGGGCGCGCGGGAAGTTACACGCGATTGAGCAGGGTACGTGTATTTCGGGGGTGCGCGGGAAGTTACACACACGATTGAGCGGGGTACGTGTATTTCGGGGGTGCGCGGGAAGTTACACACGCGATTGAGCGGGGTACGTGTATTTCGGGGGTTTGCGGGAAGTCACACATGCAATCTCATCAGGGTACGTGTAATTTCAGGGTGCGGGGGAAGTATCCCACGCAACATCAGCAGGGTACGTGTATTCCAGGGGTGCGCGGGAAGTTCCACACGCAATTCCATCAGGGTACGTGTATTACAGGGGTGCGCGGGAAGTTCCACACGCGATCTCATCAGGGTACGTGTATTACAGGGGTGCACGGGGAGCAGCACACGTGAATTGCACGTGTGGGTCCTCCCAGGTGTTCCCTCTACACCCTCCACGGCCCCTGCAGGTGGCTCACACCACAGGGGCCTACCCAGCACATGTCCTGCAGGCACCCCATCCACCATGGCCATGCCCACCAGCCAACCCACATGTCAACTTGCACTACTGCCCACCAACGCATGTCCCCCTGCACCCCCAGCCACCAGGGGCACCCTCCACCAGGCCCCCACCCATGTCTCCCACCACCCCCACCCCCCAGCAGTGCAGGGGCACCCACCACCAAGCCCCCACCCATGTCTCCCAGCACCCCCACCCCGCCAGCCACCAGGGGCAGCCTCCACCAAGCCCCCACCCATGTCTCCCAGCACCCCCACCCCCCCAGTCACCAGGGGCAGCCTCCACCAGGCCCCCACCCATGTCTCCCAGCACCCCCACCTCCCAGCAGTGCAGGGGCACCCACCACCAGGCCCCCACCCATGTCTCCCAGCACCCCCACTCCCCCAGCCACCAGGGGCACCCACCACCAGGCCCCCACCCATGTCTCCCAGCACCCCCAGCCACCAGGGACAGCCTCCACCAGGCCCCCACCCATGTCTCCCACCACCCCCCAGTCACCAGGGGCAGCCTCCACCAGGCCCCAACCCATGTCTCCCACCACCCCCACCCCCCAGCAGTGCAGGGGCAGCCTCCACCAGGCCCCCACCCATGTCTCCCAGCACCCCCACCCCCCAGCCACCAGGGACAGCCTCCACCAGGCCCCCACCCATGTCTCCCACCACCCCCACCCCCCAGCACTGTGGGGCACCTGCCAGCAGGCCCCCACCCATGTCCAACTCATGTTCCCCACCACCCCCACCCCCCAGCACTGTGGGGCACCTGCCATCAGGCCCCCCCTCCCCCCATGTGCAACTCATGTTCCCCAGCCAACATGTCATCACAATCTAGATCCCTGGTCCCTATGGTCAGCCTCCAAATGCAAAACACCCACCCGAGTATTGCAGCCACCCACTCATAATTTGCAATTACATCACAGAACACCAATTGCAAGTTCCGAAACAAACACATTTCCCTCACATACACCCAATGGGTGTCAGTGAACTCAAAACACATATCATGAAATGCATGAAACCAATGAGATACCACACATTGAAGTTCACCAAAAAAAATATGTATTAAAGGAAACATAAATAGAATCAAAAATGAAGAAACAGAAATGTGAATGTACAAAAATTAAAAGAAGCATGTCCGTGAAAAAAAGCAAAACCAAAAATAAAATTCCAAAGTAATGTTGTCCAAAGTCAATGTCCACAAAACAAAATCCAATGGGAAATAAAAAGAAAGCCATTGCTCCATGGTTAAAATGTGAAAAAAAAAATACAATCCAACAGTGAACTATGTACATGGGAACAAGCCAGGGTCCATTATCCCAACAAAAGAAAGGAAACCTATCTAACTACACTAACTAATAAAATAAACTATATACAAAAATGTGGCCAATGTCCGAAAGGTCCAAATAAAATCAAAACAAAAATGAAACCTAACACTACCTACATAACTATGTACAAGGGCAGCGGGCTAGTTTCACGGCTCACTTGTGGATGTCCCGGGCCAGGGCATCATCGAACTCCTCCTCAATGTCCGGAGGCGGTTCTCCTCCATGGCCCCGAGGGTCCGCAGGGCCGTCGACGTGTCCACCTCCAAACCCCTGCGGATTGCCTCGAGGCACTCGGCCCGCCTCGGCCCTCCGCATGGAGTTCTCCGCCCTGACCATTGTGAGCCGTGCCTCTTCCGCCCGCTGGCTGCTGCTCCGCATCTATGGCGTGGCCCAACCGCTGCCACACGGAAGACACTTTCTGTCCTGGGTCCTCCTGCCCTCCGGCCGATGCCTGCCCCTCCGATGTTGAAGGCCCCGAGCCTTCATGGCTCCCACCACGTTGTTGCTGCTGCTGCGCCTCTGCCCGTGCACTGCCTCCTGCTGCCTGCACATCCTCCGCCGGCTGGGGTGCAGTCGTAGATGTGGCCACCCCTGCTGGACGTCCGACTCCCGACTGTGGCAGGGATGCCTCCTCCACCAGCCTGGCCGCACCGTCAGAGGCAGCTCCACAGGGCACCCAGGTGACTGATGGGTGGGAAGATGGCACAGAGGACGACTGGCACGTAGGGGGTCCAGTTGAGGAGGGGGTCGTAGCAAGCCCCATCAGACGGAGGAATCCGGCATGGGTGACTTGTCCCAGCAGGCTGACGTTGTCAACAAGCCATTCGAGATGACGTGCAGTCTCCTCATGAAAAGACTGCAGGTCACCTTGCATGGCCCGTTGACGCAACGCCACACCAGCCAGGACAGGCTCAACCCGGATAGCCACGTCCGCAGGCAGAGGAAGGCCAGTTGACGTGAGCTCATCCCCTGACTGAAAACGGGTCTGGACGTAGGCATCCCTGCTGGTGCAAGATGATGCAGGGACAGGATTGCACACAGGCACCTCCGCGGCGGCCTGTGCTGCCTCCTGTCCCTGTCCCTGGTCCTGCACTGCACCACTAGCACCAGTGGGATCCCCACCTCCAGACCCCGTCTCTGGTGCTTGCACGGCCTCCTCCTCCACCAAACCCCCCACCAACCTGGATGACTCCGTGCCATCTTCCCCCGTTGGGCCCTGTGGGGTCCCAGCTGCCCCTTCTGCTGCCGAGGAGTCCAACTCCAACCTCCGCCTCTTGGACCTCCCCCCGGCAGCTGCGGCCTGGGACGCGGCACCGGACTCCTCACTCCCCGACGAGATCACAACATGGGAGGGGAGCCGGGCCCTGCGTCTCCGGCTGGCGGTGGGATCCCCGCTGCTGTGCTCCACAGCACCTTCTCCGCCCTCTTCATCAGTTGACGCTGCAGACAGGGAGAAACAAAACACAGGCATCAGGGCACTGACAATGGACACATACACACATGACAGTTGTACATGAGTGGCATTGGCAAACCTCAGACATGTCATCACAATCCCCAACACACATGTCATTACAACTCGCACACATGAGCCATACCACAGCCATATCGCAACTGCCACCACCATCCATACACATACAACAGCATGAGCAGCCAAAGGTGAACCAGACATCACATGCAACACAGGAAGTGCACCACACATGTACACACACCACCACACTTGCATGCATGTGTACACCTCTGCCAAGTGTCGCAGTGTTCAGACGGGCATCCATGTCACATCTGCCAATCAGGCTTCCACATACCGCTGTCACATGCATCCATGTTGCATCACTGTTGCACCCTTGTCAAATACACACACATGCACATGTACACAGTGCTGATACATGCAGCTGAAAACAACATACATGCGTGACATCACGGACATGTCTACTTACATACACATTCATCCAGACATGTGTGCCCACACAACTGCATTTGGCATGCAAGCCTATACACACAAGCACCATCCATGTCTCACACATTCCAGCCCTCGCATGTGTTAGCCCCACGGCCCTGTACACCCCCACCCATACTCGACCCCATACAAACAGATGTGCAACCTGCACACTACTGAATAATCACCACACACACTGCTCACAATCAGGATGCATGTACACTCACCGCTCGACTCCAGACGGGTCTGCCTCTCAAGGACCTGGACGTGGAGCGCTGGGGATATGCGTTTCAGGACCCTCATCTGTTCTTCCGACAAGTGGCCCCGGCGCCCCTTGGCATCCGCTGCCTTCAAGAGGCGCCAGGCCTTGTTCAGGGTCCTGGACCTGAAGTCCTCCCAGCGCTTCTTGACATGTTGTAAGTCGCGGACTGCCACCCCCTCCACGTTGATGGCAATCACAATGTCAGTCCAGATCCGAGTCCGTCCTTCCTTGTCGGCACGGGAACTTCCGAAGAGGGCATCATACTGCCCCAGGACTTGCTCCACCAGGACACCACCTTCGGTGGCACTGAAGCTGGTGCCCCTCTGCCTCTCTGGCCGGGGGTTGTCAGTGGTCTCAGATGGTGTTTGCCCCGACATGACAACCCCAGAGGCAGGAGTGGGTGGGCAACTGGGTCCTGGGGCTGGGCTGTGGAGCGATGGAATCCCAGTCGGGAGTCTTCGGTTCCAGCAGGGGTGGTCACAGCAACAGCACCCCTGGCTGATGTGCAGGCAGCAAATGGCAGGGCACGTGGGCAGCAGGCAGTCAGGCAGCAGCAGATGGCAGGTGGGAGCGTGCAAGGGGCTCTGGGGGGCAGTAGTTCGGCCTTCTGGGCAGGAGCGTGGTCTTCCGTGTGCTTACGCGTGGCCAGCTTGATACGGAGTGATTTGGCACGTGAAAAATCTGCAGGTCAGCGTGTGATTCGAGGAAAGGCCCTTAGCGCGTAAGCGCATCTGCACGCATACGCATTTTCATTAGACAGAAGGCCCCTCAAGCGCAAGCGCCCCTGTGACGTGACGCGTACAGACGTGCATGGGCATTTCAGCGTGCAAAAAAATGCACGTCCGCGTGTAATACGAGGAAATGGCCCATGCGCGTAAGCGCGTGTGGAAAACTGCACGTCCGCGTGTAATACAAGGAAAGGCCCTTAGCGGGTATGCACGGAAGCACGCATATGCGATTTCATTGGACCAAAGGCCCTTAGCGCGTCTGACGTGACGCGCGCGGGTGTTTCTGTAACGCTCACCTGATTCCCGCAGAGGCGCCGGTCTTGACTGGGTGAATGCTGTATCTTCAAAGGTGATGTGTAACACACGGTTGGCTCTTTGGGCTGGACCTCTGTGCACTGTATGTCTGACTTGAAGAGTAAGATGTCTGCAGATAGAAAATATGGGATTAATGAACTGGGGTTATTGGGTGCCTCTCTCCTCTTCCCTTTCTCTTCTCCTGTAGAACCCCAAAGGTTAACGCCCTCACCTTCGGTAAGTGAACGCCGAGCTCTCCATCTGCCTCGGTGCAGGGTGCCGTAACCAGTTTCTTCACTGGACAAGGGTGCAGGCCTCTTGACCTCAGAGGACTGCTGTCCGTCGTTAACTGCACGAACAGTAAGTTCTGGGCACTTCAAATGTCTTAAAAGTCTTTTGTAATGATATCTCTTGTTTTGCAGGGTTCCGGCGATGGCGGATGGCGGGCTGATAAGAGTTGAGGATCGAACCCGCGTGAGGAATAGAAGCGCCTGGAAGCACGTAAGTAAGCGCTTGTTGCCTGCTTCACGATGCGCACTAACTGTCCCTTTTATCTTGCAGGTACAAGTTCGGAGCTTTAGAGAAGCTGAAGGGTGCTGGAATACCCACTGGATTCGGCGTGGGAAGGAGTAATGGCACGTGAGTAATAAAGTTGCCCAATGTCTTTAAACGCACCTTCTTTTGTCTTTCAGATGCGGGATGCAGCGCCGAAGGCCTCCGGAGCGTGCGAAGAGTAGGTAAGCCTTTGTCTTTCAGATGCCGGAATGCAGCGCGAGGCGTTGGTGACAGCCGATGGACCAGGTAAGAGATGCGCTGCCACTGAAGACCGTAGTGCTAACCTGTTCTTTCTTTGTCTTTACAGGTGCTGCTGAAGACTGGATTCCAGGATGGTAAGCCTTTGTTCCCTTAGGCCCAGGATCAGAAGCAGAAGACACGATGAGCGTTCTGCTGCAGAGAATGCAGAATAACACAAAGCAAGATTCATCCATCGGGTGTGGTTTAAATAGCCTCCTGTAGTGCTTAGGTGTCTCCTTCCACAGCCACGCCTAGGTAAGGAAAGAGTTCCTGCTTTCCAGAAGAGTTCCAGTGTTCTGAACCTAGGGAGTGGCTCCTGCCCCACCCAACAGGAAAAGTAGTCCCAAACAGAAGAGGATCAGGGGTTCAACTGGCAGGTAAGTAAGCAGCATGGTCTGCTGCAGGTAAGTCCACCCAAGCATTATGAGCCCGGCGCTTCCAGCGCTGGGACTGGGCATCTTTATGAGCCTGGTGCCACTGGCGCCAGGACAGGGTCCAAAAGGTCCCAATTGGGACTGGCTGGCACTCGGAACCGGGGTTATGGGTCTGCTTCCAAGGGAGTCGGGCAAGTCCTGATCTTTTGGAAGCAGAGATCATGACAGTTTCCCTCATTGCACGTGATGACAGAACACACGTGGATTTCCACCAATCGCGTGTGAAAGTTCCCGGCACCCCGGAACACACGTACCCAGGCTAATCGCATGTGGAACTTCCCGCGCACCCCGAAACACACATACCCAGGCCAATCGCGTGTACGCTCACTCCCCTCCAATCTCACGCGATGACACTCGGACCTACAGTCTTACCACGTATCCGAATACGGGAAACCCGCGCACTGCAAAAGACGTGCACAGGCGTCAACGCGTCCGCCCATACGAAGGCAGGCGGAGGCGTCCCCGCGCACAGCATAAAAGTGCGCACAAACAACAAACGCGTATATACAGCTGCGATGAATGCCCCATTTGTCGCTGCACTGATCGTGGGACACCGCAGGAGGAGGAGAATAGGCAGGGCACGCATTTTTGCACCACGGACAAGCCTTTTTGGGATGCCTGACGACCAGGTCTACGGCAGGTATAGGTTTCCACCCCATATCATCCTAGACCTGGTCAGGGAGTGGGAAGATGACCTCACATCCCCCACCCTTTGCTCCCAAGCATTGAGCCCCTTGGAGAAGCTGCTCAATGTCCTGCATTTTTTGGCCACTGGGTCATTTCAGCGGACCACTGCCATAGTGGGGGGGGGTCTCACAGGCCACGCAGTCACGCTGCCTACACCAGGTACTGGCAATCATGACAGCGCGCCCCTCAGTCCGCAGGCACATATACATGCCCAGAACACCCGCAGAAAGGCAGGCCATTGTCCTGGATTTTTTCAGGGTGGCACAATTCCCCAAAGTGCTCGGTGCCATAGATTGCACCCATGTGGCCCTACGTCCACCTAGGGCCATTGAGCACATCTACCGAAACCGCAAGCACTGGCATTCCATCAATGTACAGGTGGTATGTGATGCAAAGGGAATCATCACCTCTGTCTATGCAAACTACCCTGGCTCCACCCTTGACAGTTTCATATACAGAATGTCAGCCCTGAGCCGGGTCCTGGAAGCTGGGCAGCATGGCGACACATGGCTCCTAGGTCAGTACAAATGCCCTTGCACATGCATGCAAGACACACACAGACAAATATCCAAACCCTAATAATCTCAACTATTATCACCTCCCCAGGGGACAGTGCCTACCCTCTGAGCAACCACATGATGACGCCAATCCGGAACCCCACCACACCACCCCAGGTAAGATACAACGCCGCCCATATTGCAACCAGGGGCATAGTGGAGCGCACATTCGGAGTGCTCAAGTCACGTTTCCTCTCCCTTGATCGCTCTGGTGGGCAACTACTCTATGCACCACCAGTAGCGTGCAGGATCAATGTGGCAGCATGTGTCCTGCACAATGTTGCAACACGGCAGGGCGTCCCGGTAGACATGGTGGTGCCCCCACATCCCCAACCACAGGCACAGGCGCTGCCCATGGGAGGGGACAGGGCACGTGGCGAGGAAGCCCGGACCCAGCATGTGGCCACATTTTTCACCTAAACTCCCACCCCTGCGGAGTGCACACAGGCCTGGCACATACCAGGTGACAATCGATGATGACAAAGAGACAGTCAACTGTCACAACCCTACCACCCTGAGATAGTTGCCATGGAAGTGCCACATCGTCTGCATCCCTAGCTACTTAAACACAAGCTATCCTGTGTGACCAAAAGGCACACATATGACATATGACATGATATGGTCCATACACAAGTATTCCAAGGCGCAATGAGGCAGGGAGGCGGGAACAAGGGAACATAGAGAACGGTACTACTAGGCCAGGTGTCATTGAGATCGTGCAGGGGTAGGGGGAAGGGAAAAGTGCAAGGGGAAGGGCGGGGGGGAGTCCAGTACAGGGGAAGTAGCCCAAAAAAATAATACATAGGTCGCCTGGTGGCAACTGCAAAGGTAAGTGCAGACAAGTGCTGGGAAGGGAGGGCTGTAGGGATAGAGAGACAGTACTGCAGTGCAGGGGTTGCCAGGGAGGCAGTGCAAGTGGAGAGTGGCTGGGCCAGGGACCGAGGTCGGTGGGAGCGGCCCAGTTGCAGCTCCTGTGCAGTTCCAGTGAAGAATTCTGCAAGGGAGAGGCAGAGAGTAAGCAGAAGCAAAGAGGAAGGTCTTGAGGTGCTTCCAGAACTGGAAATGGTTCCCCTCAAGTTCAAGTCAGGCAGGAAGTCTGTTCCAGGGGGAGGACCCTACTGCGGAGAGAAATCTACCCCCAGCTAGTTGCTCTGAGAAGCGGATGACCCGGACATGCAAGGTGTGCATCACACACACCTGCAAAACAGGCCATGGCCATCACTGTCATGTCACTCAAACCCTCCCAAACATCAACATGACCTGGCAAGCAATACCCATACACCAACGCAGTAACGATAAGGTACACATTGCCATGTCCTAAATGTACACTGGCATCGGACAATGATGCCTGACCCGGAATCAGATGAAATGACAGACCAACAAAATCTCCCACCCAAAATAAGTCATTTCCAAATGCATTACAACAGTCGTAGACGTAACATCACAATGAATGCCTGTCTACATGCACATTATGCATTGCAAAATCAACACTGCAGCTCATGTGTGCAGTGTCCTACTCCTGCATCACACTGCTCAGCGCACAGCACAGTGAACAGCCATTGTGTGTGATGCACACCCTGAGCATCACATCTAAGTGACAGACCACATCAAACTTCAAATTAGGCATGTACTGGATCCATAATCGGTCACAGAACACGTGCTGCCGGGACACAGTGGGCACCAGAAGGCAAACAGTGTACACGTGGATATGCAAGGGTGGGAGTACATGTAGTGCATCAGAGTGCAAGTGTGTGGTTCTGCAAGGACATGCACTCCACATATGCATGTGCACTCAAGTGACCATCAGTGTTCCCTACACATCACATGTGAACATCCACCATGTGTACACCCCAGCATGTCAAACCACAACTATCCCCTCGCACCTGAAAGGAAAACACAACACATGAACAGGCATTGATCAGCAGAACACAACATGTACATAGGATACCACCATTACTATGTCAGAGTTCTCATCACACTGCAGGGCAAGGCAACTATCAACAACAACCCCCCTCCCTCACAAATGACCATGACCCACTGAACAACTGCACCTGGGTCATGGAGCCTCCAAACCTCAATTTCACCTGGCCACAGGATCACCTTTACCCTTCGTCACCATCTCCCACCTTGTGTGTACAAAGATGCCTGAACCCTCAGAATCCACACTCATTTCCAAAATCACAAAATCCAAAGCATAAAAACGAACCCGAACACCCTCCAGTAGATGACTTGACGTAGCAGTACCTCACAAAGGCCAAGTACTACCACAATGATGCAACAACCAAGGTAGCACAGCAAAACAATGTCACGACAGGATGTCAGACATGTGTGGTACATGACATAGGATGATGCACCGTGAATGGATGTGTACTGTCACAGGTCCCCTGTACAGGCGCAGGAGTGTCACGAAACAACCACCCCCACCATGTCCCGGGTGCCTGCAAGGTCAAACTCACACAGGCCCCTGAGACCCTGGTGGGGAATGAGGTTCAGGGATATGCAGTCGGGACAGGTGTTGACACACTGGATGACTGGAATGAGTGGCAGGAGAGGGGAGGAGGGAATGCACGAAAATGTACAACCTGCATGAACACATACACAATCCAAACAAACTTGGACATCATTGTCATGGCCTTCTGTAGTCCAGGCTCAGGAGTGGTACGAACCAACCACCCCCTCTAGGGTTTTGGCGCCTGCAAGTTCGGGGCTTACACAGGCATCCGCAACCCCAGTGGGGAAAGAGGGTCAGGGAACGTTGCTTGGATAGGCACGGGAAGCAGGAACACCGGGTAGAGGGTACAGGTTTCAAAATTGCATAGGATCACGGGTGATTAGGGAGAAAAAACATACCAAATTGAACCACACATACATCCATGCATCAGTACACCACCCAGCAAGCCTATGCAGAGCAGTTCGAAAGAAAAACAACAAGACACTTAGCTCTGGTTTTGAGTGCTGGCCTCCTGCCTGCGCACTCTCAGGTCCGGTTACAGGAGCACTGCAATGCTGCAAAGAGAGCCACAGTCAACAACCTGTACGTGCCAATTACACAAAACACTACACCAAACATGCCCCATAGCAACAAACTACTCTACAAACAGACAATCTGTGCTTGATGCTTCGTACCCATATGTAACATCACCCCTGTGACGGGTCATACACAGTCAATGCAGTAAGTCAGCCGCTGGTGGGTGCGTGGCAAATGGAACACCAATGTGTCACAATTCACACAACATGCAATGTTCCCTGGGTAAGCAGACAGACCCATATAGCAAGCCATGACTACAGAGCAAGTTGCGTACCACCATGACCGAAACAAAGTTGGCAGTGCATTTATCATGAAGTACGTGGAAAAGACATGCACTGCACCCGAGTATGTCCCTTGCTGTATGTCCCTGTGAGCTGCCCCTTTCCATGTCTCGGAAGGCTACATGGTTGATACAAGTGCCTCAATGGACCTTGGTGTACCGGAGGGTATGTGCCACTGCCCCTGGATGTGTGCCAGACAACCCTACTATCAACAGCCATCAGTCCACAAACACATCTGAGCTGCATTGTGTGCTTCAACACCAATATTCGTCTAAGCTCACCCTCAGTGCTGTGACTAAGCCTGCATGTGCAACTCGCCTGGTGCAAGCTTTTCTGTGTCGTGGCCCCCCTGTGATGCTCACCTTGCCTTGAGTTCCTTGGAACATGTCAGCAGTTCTAGGATGTGGGTCTGCAATCACTGTGCCTCTGCTTGTGCACACATGTGCATGTGGGCACCAACAAACGGGTCCAGAATTCCGTCGTCCAATGGGCCATGTCTGCTGGCAAAGGTGCTCTGGAGGCTCATCCCCCTGCAGAAAGGGCATGAAACACATGATTAATGCTTCAAAGTCATCTGTGTGTGTCTCATCAGGCATCTCATTACTTGACCATGTAAGAGAGTCACATCACAAATCACACCATCAGTCCATCTTTCACCTCCAAAATGTGGAAGGCTATCTACAGCATGAATTGCAAAAAGCACGTGTACACGAAAGATATGCAACATACTACACAATGCATAGCAATCAATGTCCACATTAATCATGACACACCCCATCTAGCAAAAGCTGAACAGTGGACAATGACACCTAAATCATCCCCACTAGGGGTGTCAACACAACTCACAGCACCAGACATGCCACAGATATGACAGTCCAAAGCCCTTGTGTAATATTCTGTAACACCGAACCATCCTTGCAAGCCCATGGATAAGGAAGGCAGGAGTGGCATATGTGAGTCAAGGACCCCAAGCAGCAAACACATACACAAGACAACCATGAAGGGCCCAGCTGGAACAGACAGTGGATGCCTTCAAAAGCCACAAAGCACCGCACCGTCACATGAAAGCACAATAGACTAGCAATTTTAAACTAACTCAACAATTAACTAATTACACTAACTATGGAAAACCTACATTACCTATTTAAACTAACTATCAAACAGAAACTTAACTAACGAAACTAAAAGAAAAATCAAAAATGGCCACATACGACCCGGGGGGCAGGGGAGGCACCCAGGAGGGGGGAGGTACAGGGTGCTGCTCAACATCCACATGCGATGATGCTGAGCCAAAAAAAAATCCTCCATGGGCTCAACGCCTGCACAGCACGACCTATGTGGGAGATAGATGGTCGTCCAAGTCTGGCTCATCCTGGAAAGGAGGACGTGGAACAGTAGCCTGGCCACGCCTAGCCGCAGCTTGCCCCTCGTCGGCAGCAAGTCTGCCGGACGGGTGAGCCTGGTTCTGTGTGGCGATGTGACATAGGTCTGCATGCAGAACCTCACGTGATATACGTGCTTCCTCTTGCAAGGTAGCATGTGTAACACGGAGTTCCTCCTGCAAGGCCTGGCTGGACAACCGCTGCACCTCCCGGCAAGCCTGTAGCTCAGCCGAGATGGTACGCTCAAGCTGTGCAAACCTCTCCTCTGCCTGCTGCCTCTGGGACATCATAATGACACCCAGAGTGGATCTGAGGGAAGCATACTCCTCCCTCAGGGCATCCATGTGTGCCTCTGCGTGAGCAGCAATTGCTTGACGCAGAGACGACATTTCAGCCTGGCGTGCCCTGTCTGAGGCCGCCATGCCCAGCCTGAGCGAGCGGGCCGTGGACCTTGCCGCCTCCTGCTGGAGAAGCACCTGCCTAGCAGGGGGGAGCACAGATCGGGCCCGGTGACCGCGTTGCCGGGCTTGACCCCTGCGGGACCCAAGGACCGGGGGTCCTCGCTGTGTTGGCACCGCCTGCGGCTGCACGACTACATGCCCCCGTCGACGTGATGTCCCAGGCACATCAGTGACTGGTGTGGAGGGTGACCCTGCGTCCCGATCCACCACAGGCGGAGGAACCAAGACTGTCTGATCCCTCAGTGCAGGTGTCGCAGACAGAGGAGTGTCCACATCAGAATCACTCACCCCTGACACATGGACTTGATGCTCATCCAACTCAACATGGACGTCAGAGTCGTCATCAAGGCTGGACTCATAGGCAGCCAGAGACAAGATGGACTGCAGCACTTGGGGGTTTTCGTGGCCTACCACCCCACAACCCCCACTAGTGCCAGGTTGATGTGGTGTTACCAACCCTGTGTCTGGCATGACAACACCATCCTCCGCCTCCATTGCGTCATCACCTGAAAAATAGAGAGAAAAAGGTCACTACACATGTCAGAAGCACACGACACACACACACACACCGACAGCAAAGGCATCCGGCAGACATGTGACACACAACATATGACCTGGCATGCATGCATGCTGGGTCTACTTTGAATAGCTTCTGTGATCAGACCTGTTGAAAGGTGGAAGTTTCCATGGAAGTGGGTCTATGCAGTGCAGAAAATGTGTACGCCACTCACTACCTACATGTACAAGCACTCCAATGTGTGTGCCAGGAAATGTGAAGGCAGTGCAATGTCAAATTCAGACATCACGTGCATTGTGCATTCAATGTGTACCATGTCTAGAAGCCAAGCACCCCTCCACCCCAGTACCAAAGCAGGGATGCCTAGCATGGTATCAAAAGGCTGACCATACACCTGTGTATTGACAGGCAGTGTTGACTGGCATCAACAGCTTAATGTGATTCAAATTACAACACTGCAAATGATGCTGGGACAGTTGGCAGGACACATGATAAACTCCAGAGGCCGCCCACGTGTGAAGAAGACACAAGAGTTGGACAGAGTCATTGGCCATTGAACAGGATGAGGCCTGTGAGCCACACAGATTGTCAGGGCCTAAACATGTGTGCAACGCAGGACTGAGCCACAGTTGACATGGGGAGGCCGATGAGATGGCAGGCAATGTATGTAACCAAGGACTCATATTACAGTGATCATCCAGTCAAGGACACATAGGGGCATGCGTGCAATGCACATGGAGCATGAATGGGCACTCATGTCCCTGCGAGACATCTGACCCATGCACAGTACAAGTGAGATACCCTGCATCGCGTACTAAGGCTGTACCAAACGGCATATGTCTGGCAGTTTCTACGCTGGAAGTTAGCATCTACACAGGACACATGAACAAGAAACTACACATTGGCAAGATTGAAGCAGACCAGTGCAAAGGTGGAACTGGAGTGCAGAGTGGCGGAGGAGGGGCAAGGGAGCATGCCCACATGGAGTCCCGCATGCAGGCAGAGGAGACATGCATGACGGTAGCATTGCATTACTTACACATCAGAACCATGTACACGTCACATGTAGCAGCAATCATGCACAACATATCCCACAAGTGAAACACACACATCCTCAACAAACACGCATCAACACTCACTGGACTGGGCATGAAAGTCCAGCATCTCTCCCACTCTTTCGACCAATTCAGGTGGTATGAACTCCGCAACGAGAGCCTCATGCGGAGTGAGTTCTTCTTCCTCTGGGGCAGGCCCACCGCCAGTCACCAGAGTCAAGTTGTAATTTGAGGCACGCTTGGCCTTAGTGCTGCGCTTGATGTCATTCCAACACTTTTTGCACTCCTGCGCCGTGCGCACCTCATGGCCGAATGAACTGACATGTTCCGCAACATGCTTCCAGTGGGTGTCACGTTGGACAGCCGTAGTCTGACTATTGGCACCCACTAGCATGTCACGGCTGTGGCCCCGCACGTAGTCCACGAGGAAGTCCAGTTCCTGCTTACAGAAAGGCTTCTTCCTCGACGTGCAGGAGGTTGTGGCTGTGTGTGGGGTCCCAGCCTGTGCTGCAGGTGCAACCTTCCTCCTCCTGGACTGTGGTGCAGACCCTGGCTGGCTAATGCCGCCCTGACCAGTATGGCCAGTGAGTTCGGTGGATTGAGCCAAGGGAGTGGCAGGTGGAGGGATGACCAAAGGCCTGACTTGTGTCAGTGGCAGCTGGGTGCCCACTAATGGACCCTCTGCAGCAACATCAGCTGTGGCAGGGTCATTGACCGCAACGGTCCTGGTTGGCAGACTCACAACCGGGGTGCTGTTGGGTGCATCTGCCCCTGCACTTGCCAACACCCGGCTGTTCGGGGCAGCAGATGACATGACTGCCCCAGGGACACGTGTCTTGGTCTGAGCAGCCCGGCGTGCCCCTATGGTTTCCCCCCTGGCCTGTTGGAGATCTACCAAGGGCTCTTCAAGTGCCAACGCAGCCTGCGCTGGCAGACCCTGAGCCTGGCTGGCAGTGTCCACAGCTGCAGCTACCACTACCCTTGGGCCCGTGGCAGTCGATGGAACGGACTGCCGGGTCATACGGGTGCCAGTGCCAGATGCAGGAGCTGCATCCCCCGGAACCACAGGGGGTGGTGGCATGGCTGCACTGACATATGGCACAACATTGTGCTCAAGTGGCGCACCCCTGCCTCTTCCCCCTCTGTGGCTGCCCTGGACACCCTGGAGTCCCCCTACTCCCTGGTCGCCACGTCCCCGACCACGCCCGCCACGAGGAGTACGCCCAGCTGAGGCGTCCCGCACCTTTGGTGGCCTCCCAACTATGGCACAGATGTAGTAGTGCTGGCACAGATGGAGTGGTGCCAATGGGAGGTGTACACCACAATTGACCTGGGCAATTGGGGTGAAGGGGTGGGAAGCAAGATGTTAACAGCCCCCCTGCACCTGCAAGGCTGTATGTGACCCCGGTGATGTGGTGACGGGTCACGCAATGCCCAGGCACCCCAAAACTGCAGTAAAACTGCACGCAACCCTGCAGCCTACGTGCGTGGATTCAACCTCCCGCAGTACGCGGTGGCACCCAGTAACACAAATAACGCGTACGCGTGGGACACGCAAGCTACTATGACATCGAAAATGGGTGCGATACACAGGGGCACCCGCAGTGGGAAAAAGAGCGTGTGCGATGCAGAAAAACACGTGTAGCCAATACCCCCGCCAAAAGAGATACGTCCTTGATAGCTGTGAAGTTGTGATGGCGCGCGAAACAGGAAGCAGCAACACACGTCGGTCTCCACGAAAGGCACGTACAGCGAACTGCTGGGCCCGCTCACCTTTAACCCGTGCTGAGGGAAACGCACGCGCGCGTCACGTCACTTACGCGCATGGGCCCTTTCCTCGTATTACACGCGGACCTGCAGTTTTCCACGTGCGCTTACGCGCATGGGCCCTTTCCTCGTATTGCACGCGGACGTGCAGTTTTTCACACGCGCTTACGCGCATGGGCCCTTTCCTCATATTGCACGCGGACGTGCAGTTTTTCACGCGCGCTGAAATGCCCATGCACGTCTGTACGCGTCACGTCACAGGGGCGCTTGCGCTTGAGGGGCCTTCTGTCCAATGAAAATGCGTATGCGTGCAGACGCACTTACGTGCTAAGGGCCTTTACTCGAATTACACGTTGACGTGCAGATTTTTCACGTGCCAAATCACTCCGTATCAAGCTGGCCACGCGTAAGCACACGGAAGACCACGCTCCTGCCCAGACGGCCGAACTACTGCCCCCCAGAGCCCTGAGCACGCTCCCACCTGCCATCTGCTGCTGCCCACGTGCCCTGCTATTTGCTGCCTGCACATCAGTCAGGGGTGCTGTTGCTGTGACCACCCCTGCTGGAACCGAAGACTCCCGACTGGGATTCCATCGCTGCCCAGCCCCAGGACCCAGTTGCCCACCCACTCCTGCCTCTGGGGTTGTCATGTCGGGGCAAACACCATCTGAGACCACTGACAACCCCAGGCCAGAGAGGCAGAGGGGCACCAGCTTCAGTGCCACCGAAGTTGGTGTCCTGGTGGAGCAAGTCCTGGGGCAGTATGATGCCCTCTTCGGAAGTTCCCGCGCCGACAAGGAAGGACGGACTCGGATCTGGACTGCAATCGTGACTGCCATCAACGCGAAGGGGGTGGCAGTCCGCGACTTACAACATGTCAAGAAGCGCTGGGAGGACTTCAGGTCCCGGACCCTGAACAAGGCCCGGCGCCTCTTGAAGGCAGCGGATGCCAAGGGGCGCCGGGGCCACTTGTCGGAAGAACAGATGAGGGTCCTGGAACGCATATCCCCAGCGCTCCACGTCCAGGTCCTTGAGAGGCAGACCTGTCTGGAGTCGAGCGGTGAGTGTACATGCATCCTGATTGTGAGCAGTGCGTGTGGTGATTATTCAGTAGTGTGCAGGTTGCACATCTGTTTGTATGGGGTCGAGTATGGGTGGGGGTGTACAGGGCCGTGGGGCTAACACATGCGAGGGCTGGAATGTGTGAGACATGGATGGTGCTTGTGTGTGTAGGCTTGCATGCCAAATGCAGTTGGTGGGCACACATGTTTGGATGTATGTGTATGTAAGTAGACATGTCTGTGATGTCACGCATGTATGTTGTTTTCGGCTGCATGTATCAGCACTGTGTACATGTGCATGTGTGTGTATTTGACAAGGGTGCAACAGTGATGCAACATGGATGTATGTGACAGCGGTATGTGGAAGCCTGATTGGCAGATGTGACATGGATGCCCGTCTGAACACTGCAACACTTGGCAGAGGTGTACACATGCATGCAAGTGTGGTGGTGTGTGTACATGTGTGGTGCACTTCCTGTGTTGCATATGATGTCTGGCTCACCTTGGGCTGCTCATGCTGTTGTATGTGTATGGATGGTGCTGGCAGTTGCGATATGGCTGTGGTATGGCTCATGTGTGCGAGTTGAAATGACATGTGTGTTGGGGATTGTGATGACATGTCTGAGGTTTGCCAATGCCACTCATGTACAACTGTCATGTGTTTATGTGTCCATTGTACAGTGCCTTGATGCCTGTGTTTTGTTTCTCCCTGTCTGCAGCGTCAACTGATGAAGAGGGCGGAGAAGGTGCTGTGGAGCACAGCGGCGGGGATCCCACCGCCCGCCGAGACGCTAGGCCCGACTCCCCTCCCATGTTGTGATCTCGTCGGGGAGTGAGGAGTCCGGTGCCGCGTCCCAGGCCGCAGCTGCTGGGGGGAGGTCCAAGAGGCGGAGGTTGGAGTTGGACTCCTCTGCAGCAAAAGGGGCAGCTGGGACCCCATAGGGCCCAACGGGGGAAGAAAGCACAGAGTCATCCAGGTTGGTGGGGGGTTTGGTGGAGGAGGAGGCCGTGCAAGCACCAGAGACGGGGTCTGGAGGTGGGGATCCCAATGGTGCTAGTGGTGCAGTGCAGGACCAGGGACAGGAGGCAGCACAGGCCGCCGCGGAGGTGCCTGTGTGCAATACTGTCCCTGCATCATCTTGCACCAGCAGGGATGCCTACGTCCAGACCTGTTTTCAGGCAGGGGATGAGCTCACGTCAACTGGCCTTCCTCTGCCTGCGGACGTGGCTATCCGGGTCCGGGTGGAGCCTGTCCTGGCTGGTGTGGCGTTGCGTCAACGGGCCATGCGAGGTGACCTGCAGTCTTTTCATGAGGAGACTGCACGTCATCTCGAATGGCTCGTTGACCAAGTCAGCCTGCTGGGACAGGTCACCCAGGCCGGATTCCTCCGTCTGATGGTGCTTGCTACGACCCCCTCCTCAACTGGACCCCCTACGCGCCAGTCGTCCTCCGTGCCATCTTCCCACCCATCAGTCACCTGGGTGCCCTGTGGAGCTGCCTCTGACGGTGCGGCCAGGCTGGTGGAGGAGGCATCCCTGCCACAGTCGGGAGTTGGACGTCCAGCAGGGGTGGCCACATCTACGACTGCACCCCAGCCGGCCGAGGATGTGCAAGCAGCAGCAGCAACAGCAACGTGGTGGGAGCCATGAAGGCTCGGGGCCTTCAACATCGGAGGGGCAGGCATCGGCCGGAGGGCAGGAGGACCCAGGACAGAGAGTGTCTTCCGTGTGGCAGCGGTTGGGCCACGCCATAGATGCGGAGCGGCAGCCAGCGGGCGGAAGAGGCACGGCTCACAATGGTCAGGGCGGAGAACTCCATGCGGAGGGCCCTGAGGCGGGCCGAGTGCCTCGAGGCAATCCGCAGGGGTTTGGAGGTGGACACGTCGACGGCCCTGCGGACCCTCGGGGCCATGGAGGAGGACCGCCTCCGGACATTGAGGAGGAGTTTGATGATGCCCTGGCCCGGGACATCCACAAGTGAGCCGTGAAACTAGCCCGCTGCCCTTGTACATAGTTATGTAGGTAGTGTTAGGTTTCATTTTTGTTTTGATTTTATTTGGACCTTTCGGACATTGGCCACATTTTTGTATATAGTTTATTTTATTAGTTAGTGTAGTTAGATTAATTATGAGTGGGTGGATGCAATACTCGGGTGGGTGTTTTGCATTTGGAGGCTGACCATAGGGACCAGGGATCTAGATTGTGATGACATGTTGGCTGGGGAACATGAGTTGGACATGGGTGGGGGCCTGCTGGCAGGTGCCCCACAGTGCTGGGGGGTGGGGGTGGTGGGGAACATGAGTTGGACATGGGTGGGGGCCTGCTGGCAGGTGCCCCACAGTGCTGGGGGGTGGGGGGGTGGGGAACATGAGTTGGACATGGGTGGGGGCCTGCTGGCAGGTGCCCCTCAGTGCTGGGGGGTGGGGGTGGTGTGGAACATGAGTTGGACATGGGTGGGGGCCTGCTGGCAGGTGCCCCACAGTGCTGGGGGGTGGGGGTGGTGGGGAACATGAGTTGGACATGGGTGGGGGCCTGCTGGCAGGTGCCCCACAGTGCTGGGGGGTGGGGGTGGTGGGGAACATGAGTTGGACATGGGTGGAGGCCTGCTGGCAGGTGCCCCACAGTGCTGGGGGGTGGGGGGTGGTGGGAGACATGGGTGGGGGCCTGCTGGCAGGTGCCCCACAGTGCTGTGGGGTGGGGGTGGTGGGGAACATGAGTTGGACATGGGTGGGGGCCTGCTGGCAGGTGCCCCACAGTGCTGGGGGGGTGGTGGGAGACATGGGTGGGGGCCTGCTGGCAGGTGCCCCACAGTGCTGGGGGGTGGGGTGGTGGGGAACATGAGTTGGACATGGGTGGGGGCCTGCTGGCAGGTGCCCCACAGTGCTGTGGGTGGGGTGGTGGGGAACATGAGTTGGACATGGGTGGGGGCCTGCTGGCAGGTGCCCCACAGTGCAGGGGGGTGGGGGTGGTGGGGAACATGAGTTGGACATGGGTGGGGGCCTGCTGGCAGGTGCCCCACAGTGCTGGGGGGTGGGGGTGGTGGGGAACATGAGTTGGACATGGGTGGGGGCTTGCTGGCAGGTGCCCCACAATGCTGGGGGGTGTGGGTGGTGGGGAACATGAGTTGGACATGGGTGGGGGCCTGCTGGCAGGTGCCCCACGGTGCTGGGGGGGGTGGGGGTGGTGGGGAACATGAGTTGGACATGGGTGGGGGCCTGCTGGCAGGTGCCCCACAGTGCTGGGGGTGGGGGTGGTGAGAGACATGGGTGGGGGCCTGCTGGCAGGTGCCCCACAGTGCTGGGGGGTGGGGGCGGTGGGGAACATGAGTTGGACATGGGTGGGGGACTGCTGGCAGGTGCCCCACAGTGCTGGGGGGTGGGGGCGTGGGGAACATGAGTTGGACATGGGTGGGGGCCTGCTGGCAGGTGCCCCACAGTGCTGGTGGGTGGGGGTGCTGGGGAACATGAGTTGGACATGGGTGGGGGCCTGCTGGCAGGTGCCCCACAGTGCTGGGGGGTGGGGGTGGTGGGAGACATGGGTGGGGGCCTGGTGGAGGCTGCCCCTGGTGGCTGGGGGGTGGGGGTGCTGGGAGACATGGGTGGGGGCCTGGCGGAGGCTGCCCCTGCACTGCTGGGGGGGTGGGGGTGGTGGGAGACATGGGTGGGGGCCTGGTGGTGGGTGCCCCTGCACTGCTGGGGGGTGGGGGGGTGGGAGACATGGGTGGAGGCTGCCCCTGGTGGCTGGGGGTGGGGGTGGTGGGGAACATGAGTTGGACATGGGTGGGGGCCTGCTGGCAGGTGCCCCACAGTGCTGGGGGTGGGGGTGGTGGGAGACATGGGTGGGGGCCTGGTGGAGGCTGCCCCTGGTGGCTGTGGGGTGGGGGTGGTGGGAGACATGGGTGGGGGCCTGGTGGAGGCTGCCCCTGGGGGGTGGGGGTGGTGGGAGACATGGGTGGGGGCCTGGTGGTGGGTGTCCCTGCACTCCTGGGGGGGCGTGGGAGATATGGGTGGGGGCCTGGTGGAGGCTGCCCCTGGTGGCTAGGGGGTGGGGGTGGTGGGGCACATGAGTTGGACATGGGTGGGGGCCTGCTATCAGGTGCCCCACAGTGCTGGGGGGTGGGGGTGGTGGGAGACATGGGTGGGGGCCTGGTGGAGGCTGCCCCTAGTGGCTGGGGGTTGGGGGTGCTGGGAGACATGGGTGGGGGCCTGGTGGAGGCTGCCCCTGGGGGGTGGGGGTGCTGGGAGACATGGGTGGGGGCCTGGTGGAGGCTGCCCCTGCACTGCTGGGGGGTGGGGGTGGTGGGAGACATGGGTGGGGGCCTGGTGGAGGCTGCCCCTGGTGGCTGGGGGGGTGGGGGTGGTGGGAGACATGGGTGGGGCCTGGTGGAGGCTGCCCCTGGTGGCTGGGGGGTGGGGGTGGTGGGAGACATGGGTGGGGGCCTGGTGGAGGGTGCCCCTGCACTGCTGGGAGGGTGGGAGTGGTGGGAGACATGGGTGGGGGTCTGGTGGAGGCTGCCCCTGGTGGCTGGGGGGTGGGGGTGGTGGGTGCCCCTGCACTGCTGGGGGTGGGAGACCTGGGTGGGGGCCTGGTGGAGGCTGCCGCTGGTGGCTGGGGGGTGGGGGTGGTGGGGAACATGAGTTGGACATGGGTGGGGGCCTGCTTTCAGGTGCCCCACAGTGCTGGGGGGTGGGGGTGGTGGGAGACATGGGTGGGGGCCTGGTGGAGGCTGCCCCTGGTGGCTGGGGGGTGGGGGTGCTGGGAGACCTCGGTGGGGGCCTGGTGGAGGCTGCCCCTGCACTGCTGGGGGGTGGGGGTGCTGGGAGACATGGGTGGGGGCCTGGTGGTGGGTGCCCCACAGTGCTGGGGGGGTGGGGGTGGTGGGAGACATGGGTGGGGGCCTGGTGGAGGCTGCCCCTGGTGGCTGGGGGGTGGGGGTGGTGGGAGACATGGGTGGGGGCCTGGTGGAGGCTGCCCCTGGGGGGTGGGGGTGCTGGGAGACATGGGTGGGGGCCTGGTGGAGGCTGCCCCTGCACTGCTGGGGGGTGGGGTGCTGGGAGACATGGGTGGGGGCCTGGTGGTGGGTGCCCCACAGTGCTGGGGGGGTGGGGGTGGGGGTGGTGGGAGACATGGGTGGGGGCCTGGTGGAGGCTGCCCCTGGTGGCTGGGGTGTGGGGGTGCTGGGAGACATGGGTGGGGGCCTGGTGGAGGGTGCCCCTGATGGCTGGGGGTGCAGGGGGACATGCGTTGGTGGGCAGTAGTGCAAGTTGACATGTGGGTTGGCTGGGGGTCATGGCCATGGTGGATGGTGTGCCTGCAGGACATGTGCAGGGTAGGCCCCTGTGGTGTGAGCCACCTGCAGGGGCCGTGGAGGGTATAGAGGGAACACCTGGGAGGACCCACACGTGCAATTCACGTGTGGTGCTCCCCGCGCACCCCTGTAATACACGTACCCTGATGGAATTGCATGTGGAACTTCCCGCGCACCCCTGAAATGCGCGTACCCTGCTCGCACGGGCCCAATCGCGTGTGGAACTTCCCACACACCCCTGGAATACACGTACCCTGATGGAATCGCGTGTGGAAATTCCCACGCACCCCTGGAATACACGTACCCTGCTGATGTCACGTGTGAAACTTCCCCCACACCACGAAATACACAGACCCTGATGAGATCGCGTGTGGAACTTCCCGCGCACCCCTGAAATACACGTGCCCTGCTGATGTTGCGTGTGAAACTTCCCCCGCACCCCAAAATACACGTACCATGATGAAATCGCGTGTGTAATTTCCCGCGCACCCCTGAAATACATGTACCCTGCTAAAATCGCGGGTGGCACTTCCCGCGCACCCCTGAGATACGCGTACCCCCAATCGTGTGTGGAAATTCCTGCGAACCCCTGAAATACACGTACCCTGCTGAAATCGCGTGTGGCACTTCCCGCGCACCCCTGAGATACGCGTACCCTGCTCGCACAGGCCCAATCGCGTGTGGAAATTCCCGCGCACCCCTGAAATACACGTACCCTGCTGAAATTGCGTGTGGCACTTCCCGCGCACCCCTGAGATAAGCGTACCCTGCGGAAATCGCGTGTGGAACTTCCCGCGCACCCCTGAAATACGCGTACCCTGCTCGCATGGGGCCAATCGCGTGAGGTACTTCCCGCGCACCCCAGTGATACACGTAGCCCGCTTGCCGTGCTGGTACAGGGTTAGCGCAGCTCTTTGCACTGGATTGGGTATATTGATGGCTTTTCCCTGCGCGAGAGGCGTTCTTGGGGGCGTAACTGGCGCTGCTGCAGGGTCGCTGCGCCACTGTGCGCCACGGCTGGTTTTGGTGGCTGGAATCCATGAATACGCTGTGCGCGGAAATAGATTTTAGCGCACGCGGCTGGCGCAGGGATTCGCACGCGCACACTGTGCGCTAGCCGCGTGCGCCACTTGTGCGCTGAATTCTATGAATTACCCCCTTAAACTTTACAGTTTCAAGTATTGCAGTGTTTATGTTAAGTAACAAAAACAGAGAGGGTATTGTTGAAAGTGAGGCGTCTGCCAGAGCGTGAGTACATTCATGGCCACTAAGAAATGTACCAGTGCCACATTGTTCTGTGCGGGACTTAATTGAGATATATAACGCCTGTATTACTCCCAAGTATTTTATATGGCACATAAACTTACCTGATGGTTACAATTAACTGGCTGGATCAGTTAGAGATCAGGTTATGGAGAACAGCACTGGGACTTCCTGTGTGCTGCCCCATACAGGCAATAAGAATTGAATTAGATATTATATCATTAAAACGTTCCTACAATTAAAACGTAGCACACTAAGATAACCATATATTACACCTATTCAGTTATATGTTAAAATCAAATTCTCAAAAAACGAGGCCAGGAATTTGCTCAGGCCTGCGATAGATATCGTGCAGATATAGTTTCAATTGTGATTTGTCCGGGGGCTTCACACCTTGCACTTAAATAAGAAAGCAATTTTGTGGGACAGAGTCAAGAATGTAACATAATTAGCACAAAAAAAGTTATAATATTTGAAACCACATCGCTATTTCACTATTTTATTTTAATAAAAGCCGAAAACCGTACAGGCATCAGGGCTTGACAAAAACACTGAAGTCAAGAACATGAAGCACAGGGCTGCTGACAGATACTGGGGCAGAGAGAAAAGACATGTTTATGCATATTTGTTTATAATTCAAACAAGTATGTTTTCAGACTTTTCCGAAAGGATAATAGATTTCTTTCTAGACGCAAGTATGGAGAGAAGGTATTCCAAGTAATAGATGCAATGTATGGAAATGATTCGCCATTAGATTTTATCTATTTGGGGCGTGGGCAGCTCAGCAACATATTACTCGAGCACAGCATTTTATTTGGCTGGTAGATTGTTTATTTATTTTGTTTTTATGGCGCGCCACACATCCGTAGGTCTCAGGGCGCACACAAAACACACACAGGAAGCTGGATCAGAAGGAGAGCACAGAGGAGAAGTTCAGTTTATGCAAGATTGAAAAGCCGAGTCTCAATATTTATATGTATCTCTTTTTCAGGTAATCCGGTGCTGCACCATAGACTGCCTTATGGACTAAGACCACCGTCTTAAATTAAAATTGCACTCTGGCCTTGATTGGACGCCAATGGAAAGATTTTTGATATGCTGTAATATGTCCCCCCCCCCTTGGAACTTGGTTTATGATGCAATTATCCACATTTTGAACAACTTGGAGTGCGTGCATGCTTTTCATGGAAGCACCGCCCAACAGGGAATTACAATAATCCACTCTTGGTAGAATTGTGACTCTTGCCAACGTTTCATAACTTTCATCTGAAATCATTGGTCTGATTTTCCTCAGTAGCTTCAGATGATAATGTGCATTGTGTACGATCCCATTGACTTGTGCCTCAGAGCTAAAGCTACAATCCAAGTATGTAGCTAGAGTTTTTACTTTTGTTTGTGTCTTGAAATAATATCCATCCAACAAGAAATGTGCATATTTAGGGTCTAATTTAGACCTCATATGTATTGAACCAAAAAGTAGCAGTTCCATTTGGGCATCGTTTAGACACATCCTGTGCTTTGTCGTCGCTATTTTAAAAGTGGCATTCACTTTACTGGTGTCCTGATCGTAATCCCCTCCAGTTTCAACAAAAGCAGAGTATCATCAGCATAATTTGTAAAATGGATGTTAAATCTAATGGGATGCTAATTAGGTTTATTTGACAACTTGTGATTAGATGTACTGCCCTCACTGATGATATTGCACCCCAGACTCAGAAAACAGCTATCTAAACGGTTGTGCAACACGTTGCCCTACGCTGTGTAATTTGTACATAGAAGGACCTATAGTAAATGTGTACGCAACTTGGAACATATTGGCACAGGTGTATTTTGGTCTGTATGTTTATCTGGTACACCAATTGCCCTGATAAGTTAGCTTTCCGGCCTTTGGATAGCTATTCTGCAGAAATTAGATATTTAACAAATCACAAATAACTGAATGACTATTGTCACTAGCAATAATAGAAAGTAATTGGATATATATGAACGCAATATAGCATTTGGAACAAAATGCACCATGTAAGGCAATGAATGTATTTGATGTATTGATAGAATGTAATTTTAATATTATAAAAATGCATATATGTTTTATGTCTATTTTGCTTTATGGGATTTTAATTGTTTATACATTAGTGCAGAAAGTTATTTTAACTGTAGAACACTTAAGTATTTATTTTTAAAAAAATAGCCCTGTATTAACAAGCATAGTTTTCCAAGAGAAAACACAAAAAAATTCCAGGAAGGGGATAAAGGAATCATTGGTTGACATGGTCGGGAAAACCTGCAGTAATGGCAAATCAGGGGAGAAAAGGGAACAGAAAACAATCAATTGTTGTAAGTAACGAGTCAGAAAGAAATGCAGTAAATTCAGAATCATAGAACCCACGGTTTACCGTATCTCGGTTTTGACTCCTGGTTAGACACTTCTCCCAAAACATCTTTAAATGCCGACAGATGATATTAGGGCTGTCTCAAATTCATCCTTATTCATGAAAACATTACAGAAAGGTATTGTTCTTGTAAGTCTCAGTTCCTAATTAATAAGTCAGGAACCAGGGCCTCATTACAAATATGGCGGTGTGGGAATAAAACAGTGGCAATGCAGTGTTAACCCTGTTACCTCTGCATTACCACACCACCGTACTACAACTTTGGTAAAACAGAGGAAAATCCTCCAGAACATGCTGGAGGTAATTCTGCCGCTTTACCGTCAAAAATCGGCGGAATTACCTATAGACTGCATAGATGGGGACTAGCACTGCCATACCACCATAGGTACTCAAGCAGTAATTCCGCTGGACCAAGTGGCCGTGACAGTAAATCTGTGTTGAGATATGTTAGGGAGAATTCTCAAAAATGTGCTAATTCCTCTCTACCTTAGAGACACCCAGCTCTTTTGCTGAACTTTGGGACTTTGGACTTTTAATTCTAATTTCTTTGTGTTTGTTTCTTTTGGTTATGGAGTCTAACCAATTCCATAGGCATCTTCTTTTGCAATTGTCACACAGCACCCTCGGTGCAGTGACACAGGGAAGCCTTTTAGGCTTTCCCAAGGTTTAGCTACCTTCTCTGGGATAAACTACTGTTTCCCAGAATAAGTAAAGTGAAATTGACTTTACTAGTCTTTTAAATTCTTAGACCCAGCACACCCTATTTTACAATAGAGTGCTGGAGGAGTTACTTAGTATCCCTGTGTATAGATACTCATGTAGCAGTCAAATGCTACCTGTAGAGATCAGCAATATCATTTGCGGTGCTAGGCTGCGCGTGCTGTCACGCGAACCCCTGTTCCTTTGTTATGATTCGGGGACTGGAGTTTGTGTGACAGCAGTGTCGGTTGGTGAGAGACGGAGAAAGGAGTGGTGCCGGCGGGCTTGTATAAATAAACTAAGCAAACTTACTTCGTGTTGCCATTGCCTTGTTTTTACATTTGTTGACGAGGAAAAAGAACTCCCTACGAGCCCGTGGCGGAGCGCCATCCACAACAAGACACACGCGGTGGGCTCCGGTGCCTCCTGCATCTCTCATACCCAGAAGAGAGCGCAGTGCGAGGTGCCGGCGGGGACCTGCAGTCTGCTCGCTCTCCGTCGGAAACGGCATTGGGATCTCCGGCCCCGCTACCTGTCCTCTGACGGTTTCCAGGTGAGGAGAGGCGCAGGGGTAGCGGGGAGGAGATCGGACCGAACTGGGCGATCGTCGAGGCCACACAAGCAGCGCGGCTCGCAAAGGCGCACTCTTGTAGCCACGCCTTTTTGGCACATCCTTTGAGCTAGAAAAACAAGCCCTAATGTCACAGGAAAAGAAAAAATAAATAAACGAATACCCAAACTAGTTCGATACTGTATAGTGGGAGTCAGCAGAGAAGATTGTTAAGGAAACTTTATGTTTGAGTCGTGCTGAAGGCATAGTAAGGAAGAATACATATACACAATAATTGCTGCTCCAAAAAGAGTAAAAGTACTGTCCAGAGTTATATACATTCTGAATAGTCAAGAAGAGGCTAGGGGTGCCAGGACGTTGGAAACATGGCAGCAGCTAGCATGGCCCCTCCTCCACCTTTTTTAAAGGAACCAGGTGTTCCACCTATAAGATGGGACAGGTGGAAGAAACTTTTTGACACCTGGTGGCAATTGGAGGGGATACATTTGCTGCAGCAAGAAAGGAAGCAATACTTCTACACAATCTGGGCACGGAGGGTCGCAGTGTATATGATGGTCTTCCACAACCTCCTCAAGAAGGCCAAGGAGAAGTGGATCAGTATACTCAAGCTGAAAAAAAACTGGAAATTCATTTTGAGGCAAAAAAAAACAACGTTTGAGAGAAACAAATTTTTCCAAAGGATACAGGATCCCAGTGGACCAGTGGAGAATTTTATTGCAGCGTTAAGGTCTTTGAGTCACACCTGTGAATTTGGGCAATTGACAGATTCGCTGATACGGGATCAGTTAGTAAGGTGCACTAATAACCTGAAAATTCAGGAAAGATTATTAACGAAGATGCATCCCTGGAAGTAGCAGTGTAGACTGCCAGAAGCATGGAGCAAACCCATAAGTACATGGCGACCATGAAAGGAGAGAAACAAGAAGGTGAAGTGGTAGCTGTGAGAGGAAGCAGGAGAATCAATACAAATAAAGAGACCAAGTGCTACAAGTGTGGAAGTAATCGGCATCTATCCACGAGCGCATTTTGCCCTGCGAGAAATGTTTCATGTTTAAAATGCAAAAAGAAGGGACATTTTGCAAGAGTCTGCAGGGAATCGAATCAAGTACACTATATTGAGACTGGTACTAGAATTCCAGAACAAGAAGAAAATGAGTGTGGTCCAGAATTTGCAAATGAAGCATGTGCTGGAGATAGCGGAAGTGTCAAGTAAAGGGAGTTCTCCTACAGATGTATTCATGATAGATGGAAGAGTTGTCACACTTAAAGTGGATAGTTGCTCGCCTTGGACTTTAATGTCCAAAAAGACTTATGAGAACTGTCTGCGAGGCTCAATCAACGATCTTAAATAGCACACCATAGAGCCATATGCCTATGGCAATGTGAAGATTGAGATTTTAGGAAAATTTGAGGCAAAGAAGTTGAGTCCGATGTATATGTGACAAGGGAAGGATCTTCCCTAGTAGGGTGGAGTGAACAGCATACATTGGGTATTCGTATACAAGCAAATGCTGAAGAGCTGGTTACTATTGCAGAAGTTAATGACAAGTGGGAAAATAAGTTTCCGGATGTGTTCCAAAGAGAGTTGGGATGCTCAAGGGGTTTGAGCATGAAATTTGTATGAAGGCTGGAGCTATACCAAGAGTGCATAAAGTGATGCCTGTACCTCATGATTCGAGAGAAAAATTGAAGGCAGAAATAGAGACTTTGTTGCAGAAGGGAATCATAGAGCAAAGTGAGAGTTCGGAGTGGTTATTGTCTATTGTGGTGGCAATGAAACCTAATGGACAATGAAGACTTTGTGTGGACATGAAAGATCTCAATAAGAATATACTTGTCGCCAGGCATCCTCTACCAATAATTGGGGATACATTGTCAACACTTAAAGGAGCTGAAGTATTTTCGGTGATCGACCTTTCTCAAGCATACCACCAGATTCCGTTGAAAGAAAACTGCCAGCATCTGACTGCGTTCATAACGCCCTTTGGAACTTTCAAATATTGCAGAATGCCTTTCGGGCTTGCTTCTACGGCTTCGGTGTTTCAGAGTGATGGATACTATATTGGATGGGATAGAGAACATTGTGAAATTTCAGGATGATGTACTTATATGTGCAAATAGCGTGGTTGAACATGAGGTCTTGACAAGAGTGTTGAGCAGATTGTCTGATGTTGGTTTGACCGTGAGGAGAGACAAGTGCAAAATAGGAGTTGATAGAGTGGAATATCTCGGACATGAAATTGATAAGAGTGGAGTGAGACCTAAGAAATGTTTGGTGGAGGCAGTAAAAAGTGCGCCTGTACCTTCTAATAAAGATCAAGTGAGGTCCTTTTTAGGTCTTGCGGAATACTATCATACATTTGTTAAGGATTTTGCGATGGTCTCCAACCCATTAAGAATGTTGCTGAAAAAAGGTAACAAGTTTGAATGGTCCTCTGAGTGTAGTATAGCATTTAAAAGCATTAAGGATGCGATTAGTAAAGCTCCCTCAATTGGAAAGTTTGATTCTTCAGATAAAACTGTGTTGGTGGTAGATGCTAGTGTGTTAGGACTAGGAGCCACCTTAATACAATATGACAGTGAAAATGAAGAAAGGGTAATTGCCTTTTGCATCAAGGGCGTTGAAGGGAGCGGAGAGTAAATATTCTGTTATTGAAAGGGAGACGTTGGCTATGTTCTGGGCCATCATGCACTTTAAGTATTTTTTGTGGGGCATGCATTTTATTGTTAGATCTGACCACAAGCCACTAGTGCAACTATCTGAGAGTGGAAGGTGGGCTTCAGGTTCTCCCAGGATAAGCAAATGGGGATTAGGTTTACAGGTGTTTAATTTTGAGATGAGTTTTCTACCGGGGAAAAAAATGTAGTGGCGGACTGTTTGTCCGGGTTACCCATTGAGGACATTCCAGTTAATGTTGGTGAAAGTGAAACAGAGGAATCAGTTCTAGCCGAGGTTTTTGGTGCGATAAGTGAGGAGACGTGGTCAAAAGGAGAAGAGTCTGATTTGGAACTTAAATTAGTTAAGGAGTGGACTGTGAAGGGATGGCCTCAAAAGAAAACATTGGAGAGAAAATGTGATGTTTGGTGGGAGTTTAAGGAGGAATTGAACATTTATGACAATAAGCTAAGGAGAGGGAGATGGATTGTTCCTCCGGAGTCAGTCAGGTTCAGTCTGTTAGAATTGGCTCATGAAGGCCACCCAGGTGAAAGTGCCATGAAAAGGAAACTTCGGAAAAATTATTGGTGGCCGAAGATTGACAAAATGACTGAGAGATGGGTGAAAGATTGTGTATTGTGTCAGACAAGTGACAAGACTAAAATAGTATGTGAGACTATGTTGGTTCCTAGCTCTGTTCCAATTCAACCTTGGTCAAAAGTTGCTGTGGATATCATGGGGCCTATTAGAGGTTTGGGAGGGGGTCTAAGGTTTTTGTTCTTACTTGTTGATTATCATTCAAAATGGGTTTGAGTGGGAGGCGGTCAAAGAAGTCACTGCAGGAGAGTTGATAGCATTTTTGGAGAAAGTATTTCTTAGAGAAGGAGTGCCAACTGAACTAGTCTCGGACAATGGTGTTCAGTTTGTGTCAGAAGCTATGAAATAATTTCTGGCTAGTTACAGCATAAGACACATCAAAACGGCATTGTACCATCCAAGAGCGAATGGTCTGGTTGAGAGGGTCAACCAATGGTTGAAAGAAGGTTTACAATTGGCAATGAGAAAGGGGCAACCTTGGAGAGAGGTTTTGCATGTGATGACATGGAGTTATGTAACCACGCCACATTCGGTGACGGGTTTCACCGTTTGTATCCCTCAAAGGGAGGGAACAAGGAACCAAATTGTGTCCGGGCTGGTTGGGTGTAGCCAAGGTAGTTCAAGTGGATAGAGCACAAATAATGAAACTCGTAAATGCCAGCCAAGAAAAAAATATGGCAAATTTCAATGTTTGTGAGAAAGTGAAAGAACGTGAATGGAAAGTGGGGGAGAGAGTGTATGTGAAGAACCCCAGGTTGGTGAACAAATGTGTAGAAAGCAGATACTTGGGGCCAAAGAGGATGGAAGGGGGTGAAGTGTGGTCAAAAGGAAGGATTGCGAAAGTGCATGGCGTGAATAAGAGAGCAGGGAATGCAGAGAACCGTGGAAAGGTTGGGAGTGAAAATTGAGGTGTGTGGAGTGAGAACCAAAATCAGTAATTCTGGTAGGTTGAGGTCTCAACCGATATGGTTGTAAGACTATGTCAAGCGAGCTTTTACATATGAGTCAATCAAATTCCTATATGCATCATATTTGTTTCACAGTTCACTTTGTCGATTTCTGCTACTTGTTGTTCTGAAATGCATGAACATTATTTTGTTTAAAAATAGAAATGTATTGTTCCTATGTGAAATGTTTTTCTTTCTAAGGGGGGAGATATGTAGAGATCAGCAATATCATTTGCTGTGCTAGGCTGCGTGTGCTGTCACGCGAACCCCTGTTCCTTTGTTATGATTCGGGGACTGGAGTTCGCGTGACAGCAGTGTCGGTTGGTGAGAGACGGAGAAAGGAGTGGTGCCAGCGGGCTCATATAAATAAACTAAGGAAACTTAGTTCGTGTTGCCATTGCCTCGTTTTTACACTACCCTTTTCTCTCAGAATGGCTGGTGGCAGTGGTTTTACAACGAACTACCATGATTTTTCCTGACCGTGAACTATTCGTAGCTCCGGTAACGTTAAGTCGCCGTAGCCATGTTTTTTCAAGATGATGTCTGATCCCCCTTTGTTAAAACAGGTCCCAGTCTTCTTTTTTCACCATTTCTTTGTGAAACGGTCCTTCTAGAGGTTTTCTCTGCGCACCAAACCAGGTTTGGTCTCTTTGTTCATTCGCCTTTGGCGGGCTTCAGGAGTGAAGACCGCCTCTGGTGCCCGAGTGTCTGGGGTGGGCAGGAAGTGAGGTAGAAGACTAAGCACAGGGAGTTTCGGGCACCTTCAAGACCCAAATGCACTCTGTGGTGATTGGCTAGCTGACTGTCCGGCAAGGACAGCCATCCTGCTGGGTGAGTGGCAGCTTGGCTGGAATTAATTGGAGAGAACTAAATAAAAGGCGAGTCACTTGGCTTGGAAGGCAGAGTCGACCACTGGAACAAAGGAACCGAAGAAGAGCTTGAAGAGGACGGCTGCTGCAACTCCTGGACCGTTGGTTTGCCCGGTGAAGCCCTGTTGCAGGTCCGAATCGCCAGTTCACATTGACAGAGAAGCCCCTGCAAGGAAGACTTCTCCCTTTTGAGTTGGTGGGACCAATCAACTCGCAAGTAAGCCACCTAGACCCCTATCTCGGAGCTGGTGGAATTTCCTCAGAGTTGCTGCAGGAAACCGTAGGACCAAGGAGAGGGACACCAGTTTGTGTGCTTTACTCACAGCCACCAAAGTTTGCCAAGTGCTAGCTTTTTGACTAGTGCCAGTGCAGTGCAGGAGTTCCCCAGCGTCCTCCCTCTTATCCCCACGACTGAGGCACAGGAACAGCGAGACCTGCAGGAACTGCCAGAAACAGAAGTCATCAGTTGCCTCTTTTTCTTCATTGCAAGGTACTGTGAAATAAGACTGAGAGTACTTACCTCCTTCCGGTGAAAGTGCTTGAAACTTTTGCAGCTCGCAGGCCTAATCAGCTTGTGACCCAACATAAGATTCTCCTTTTTACAAACTACTTCCAAGAACTTGTGCATAGACTTTACAGTTTACTTACCAGAACCGCTTTATCCTATCCAAGACTTCAGCCCATTGACTTTGGCCTAGCCTATTGAATTGAATTGACTCTTCTGGTGAACTCAAAAGTATTTGCACTATCCAAGAATAATTGTAACCTTTCATGTTCTAATAATCTTTGCCTTTTACTCCTCCTGAAAATTATTCTGAAATGGTATTGAAGTATATTTGTGTGTGATTATATTGCCTCCTTCTAATGAATGTTTTATAACAGACAGATAAATGAATAAGTATTTATCAAAGAAACCTTGAGTATAAGAGTTTATTCGAACACTTGTGATTTTAGACCTGTGTGTAACATCACGATTTCAGGAAGGCTTTATAGCAAGTTGCTCTACCAGGCGACTCCTTAATATCCCTTATAAATCATATGAAGTGCGTAAATAATGACCACAAAGTAATAGAAATCCAACAGGTACTGTAAATGTCGCAGGTCACTGGATTAGGACGGTAATAATGCCTAACCGTCAGCCAAATATGTAGTAAAGAAAGGGAAAACTCCAGGACTCCGCGCCATTGAGTATATGTATACTTGATTTTAATGGTCAATCAAACCAAAAAATGTGCCCTTTTTAAATTGATTACACGTGTTTCGGCTCGCCTGAGCCTTTTTCAAATCTGGGCTATTAATGTGCACAAAAACGTATTGATTAAGAAATTACACAAATTAATCCATGAAATACATAGAAGAAAGAAAAATAAAATAATGGATGTGAATAATCATCATTTGTACAATCATTGTAGCAACATCCCCCAAATTGTGAAGGTGATACAAACAATAAGATAATAGACAGAAAAATGAGGGTTGGCGAAGGGGAGGATTGGTTGGGAACAAGAAAACAAGTCCAATAATAGTGCATTACAAGAACCACAGGAGAAAACCGAAATCCATTAGTTCAATTGTTGATATATGTGGTTCTCAAATCCAATTCCAGCATAGTGTATATAACAGCCCACAGGTTTGCTTACCCGTGGATAACGTGAAAAATCCATACGACTGTTGTCAAGTAAGTAATAGCGGGGTCAAATCCCGAAGTCCAAAAATCTGTAATCAGAATGTTTCGCATATTGCTAAATTAACAAATGTACCTAAAAAACCATGTTAATATGCTACATAGCATCCCTAGAAATTTCAGAGTTGTTACCTCTTGCTATTCTTAAAATGGATATATCATTGTACAGAAGTTCATAAACAATAGTCATCTGAAACATGGTAGGGTGTGAAGAGCCTTCGAAACACTAATGATCACTCAGCATTCAAGTACAGAGCAAACTGGCCAAGTCTAGTCCGTATGTTATTTCAAACAAAATACGCATACGGATCGCCATATTCCGGAAACAAAGTAATAATACAAAGATGTGTTGAACTAGTACACCCAAATCCTATCGCTAGATAGAATTCAGACTGGGGTTGCTAATAATGCAAGCAAAACGTACCCTTTTGTCTAGAATTGCATGCGCCGGCTGGACACGGGTTCCTGTCAGCCAACGCCATTTAAAAAACTGGGTAGATGTATGGTCACCATGGCAACGTGGTCACGCATTGCCATGGTGCACAAACACATCCAATCGCCCAGTCACTGGAAAAATGGCCGCCATTACTAAATGGTGATAAAGCCATGCCAATCCGATGTTACTTCTTGTTAATTCCGAATCACAAATAAACTTCATTAACTTATATGATTACTCCTTTAGTGCCTAATACTCCAACATAAAAAACGTAACACTTCCGGTGTTGAAATGGAAATCTTAGCAAGTACGTGCATTTTGCATTTGGATGTCCTCTAATAAATCTAAAAAAGCTGCTCTTAATTTTAGTGGCCACAACTGCCTGACCACTGTTATGAAAATAATATGCTGTTTAGCCCCTCGTAACTTCTGACCGCAATAGTGTCTGAGCACTATTGTATTACAGTAAACGAATACGGTGCAGTCTGCCAAAAGTAGGTTCACCATGCCAGACCGCATATATATATTGCAAATTCAATTTACAGATAACCGTTCATCACTCCAAATGATATTGTCTGAACACTGTATCATTACAGTGCAAGAATATATACATAGCGGTCTGCCAGATGCATTACACCATGCCCGACCGCATATATGTTGACATTTAATTTACAAATAGCCTTCAACAATAACAACGCATGAATTGATTGTAAATGATTAAATGTCAGCCCTTAATTCAGTTCAAGAGGAAAAATCTCTACATGTGAAAAGTGTCCTCGTGCCATGTCTAGTTAATAAAATGTAAAAATATCTAGTGCTCAAGAGGTGCTTACACCCTACATAACTCGAGTATGCAAATAAAGTGCAGTCGAGCTGTGTTACATCTACAGCTCTCATTGCAAAATACTGCATGAAAATTAAAATAGTTCAATCAACATAAGACCATGAATAAAGAAATGTACACGGGTTCATGTCCCAAGAAAAAAGAAAGATCATGATTGTATGCACCCTTGTGTGTGATTACTCAGCCAGGAGGTTAATCTACTGCACAATTTCAGGTAAATGTTAATTGACAGGAGGGCTTCAATTGGCTACTACTACAGGAATGACACCATCTCATTATCTCTATTGAGACCTGTTACAGTTGCATTAAAAAAACAAATAGCACGTACTTCAGTCTGTCTTAATGATTTTAACCTGTCACCTCCTCTTTTGTTAAGGGTGACATGTTGGAGACCGATAAATCTTATCTCAGATTAAGTATGTATTTGATGGAAATTTTGCCAATGATCAGCTAAGGGGAAAGATGGATCTTGACTACCAATTTTGGCCAGATGCTCACGTATTCTTACTCTTCTCTTTTAGTACTCCCAATATAAACCTTGTTACATACACAACTGATACCATAGGTGACAAATTTAGTTCTGCAATTGATTCCCTGTTTTATTGTCCAAAGTTTCCCATTCTCATCTTTAAATTCTGTAGTTTTCTCATATGCATATTTACATTGGGAGCACATGCCACATTTTCTAAAACCGCTCTTTCTTGTGTAGCCAAGTGGTCTGATTATCACTTTTAGTATCCGGTAATAAAGATGGACTAAGTATTGTCTTCAGTGTTCCTGCTCTCTTGTAGGTCATACGTGGCTAGTCACCTACAAAATGACTAATGTGCTCATCAAGTTTCAATAAGTACCAATGCCTCTTGAGTATTTTTAGGATTCTCTGATGATCTGTGCAATATTGCGTGATTAAACAAGGCCCATTTGCGGGCCCCCGCCATTCCAATCTCACATGGTTAGAGAATAATAAAACATCCAAAAGGTTGTAAAGGACCTGCTTGCCTTTTTCTGAATACTCGTCACTTCTCATGTTATAATGCAAATAACAGTTTCTACAGCTTATATTCCTTATATTCAGTCATTTGCCCGGTCAAATAGACTTCACAGGTAGCTGATATGGGTACATTTGCAAGGATACTAAAAAATGTGATATATATATATTTATTTTTTTTAAAGTGCTTCTGCGACACACAGATGGATTTTGTTATTCATGAACCGAGTAGTGTGTGCAGTGTGTACAAATAGGTTCGCAGATAGCATTTGTTAATCAGAGACTAAGTGCCTGATTCACAGAGTGTTTTCCTTTAGGTTTTTGCTATTATAAAACGTTTCTGTGAATTGGGCCCTTTGTGTTCAGTGGTACCCAAAAACAAAGGACGCAAATATTTGTTATGGGAACATTCAGCATGTTCTAGGTCTCTGTCTGACAAACACACAATAACGCCAGTTATCCTTTAGTCTGTTTGTATAGGTTTTTCTTCTGCCTTCTATACATTTCCCGGGCACATATTCTAAGGTGTGTTCGTTTTAAAACTATTATTTCCGCACTACTCTGACATTTGCTTTCACTTTTTGTGTTACTTTCAGACTACGATATTACGCCTGTTTCCACCCGCACAAGAAGTAGTCAACTGAAACGTCCAAAGATTGGTAGGAGAATACAGGAACCTGAGATGGAGGAGGATGATGGTGTTATCCAGACCTCTTTGGTTAGGTGAGATGCGCCTTTCAAAATGTCACTAATGCATGTTTGAGGCAATGCCAGCTGTATAAAGTGACTCTACCATAAGCCAGTTATGTTCACACAGATTTATGTGTACATTTTGCATATAACCAGAACATTTGTCAAAAGATGTTAATGAATTTGAATGATGCTAAATATTCCATTTTAGGAGTAAATGTCCAAAATGAAAGAAGGATGTTCCACAGCATGGCTTACATCATGTATGAAATGCATATGCCTTGCGTGTCTCGGTTGCAGAGTAAATTACCCTGCATCCGGTGCATGCCTAATTATTCAATGTCCATTGTGCATGAAAGGGCCTGGTTTGCTCCCCTGTACCCAGCCCCGGGTGTATTCTGGGTCCGCTCCCTTCCATCTACCAACTATGCCCACCTCTGTTGAGCTGAAATTATTGCAGTGAGGTTCTGTGTAGAAGCACAGATGGCAGTGTTCTCCTAAACAGCTGCGCTATTAGTGTCTGTTCGGCGCCAACATAAAATCTTCCAGCACCAAATACGGTACCCAACTATATGGCAAGGGCACGCAAGGGGGAGTTCCCTAATGCCCCACTTATCACTATAGTGTCCAACAATCTACCTTCGGAAGGTTTTATCGAACAAAATAGCCTGAGTTTAGTAACCAGTGAAGCAAGCATTGCCTGTCACAACCTTGATTTTGTAAGACCTCATCCAGAATATGCCAACTGTTAATTGGACGTTACGATTGGGGAACCCAGAAAGGCCCCCAAACTCAAGTCAGTGTTAACTGTACTGGCGGCCCATTATTTATGTCCTACAGGTACAGTACCTACAGTATGGAGAAAATTAGAGCACACGGCACAGAGTGAGCATGTTCAAGTCTCATGATCAAGGGGGGGCCTAGAAGTGGCACAGTATATATCCACGGGGTACCTAAATTGGCGGTGAACAAGAAAGAAACCAGGGATGCCCTATTAAACAAATGCCTACACTGGTTATGCACCGTTGGGGGTTGTTCTTTCGTGTCCAGGGAAGCCATGGTGGGTTGTTGTAGAGTGTCAAGTGAGGGCAAGAACCCCAATGACACTGTAAAACTGGAATTCTGGAACTGAAGAATGGCCAACGGTGTCCTGGGAAGAAGTGGGTGGGCTGGTCGGATGGCCGAGAGCAGGATCTCAATCAGCCCATACCCTCACCCAGGATTTGCTGGCCCACTTGGAACTACTCAACTCACCACTTCCCTAACTGGCGCAAACCTTACTCCTTTGGGGATGAGGTCTAGTGGGGACTAATGTGGTTGGTCGAGGGAGTCCGTGTTATTTCGATCTAGGCCATGATTATAATTAAGGGATCACCCAACCAGTGGGCTTTGCCACTGTTTCTCCTATACAATTGTTGCTCCTTTCCTCCTTTCTTCTTTTTTGACATGTTGCACTTTGTTTACTATGTATAATAATGTGATAGGATGTACTTTGATGGCCTGACAGCCGAATAAAGTTATATGATGATGATAACATTGCTCCTTATATTGTGGAGGTGTGATTCTTTAAACAACAAGCATTCAGGGTGAGCCCGTAAGTCGCAACAACCCCAAAAGAAACAGTTTAATAAAGATTTACACCAAAGCAATACATGTCATAATTCATACAATTAAATCAGAACCACAGATCAGTGAGTAGCAACACATTCCCAACATTTAACATACACTGTAATTAATAGCGAGAGTGACACATGGTACATGTTGAGAGTTTCCTTTGACTTCTCACCCGAAAGTTTCAAACGGGGGCGTGGGATTTTGTGCAGGTTTTGACAACACAACAATGAGTACTAGTTCTATGTTTCGTGCACTGTGCAAAATAAGTCATCAAGACTGTGTTTCGGCATAGAGCCTATTCGGTTGGCTGCAAGCTAGGTGGTTTTCATCAAGACAGGGAAGACAGGGAATTGCTGTCGGTTTTCAGGATGACTGTCCTGTGGTGGTATTCGTGCCTCAATGCTTCGGCACGTTGGTTCAATGATTAACTGGTTCCAGTGGTTTTCCATCTAATAGCCAGCTTTCTTTTTGTTTCTTCCTTCTTCTTGCATAGCCTAATATCATGATTTCAGATTTTGCAGCATTGGTCTGATCCAAGAGGAGCAAGTCATCCGCATACAGAAGTCTGCCCACCTCAGTACCTTTTAATTTTGATGGAAATAAGTTTGTTATCCGGTATCCATTTCATATCTTCTATAAAGAAGCTGAACAAGATAGCCGCCAACGGGCATCCCTGTTTTAACCCCTTGTCAGTTTTGATTTTCTTTGACAAGTTACCACAGTAGTCCAGTTTGACTTGCATATACGTCTTGGAGTAGAGCTCTTTTATGGCCTTTAATAGGTCATTTGGGCAGCCTTTAGATTCTAGTTTTTCCCATAGCAATCTTCGATCTATACTGTCGAAGGCTTGCTGGAGATCAATGCTAGCCATGTAGATTTTTTGTTTGTTATGGAATGCTCTTTTCTTTAGAAGGCTTAGTAGGAATAGGTTGAGACTGCAACCCACATCTCTTTTACGAATCCCGACGGTCAATTGTGGAAAGATTTGGTTTCCTTGATTTAGGCTTTCAAATGTTCTAAAAGTAGAGTAGCAAAAATGTTCCCGACACAAGTGAGAAGCGCAATAGGACGATAGTTTGTTGGTCACGTCCTGTCCCCTTTTTTAAAAATAGGGACCACAATCGCTGCTTTCCATGTTTTTGTCACCTTGCCCATTTTCACTAGTCTTTTGAATAGGATCTCGCAGAAATTCGACCATAATTCTCATGGAGTTTGTGATCGACTTGCTTTTTTAATGAGCACCTCGATATCTTCTCTACTAACCTCCTATTTCCAGGCCTGTGACACTTTTCATCAATTGCCTTTTGGCTGTTTCCATCTTCAAAGAGCGTTTTAAAGTGTTCTATCCATACACCCTCTGCAATTAGATTTAGGAGGCATGGATCTGTAGAATCCTTTCTTTCATTTAGTAATTGCCATACGTTCCTGCTATTTGAATTTCCCAAGGCTTGTAACATAGTTTCTGTGTCTCTTTGGAGAAGTATTATTCTATGGGACTTGTGCCAGTTCTTATATCGCTGTCTTCTTTTGCGTATAAACTCCTTCTTATTGGGGTATTTTGATGTTTTCAGAAGCTGAACATCTTTTCTCAGCAACTACTTTTGTTTGGCCACTTCAGTGTCGTATGTATGGCTCACTCTAAATCTGGGCTTCAGATACTGCTTTTTACTTTCTTTAAACACCATTAACGTCTGGTCGTACTCCACTGATTGTGGCTCCTGGTATTGCCACTCGTCCAAATCTTTCATTAACACTGGGATATCTTTCGGTTTGATCCGCAGTCGATTGCGACCTCCTAATTCCAACATTTCTGCCCAGTAGGTCTTAGACCCTTTTTTTTTTCTTTCTGAGATGGTAGCAATGATGGGGTCATGATCGCTACAAGGAACAGTTTGAACCTTTAGCAATAAGATGTTGGGCAGCCTATTTCATGAAGCGAAAATGTAGTCCAACTTGGCTTTTCTGTAGCCATTGGAACACATTGGAGCAGCCGGCATATCACCTTCAATGTTGCCATTAAGTCGATGTATGCCTCTCAGCTCCATTTCTTCCTACCAAGCTTTCCCCAGTTTTCTTTTTCTGTCTTTGTGACTAGTTTTAGTCTTAGTCTTTACGATCTTCCAAACAGTTGGCATTAAGGTCTCCACAATTCACTGTTTGGATATCTCGATGTTTCTCGAACATCTGGTCAATCCCGTCAGTTACCAGATCCAAGAATGTCTCTCCCTCTGCATTTGCTGGGTTCCAATATACGTTTAATAGGAGAAGGCAATCTTGCTTTTTGGAATCCGTCTTGGCAGTTTTAGTAATGAGATCTGGATGTAGGGGTTTGGATTCATGGCTTCAATGACAGTAATTTCTGTCCCATTTTTTTTAATCGTAGTCAGCAGACCAGAGGAGGGTCTTCCACGAGGTCCCCCCTTCACCGGATTGAGCAAGACTATGTATCCATCTAACAAATGAGGTCCTTTAAACCAAGATTCCTGGATACATATTATGTCCAAGTTTGTCATTGGTTGTCGCTTCTCATTAAAAAGATGTCTGAAACCCCTGGTTTCCAGCTCCCTATTTTCAAGCTTGTACAGATGTTGAGCTTCGGATCCTAGTCTTGGGCTTTCATCGCTGGTACACCGGCAACCCAGTTCCACGAGGCCGGATCTTCTAAGGAGGAGGAATTTGTTCCTGTAGCGGGCACCTCAAAAGTGTTTGAATCAGATATAGATCTTCCATTGATAGTGATCACCATCTTGTTTAAGGATTCCATTTCTTTATTTCATGTTTATTATCGTTCCCTCTATTTGGCTTTACGGACAGATGTTGAGTTGTATCCCACTCCGGCCTTGGCGATCTTTTTGCCATGGTGGGCGTTGGTGACCAATCAAGAAAGTGAGCACTTTGTGGGGCCGAAACGCGGAACCTGCCCTCTTTGTTGACAGTTATGAGGAGCTTCTCTTCTCTTAATGTCGAATCCCAACAATCGGAAATCATCACTTGCATTGAGCATTAAAGTGGTCAGGGCAGCAGAATTTAATACCAATGCCACAGAATCATCTATTTTCTCATCCGGGAAACTCACAATCATTATGTCTTCAGACCGGATCACACTCAGTCGTGGAATGTATTGCAGCAGCTTCATTATTATTGACCTATTCAATATAAGTCCACACTCTGATCGAAAAATTTTCTCCAATATTATTGCAACGCTTGGGTCCCAACTAACCATTTTCTTATTGATTGCTTGATTATTTGCTTTCCCTCGTAAATATAGGTCGGGAGCAATCTGTGCCTGATCTAAGACGTTTTTGTCTTTATATATGGGGTCCTGCTTTGGTTTTGTGAGAAGGGACTGCTTTATGGACTCCTGTGAAGAGCCATTGGCAAGCAATTTAGTTTTGATCCTGCACTTATCCCTCTTTTCACTCGGGGTCATGAAATGCAAAGCTTTATCCTTCATCACTAGGGGAGACAAGCACAGTTCTAGTGCTTCTTCCTTGGCAAATCCATACATCTTTCTCGCCGGTTCTATGGTTTGAAATTGTTCTTCCTCTTCATATGCTGACAGGTCGAGTAGTTCTAAGATGCTTTCGTCAATCTCACTATCCCCATCTTCTGATTTGTTTTGACTTCTTGAAGGGATTTATTCCTGGGCCGCTTTTACTTTGTTCTTGTTCACAGCTTTCCCTCTCAGTTGTTCTGTGCAGATTTCTTTAGAAGCTGGTGGGAGAGAAACCTTTCTAAGGAAGCTTCTGGAGCCACAATTCTTCCTTATGTTCAATTTCTTCATGTTTTTCGTCTTGCAAATGTGTTTGCTTCCATTGTTTTTCTTTTTTGTCTCTTCTGTGTTCCTTTGTTCAAAGATAGAGAACGGATTGTTCTGGCACTTAGCCTTCTCAATTGTTGGTCTCAGCTGGGTTGGATGGCAGTCGTCTGAGGGAAATGGGAGGACTGCTTCTTCCTGGTTCCTAGGACCACTAATAGATTGTTTTTGCAGAAATTTTGATGTGCTTGGACAGCTAATTGGGGGGGAATTTCCTGGATCATTGTTCACGTGCATCATATTTCCGCAACTTTTTGTAGAAGATTCTACATTCTACTGCAACGATGAAGAGGTCGGTGTACTGGTGATTTAAAATCCTGCCCCATTTTCAAGCAGTTTTGGTTGTATTGAGGCAGCCTTATTCTTCTGAGTAGAGTTATTACACCATGAGGCAATTTCCTGTACTCCCTCCAGAAATATGCGTTTGTCTGATTTAACGTCTTGCAAGAGATCTATCAGGGATTTGAGGATGACTCCTATTTCTTTCTCTCTTCCTTTCTTCTCTCAAAGCGCTTCCATAACAGATTCTACATATATCAATTTTGAATTCATCAGGGCTATCAGCGTGGTCTGGTCTTTGTAGTTATTGCTCAAATTCTCATATAGATTGAGGAAAGGGACCAAAGTTATTGTTAGTAATAGACTCCTGCATCTCTCTTATCCAAGATGGTTTAATGGAGTCTTCTTCCGTATTACAAACTTCAGTTTTACACCTGTAGGTAGATGACTGCCTGGTATTTTGACTCTTTATTTGCTCCCATCCAAAGATTTCACTGTCTTCCGAGTCGTCGATCTCTTCAACCTGCACCCTTTCTGGATCTGTCCATTTCTTTTCTGTGTGAAGGTACTTGGGTCGATGAGAAAACCAACTTTCGGGTGGGCTGAGCCCTATTATGCAGTCTGTTTTTTAAACGGGATGATATTTGAATCTTCCATGGCCACTTTCTCTGAATCCTGTAAGATGGCTCCTTCTAATGAGCAGGAATTTCTCACCATTCTCTTGGCTATTGCTAGATCCGCAGCTCGCTCTTCTTCTGAGAGTCGGAGGCTTCCATACAACCTGGCCCCTGAGGGAGCTTTAAGCAGGGGCCCTGGTGTCTCTGCCTCTTCAAAGCCCAACCTCTTGCTTCCTTTGCGATAGCCATCTGCACGTGGGTGGAGGATGGCTTTTTCTGCATTGTCCAGATTTATCCCAAGGGCTCCATCAGAGTTCTTTATTCCTTGGGCTGGCAAATGGACAGAAAGTGCGGGAGTTTCCATTACCAAAGCGGCTTTGTCGGCTCTTTCGGTAGGATCTATCACTTTGTTTGGGATTGCTCTGATGATTCTCGCACTAGGGAAGCCTATTTTAACTTATGGTGAGGTGAAATTCCATCTTTCAGTTCCAGTATTTTTTCCGGCTTGTCTCGATGTTCCAAACATGCTTGCAGTAACATTTGTCTTCAACGCTGAATCTCTCTCCAACTGAGGGCGTTCCAGTCCCTTTGAGCATTCGATGTCTCCACACAGAGTTGATGTGCTGGTCAAAAGGTCCTCGTCTGTTACTTCATGGGGGCTGGCACTACCATTGTCATTCTGTTGCCTCATAGGCACAGAAATTGGGTAGCCCTTCAAATGCTGAGGAGGAGCGAGACTAGGAGTGGGTTTTGCTTTGAAATGCCATTTCATTGTTCCGGTGTCGGAATTAGAATAACTTCTTTTGGGGGCTGCCTTTTTTTGCAGTCTAGCATCGAGCCATCAGTCATCCCTTATTTTACTCACGGCAGCCAAGAAGTACAGTTCAAGTTTGGCCGGGTTTCTATGACATGGAATTGGAGGATTCGGAGAAAGCTCCCTCATTCCGCACGGTGGCAGGAAGAGTCGGTGAATAGGCGTCCTCTGCAAAAGGCGTCCGCAGAGTCCGATCGCAGACGAGGTCTTAGCTCGATACTACTGGGGAGCTGCAGGTGAGAGGGCGATGCTTCGCAAATTTGGATGCCCGCACCCCCTTTGATCCATGACACAAATACTGTTTGTTGTTAAGTCACTGTTCTGACAAGGTGACGGCAATGCTCTTGCCACCACCACGGTTTCACAAACGGCACCATTCGGAACGTACATTGTAAAAGCTTTTACATTAAGTACATTAAGTCATACCTGACTCCATGTGCATCTTGCAGGCCAGTCAGATTAAAGATCTCCTCAGGCAGAGTCATGCAGGTGTCGCTAACCATCCCGCAAACACTCTGCAAACATTGCGTGACGCTCCGTGTCCGGAGTGAGCTTTTTAATAATGATGGTAACATATCTTCTTATATACAAGTGTCTGTGATTCATCTTCCTAAACAGGGCTTGATCTACGTCATCAATGTATACTGGCACCATGCAGCAGCAGGATCCTTACGTTTCATTGACCAGGTGTCATCATTGATTGATGGCATTTATGAGGAAGCAAGTGCCACAGGACTCATAATTTGTGGAGACTTGAACATAAACTGCCTCAATCCAACGAAAGGTAAACTTGATCAGCTTGTTGACAGGTGGTGCCTCGAAATGGACCTCAGAAACATCCGGATGTTGAATGCAAACCTCAAAGGCGACATACCTGCCAAGTGTACATGGAGCAGAATGGGCCAGGGCTCAACCCTAGACTATTTCTTTGTGTCTGAAAGTATACACAAGCGAGCTGCAGGTGATAGATGGATCTCACAGTGACCATAATATGGTGAAGATAACTCATCATAGCCATAAATCAAAACAATACTTTATGGAACTGCAATACTTTATGGAACTGGAACGTTAATGTGGAATCAAACAGAGTGAGGCATCATCTCAATGACGCTGAAGTAAATTCAATTGCAAGGAAATACTGTGAAGAACAAATTGAGGTTCAATATGGCAAACTGTTAACCCAATATACTGAGAAGAATCAAAGCTTGAAAAACCATAAACTCACATCAAAACATATATTCGATCTTGAAATCTTGAGGCGAAAAAGACAGATGCGACATGAAATAAGAAAGTTACACAGTGACGATCCAACTGGACTTGCAGATAAAGAGTTGTGAAGCAAAAGTACAAGAACTGGGTCAAAGCTCACAAAAGTGCTTATGCTACAGAATGATTCAGAATTCATGATGACAAAATTAAAAAATAAATTCTCGTAACACATTACAGCGAGTTATACAGCAAAAAAGGTTGTAACGAAGAACCTGACTAACCTGTTCTAACGTGTTGGAATCTAGAATTCAAGAAAAACGATATTCTAGATAATATAAAAAAGGTGAGCTCTTCGAGGGCCCCGGGGCCTGACAGCCTTACCAACTATACCCTTAAACAGAATCCCAAAGAATGGATCGAAATATGTTTTGTACTTTCTCATAGAATTAACGATCTCGAAGGAACCGGCCGAAGGGGAGCCAGGCAGTGACCCTCCCTCTAAGGTGAAGGCTTCAAGCACGCCCAAGGTGGTGAAGGCCTTGATTCAACCGGTCAAGGCCTCTATTGAGGGAGTCGCTGCGGCCCTGGTGAAGCCTGTGGAGGCTACCCCAGTGGAGGCGACCTCGGGGCCCAGAGTTTCCCTGCCTCCGCGGAGGGAATCCTCTTTTAGGCCCATCGAGAGACCCCCGTGAAGACCCCGGTGGAAAAAGAGGGTGGCCGTTACGGACACGGACACAGCCTCCGAAGGGGATCTGGTCGAAGTCGAAGAGGGACTCGACAAGAATTTGGAAGAGGCCCGGTCCCACGGGAGGAATCCCGATGAGGGGGACGACGAGAGCGAGGGTGGTGACAAGGCCCCTGTGGAGAAGGAGCAACCGACGCGCCCGTCGCAGCCCGAGCCACAGGACAACTCGGCGGCCATTTTGACGGCAATCCAATCCTTATGTACGGAGATGAGGATGAGATTGCCCCTACCCCCGACGGACAACCCAACTGAACCGGGTTCGTCGGGGAGCCCTCCAAACAAGAGGAGGATTATTCATCCAGCCCTGCCCTTTCAGCCCTCACGGCCGTCTCAGCCTTTGTCTCCTTCCCCGGTCCCGAGGGATGACACGGGAACAGATACGGCCACGACGGGGACGGATGACAACGGTGGTGACGACGGGACTGACCTCCCGTCGCCGATTCCTCAGGCATCCCTGCCCCACGAAATTGGCTCCTTCCATGCCATGATTGCCAGGGCGTCCAAGCTTTTCCAGCTCTGCCATGAAGAAAAGAAGGAAGGCTTCCTCTACCAACGGCGCGAGGCCAAGAGGAAGACGGTCCTTGCGGTGTCGTTGCTGGATGACATCTGGGACGAGGGACTTGCTCTCCTGACAAACCTGTCCACGACGCCTGCCAAGAGGGACCGGTACGAGAAGAAGTACCGGGTGTCCGACAGCGCCCCTTTGTGCCTTAGAGCACAACCAACCCCGGATTCGGTCATCTCGGCAGCGGCCAAGAAAAAAGCGGGGGGGGGGGGGCATCGGCTTAATCTTCAACTCCCCCACCAGACGGCGAGGGAAACAAACTGGACGCCATGGGACGGCGAGTCATCTTGGCGGCGGCGGCGGCGACGACTATTAAGACGGCCAATGCCCTAGCGATCGTGGCCCGCTACAACAGGGAATTGTGGTACAAGATCGCCCCCCTGTTGGACTTCCTACCGGGCGACAAGAGGGCAGAGGAAGGTGATGTGGCGTTGGACCACGCCATAACGGTAGCCACGGACATTGCCGACACCGGTTTCCGCCAGTTGGGCAACAGCGTTTGCCTTAGACGGCGGGTGTGGCTCAAGGCGACGGATTTCCGCCAAGACGTGCAAGCCAAGGTTTTGGACATGCCCTTCGACGGGAACAATTTGTTTGGAAAGACAGTGGATGAGTACTGCAGGCCGTCAAGACCGACACAGAGACGGCTCAGGCCTTGGGAGTTCTGCAGCAACGGCAGCCGCCCTTTTGGAACTCAGGAGGCAAGCAAGGTGCCTTCAAAGAATTCGGCGGCGGCTCCTTGACGTACCGTCAGGCGGCCCGCTCCTCGTCGCAAGAAGCTTACAGGGGATGAGGCAAGTCAGGTGGATCTCACCGTCGTCGCCAGGGAGGCCAAGGCGGCAAGGACGCTTCCAAGCAGGACTGAACCGGCCGTTGGGTTGGGCCACCGAAGCACCCCGGTAGGAGGCCGGCTGACAAAGTTCGTCAGCGTGTCAGAGTCCATCTCCACCGACCGTTGGGTACTGGATGCCCTGGCCCACGGGCACACACTGGAATTTCTAAAGAAGTGCCCCCGAATTCCTCCCGTGGCCAGGAAGGAAAACCACATCCCTCAACTGCTGTCGGTGCCCAGGGTGTTAACCAACTGCCTAGCGCCAGTGGCGGCGCGGCTGCGCCTGCTGGGGATCCACGTCCACCCCTACCTGGACGATTGGCTCATCAGAGCAAGAACAAGGGAGCTTGCCGTCGAACACACAGCGAAGACGGTCCAGCTGCTCACGGACCTGGGATCCTCCATCAACTTCCCCAAATCCCACCTGGCTCCGTCGCAGGTTGCATTGTTTCTGGGAGCCAGGCTTGATACAGTAGCGCGATTGGCCTCGCCGTCGGAGGAAAAGACGAAGGCCATCCTGGGCAAGGTGCAGCGTCTGCTGGCCACAGACGTGGTCAGGGTGAGGTCCATCAAGTCCCTTCTCGGGATGATGTCCTCATGCATCTACCTGGTGCATCTGTGCAGGCTTCGGATGTGGCTTCTGCAGGAGTTACTCGACGCCCGTTGGACACAATCAACTGGCTACTTCGAGGATATGATCTCGCTCAACGAGGTATTCCGCAAAGCGATTTGGTGGTGGGGCACCCGCACTCATCTCGCGGCGGGCACAGACTTTCAGACCCCAGCACACCAGGTGACAGTGACGACGGATGCCTCCCTGGAGGGGTGGGGAGCGCACACCAGAGATCTTCATGCGAGAGGCCTCTGGCTCCCAGAGGAGAGGGCGCTCCACATCAACATACTGGAGCTCCGAGCGGTGTTCTCGGCCCTCAGGTCGTTTCTCCTGTCCCTCAAGGGCAAGGTGGTGAGGATCTTCACCGACAACACCACCACGATGTTCTACATCCAGAAGCAGGGAGGAACAAGATCCCCAGCCCTGTCAAAGCAAGCCCAGGATCTGTGGCACTGGGCCGTTACCCAGGGGATGTTTCTGGTACCCTTTCATCTGGCAGGGACAAACGACACAATCGCTGACTGCCACGAGTGGGCACTGCGGCAGGATCAAGTGGATCGACTTTCAGCGATGGGGCATACCCCAGATCGACCTGTTCGCGACGGTGACTAACTCCAAGTGCCAGAGGTTCGCCAGCAGGTTTCCCCAGCCGAGGAACATGGGCGATGCTTTCTCGTTACCCTGGGATGGCCTGTTCCTGTATGCATTCCCTCCGTTGCTACTGCGACTCGTCAACCAGCTCAAGCGGTCCCGGTGCAGGATGATCCTCTTAGCACCGGCGTGGCCGAGGCAGATCTGGTTCCCAGACCTTCTGGACTTGCCAGCGTCCCCACCAGTCAAACTGTCGACGGACGCAGATCTTCTCTCCAGAGAAGGAGGCACCATCCTTCACGACCCGGAGTCGTTGAACTTGCAGGCTTGGCTCCTACAGCACTAGAGTTTGGAGGGTACGATATCCTGGCGGACTGCAGAGAGGTTCTTGCAAAGGCCAGGGCGTCCTCAACTCTCAAGTGCTACGGACACAAGTGGAAGAGGTTCTCTGTCTGTGCCGTGCACAGAAGATTAACCCTCTACGGATTACGGACCCTCAAGTGCTACCGTACTTGCTGTCGCTGGCCAAAGCTGGACTAGCGCATGCTTCCATCAAGATACATCTAGCAGCGATTTCCCGATGCACCAGAACTGCAGGACAGTCATCCCTGTGGTCTCATCGCCTGGTGAAGGAGTTTATGAAAGGAATGTTCCGATCGTTCCCGCCGGTGAAGTCTCCAGCCCCGACGTGGGACCTCAACGTGGTGCTGACCAGGCTCATGGGCCCGCCATTCAAGCCTTTGCATTCGGCTCCGTTGAAGTTCCTGTCGTAGAAGACAGCGTTCCCTGTGGCCATCACCTCTGCAGGCCCTATCCTGCAAGCCTCCATACTTGACTTTTCACGAGACGAGGGTGGTGCTGAGGACGCACCCCTCCTTCATGCCCAACGTGCCGCCGGACTTCCATCTCACCGAGCCCTTGGTGTTACCAGTTTTCTTCCCGTCGCCGGCCGAGAGGACTTTGCACTCGCTGGATCTAGCTAGAGCGCTGAAGTTCTACGTGGACCGAACAAAGAGTTTTCGGAAGACATCACAGCTGTTTGTGAACTTTTGACCTGTGAACCAAGGGAAGGCTCTCTCGAAGGCTTCCATTTCCAGATGGCTCTCCGGCTGCATCATGCACTGTCACCGGTTGGCAAACCGACCGTTGCCGGCCATCCGAGATCCCATTTGACCAGAGCGATCGCTGCTACCACGGCGTTCTTGTCTGGTGTACCCCTGCTGGACATCTGCAGGGCTGCTACGTGGAGGTCGACGCACACCTTCATGAGATTCTACTGCGTCGAGCGGGATTCCAGGGAGGAGTCCAGAGTCAGCCAGCGCTGCGCAACCTGTTTGCCTGAAGGTGGGCCTGGTGAGGAGGTAAGAGTTGCTTAATGTTGAGTAATGCTTAATGTTGAGCCTTTGCCAGCTCCCGTGGTTGTGCATGTGTGTACTGCTATATATTATTATATTCATGAGCATGTGAATCCATGCCAGACCCCATGCTGGAGAAGGAACAAGTTACTTACCTGTAACTGTTGTTCTCCAGCATGGGTCTGGCATGGATTCACATGCGAACCCTCCCTCCTACCCCTCTGCGGCTCTTCAATTGGTCATACTACCACTTTACGTGTTACCAAATCTGAGGATGGCTGCCAGGGGCGGGGCTTCGGGAGAGGGCAGTCATTGACTGGGGGCAGTATGACTCAGAGACCAGTGATTGGTTACTACTAAGAAAGACAGATCAGAAACGAAACTGATACTGATTTTTTTCTTTACCGAGGATTCCCAGCCTGACGACGGGGAATATTCATGAGCATGTGAATCCATGCCAGACCCATGCTACAGAACAGTTACAGCTAAGTAACTTGTTCCATCTTGGAAAAGCGCTGTTATTGTACCTGCATTCAAAAAAAGGTGACAGGGCAAACCCTCAGGATTAGAGGCCTATAGCGCTATTGGATGTTCTCGGAAGTGTATGCCACAATGTTACAACAAAAGTTACTCAATTGGATCTCAGAGCCTCAGCACATAGACCCGAGACAATCAGGCTTCGTGAAGGGGGTCGGATATGATATATTTGTATCGCGCTCATACACAGGTGTTTCAGAGCGCGGCTAGGCAAGGGAGGGGAGCAGGGGAGAAACGCAACAAAACAACGATCTTGCTAGGCCCAGTGACATTGAGAACGCGCTAGTGCATGGAAAAGGGAAAAAGTGAATGCAAGGGCGAGAGTGGAAAGTAAGGAGCAGAGGAGAGCAGATACATAATAATGAATACAATAAATAGAAAATGGAGGCAATAAACAGTGGTAGTGCAGCCAGCAAGTGGCAAGTGCTGTGTTTAAGGCAGCAGACTGGCTAAGTCTGATAAGTGCAGAAAAAGAAGAAACAAAAAAGGAGGGGGCTGTATGGGTACAGATACAATCCCCAGTGCAAGGGGTGGTCAGGAGGCAGGGCAGGAGGGCGGCAGGGTGAGTGGGTACCTGGGCCCAGCGGACAGAGGGTTGCAAGGTGCACAGTGCCAAGAGAGAGCAAATCATCAGGGGAGAGGGGGAGCGAAGGCAGAAGCAAAGAGGAAGGTCTTGAGGTGCTTCCAGAACAGGAGATGGTTCTCCAAGTTTTAGAGTGGCAGGGAGGCTGTTCCAGAGGAAGGCCCCAGCCGAAGATAGAGATCTACCCCCAGCTTGTTTCTTTGAAAAACTATTGACCTGGAGGGAGTTAGAGGTAGAGGAGCGAAGAGCTTGAGAGGGGAGGTATTTGTGGAGTGATAGCTGAAGGTATTTTGGACCCAGGCCCCAGAAAGCCTTGTGGACAATGCAGAGGGTTTTTAATTTAATCCTTGCATCCCCTGGGAGCCAATGGAGAGATTTCAGAGCTAGAGAGATATGATCCCAGGGCTTGAGGCCAAGGACAAGTCTTGCAGTCCTGTTCTGGATAAGTTGCAGATGGCGGAGAGTAGAGGCAGGTAGATTTAGAAAGAGGCCAATACAAAGTTACAATAGTCCAACCTAGAGAGAACCAGAGCTTGAGAAACAGTGCGCTTCTAAAGGAAGGAGGGGAAATGCAGAGTACCTCTGAGGAGGTGCAATAGGGAGTTGGACTTTTTAGAGACCTGAGAGATATGGACGGAGAAGGAAAGTGTGGAGTCAAATTTGACCCAGAGGTTCTTAGCCTCGCAGGTAGGGGTAGGAAGAGGTCCCAGGGAGGCCGGCCAAAGAGTGAGGGGAAAGGATGGAGATGGTGTGCCAATGAGGAGGATCTCAGACTTGCTGGCATTCAGACAAAGATCATTGGCGGCACACCACTCTTGAATGGCAGTTAGGCAGTCTGAGATGAGAGAGGTAGAGGAGGTGGCCGAGGGCAGCCGGAAAATGAGTTGTCATCAGTTTAGCACTGGAAATTTGAGCAGAAAATGGCAATGCAGTGGACGAGAGTTGCCAGGTATTGGTTGAAGAACCAGAGTAAGAGGTTAGACCCCTGGGGAACACCACAGGTAGAGAGGAAGATAGAGGATAGGAAGGACCCCAGTTGGACCTGGGAGGGTCGATCAGAGAGGAAAGAGGTAAGCCAGGCCAGAGCCAGATCAGTGGTACTCAGGTTGTCATGGAGACGGTTGAGCGGGATGGTGTGGTTGACCGTGACAAAGGCAGAAGAGAGATCAAGAAGGTTGAGGACAGAGGGAATGTTGGAGTCCAGTTTGGAGAGCAGATCTTCCCAGATGTTCAGGAGAGCAGTTTCTGTGCTTCTGACCGCTCTGAAGCCAGACTGGTGGTCATGCAGACAGCCAACAGAATCTGAATGAAGGTTAAACTGAGAGATGGCCAGCTTTTCCAGGAGTTTGCCCAGAAAGGGGGGTAATGGAAATTGGGCGATAGTTAGCCAGGCAGGAAGGATAAGCTGTGGGTTTCTTGAGAAGAGGATGCACAAGGGAGTGCTTCAGAGGTGAGGGTGAAGGATCCTGAGGCAAAGGAGTGGTTGCAAAAATCGGGAGTGGTTTGAATCTCTTAATACTAAACCTAATAAAAATTGAGGCTATAAGAAAGGGTGGAAAAGTGTATTTGGCACTCCTAGATTTCTCCCACTCATTCGACAGTATAGACCGAGAAATATTCTGGTCCAAGATGAAAAAGTGGAAATGTCCCCCAGGCCTATTAAGGAGCTACATACTGGAACCGATGTCAGGATTTGTTTAGATCAATTTGGCACCCTTTCGGCCGCGATTCATACATTTTGCGGCGTTAAGCAAGGGTGCCCCCTGACATCTATTATTTTCAACATGTTTCTTTCAGATATTGGTTACACCTTTGAGATTGTGTGTTAATTTCCACCTAAAATACACGGGAGTCATGTGAGCTGGCTGTTATACGCCGATGACTTAATTCTTGATGCTACTCCAAATGGACTACAGCGAAAGTGAGATTTTGGTCTTACAAAATCTGACAACCAAAACAAAATCGAACGGCAAAAAATGTAAATGGCGATTGGGAAACAACATTTTTAAAATTGTGACTAACACCAGATATCTGGGGATGCAGATCAGTTATCAAAGCGTTGACAGGCCTTGGGCAGAAAAAGCAAAAGTCAAGTGTCGGCAGTTAAGCTGTCATTATCAACAAAAAATATGGAAAATTCTCCTTGCGACCTGTGAAACTTTTACAACCAAAAAGTGGTTCCGGCCTTGATTTTCGGAGCAGAATGTGCCTTGGGCTGCGCATATGAACTATGGGCATCGCTTGAAAACATATTCTGGGCAAAGGTTTTACAGCTTTGGAAGGGAACACAACAGTGTGTATACGATATGAGTTAGGGCTCGTATCTATTAATGCACAAATATGCTGGAACACATTAGCTCTCTATCGTAAAACCGCAATGCATGATGTCGCTCCTCAATTTCAAATCTTGCACAATCCTGGAAACGGTAGCATGGAAAGTCTACTAGTACTATGGTCACGACGATGGGAAGCCTTGCTCGAAGATCTGGAAACTGCAACTCTCCAATGCAATCTGAACTCAGTCGAAAAACAAACTTTGGCGGCTCGACTGGATTGCAATTGGAGAGCAAAGGGCAAGCAAAAGAATGATGAAGGAAGTACCATGTGAAGTGAGCAGGAACAATGAACTTTCAGAATATGTGGAACACTTCACGGATCCTTATCAAAGATCCTTATTCCTGCGCTTCCGACTAAATGCCTTTAAAACTAGGGAAAGATTAAGTATATGGACAAAAAATTGCAATCAGGATACAACTTGCAGATTTTGTACTCAACACGAGGAAACTTTAAAACATCTTGTCCTGTTCTGTACTGCCATACGATCCCAAAGGACAAAACACTTAGTGACAGTCATCAAAATGTATCAATCACTAAGTAGTGAAGACTGGTGGCAAATGTTTAGTGGGTCAAACAAAAAACTAACTTATGCCCTAATTTTCCTTTTGGGCGACTTTAGAGATCTAATGTCAACCACAAGTAGTGGATTTGAATAAACAAAACACAGGTGACTGATGATCAATACTACTGGATAAAATCATGGATGCTAAAGACTTGTTGATAAAATTTGATGTACTTAAACTTGGAGACTCCATGTTGAAATGTGTGATGCAGGAAACAATTGCATGTTGTCTTCTTTGCGTTTTGTTTTCTTTCTCTTGTGTGCATCTTTGTACTTTTTTTAAAGGTTTGTATAAAAAATGTATTTTAAAAGGATGTTGGTAACTGTCACTGAAGACAGACTCTGGAAGCACAGGGAGGCACAGGTCCAAGGGCAGGAGGCTCTGGCTCAAATGTAATCCTGCAGATAGAACACTCTACAACGCTCCGCATCTGGAGTGAGCGTTTTAATGATGTTGGTAACTGTCACTCAAGACAGACTCAGGAAGCACAGGGAGGCACAGCACAGGTCCAAGGGCAGCAGTCTCTGGCTCACAGTTAATCCTGCAGATAGACTCTGCAAACACTCCGCATATACAAAAACAAGTTAGAAACACATATGGAAAACTGCCCGTTCTACTAAGGCTTAGCAGAAATGGCTGCCCTTGCTGTGCCACAATACTTGTTTCCTGCAGTCATATTAGCTAATGTAATCCGGTTCCATGATAGTAGGAGGGGAGTTTATGTAATGCAGAGATTATCATTGCCCAATATTATGCAATATCCCTACTCTGTGCAAGTTCAGCTTTCTCTGGATGCTTGGTTCTCGTGAACTGATATTTCCTAATTGAATGATGCCTTGTCCTTCATTCCCAATGTTTGTCCCTTGGATGCTGTGTCTACTGTATATGACAATTGACTTGTACGAATGACAAACCGAGAACTTGCCTATAATGCCTCAAGAAATAAACAGATCTTGGAACTCAGTAACCCAAACAATACTAATTTAAGAATTGGGATGCATTCACACCATAATTGTAATTGTGGCCCAAACAAACAAAACTTAAATGTATACCCAATGTATTAGGAAATTACTGCAAAAGTTGACACACATTTGGTTACTTCTAGATCTGTTAACTCTAAAATAGAACTCCAAGAGCTGTGTTACAAGTATATCTCTCCAGTATCCTGAGTGAAATGTTGGCAAGGCTACCAGCGATCCTTAAAACAAGCATTGGCAAAGCCAATAGTTGTTGCGTTTGTAGTTTATTGCATTTTAAATGTTTAGATGGAGGGAAGGAGGGTCACAAATAGGCCCACAATTCCGACGTGGAGGCTGAGAGCAGAGGCGATACAGGACGGGACATTTGGAGGCCACATAGGGGGGAAAGATGATGCGAGGGAAAGAAATCGGCAAAATGGGGGCCATCCGAAATTAGCTGCTGCGCAGTTTTCCTGACACAGGAGGGTACATGGAGGCACTGATGAGGGATGGGGGGACACCTGGGAGGATTTGAGAAGGAACTCATTAGGTTCTGACAGACTTGTATAACTCACTGGGAGCGGTTGGGCAAACATGATTATGCAAGATATCTTGAGAGACTCCATGAAGTTGGGGATAAACCAGGGAGGGCTTGTTCCTGGTTGTTTCGCGCAGACGGTAACAGGGAAATGATATGTAGCATAAGGGATGAGTGCGGAGAGGAACAGTGAGTTCAGAGTGAAATTAATGCAACCTTCGGTAGATTCTACCAGCAACTGTATAGTGCAGAAGGGGGAGGAGATGTCGCAGAGATAGAAGAGACCCTAACGGATATAGTGTTGCTGCGTATGGGGCAGGAACAAGCGGAGACTCTAAATGCACCACTGATGGAGGAGGAACTGAAGGCTACCATACTCTCGCTACCCACGGGCAAAAGTCTGGGGGCTGAGGGCTTCCCGGCAGATTTGTATAAGGAATACGTGAATGAGCTGATGCTGCATCTTTTACAGCTGCTGGAAGGGGCATTCGGAGCAGGTACACTGCCCCCGAGTCTACAAAAATCGACTATTGTGCCGATACTCAAACCCTGAAAGTCGTTTCTTAACTGCGGATCCTACAGGCTGCTCTCTATGATAAATCAAGATTGCAAAATCCTGGCTGCGCTCCTAGCAAACAGACTCCGCTGGGTTATTGGGACACAGGTGCATCCAGACCTGACGGGATATGTCCTGGGTGAAGCACGCCCTGTAAATTGCGTATGCTACACCACATTATTGATAAAACCGTAGGGGCAGCGAGTATGTGGTGGTCCCGCTAGACGTGATTAAAGCGTTTGACTCAGAGAGGTGGGAGTGGTTGCATGCAGTGTTGCAGCACGTTGGTGCCGGCCCAGGCTTTTTACGGTGGGTCTCGGAAGCATGGGAACTGGGCAGGGGGACCAAACATGGGTGTCCGCTTCCCCAATGCTGTTCATCTTAGTGTTGGTGCCGCTGGCGGCCCTCCTCAGAGTGGATTTTAAGGAGGCAGGCATAGGGGAAAACATGTACGTGACCTCGCTGCGTGCGGGCGGTATACTTTTATACGTGCAGAACCCTGGGGTGAACCTGTCGTACGTGCTGGAGGGCCTGGATGGATTTGTCGGGTTGTCAGGAATGAGCATTAACAGGGAAAAGTTAAGGCTTTTCCCATTGGCGGGTTTAGCAGGGCTGGGCCAGAAATTCCTGTCGAATCTAGGACTACAATGGGCGGTGGAGACCTTCCGGTATTTGGGAGTAGATGTTCACTGCGACCTGGAGAAGGAAAACAAACGTAACGCATTGAGAGCTCTCCAGGGGTTGAAAGGACCATGGAATTCTGGCAGAAGCTACCGCTGTCGATGATGGGCCGGGCAGCGATATTAAAGATGGTGGTGCTGCCGCGCCTGCTCAGTCATTTTGTCAATATACCCTACAATATACTGAGGCAGTTCTTCCAGAAACTGAACTCGTTGGCGAGTGGATTCATTTGGGGAAGTGGGAGATGCAAGATATCATTGAACACACTGTTTAGAGACTATAGTGATGGAGGGATCAGATTGCCGAACTTTGAGGTTTATTACCTGGCTGGACAACTGCATTTTGTCATGACCTGGCTAGCAAATGAAAGCTCACTGGACACAGGGTTGCTGCCGGGGTGAAGTGTGACCATACAATTTGACAGAGGCACTCTGGGTTGAGGACAACAGGTTGCAGGAGACATCAACGCTTATAACCCTGTCCATGAGAATCTGGCGCAGACTGTGGACGATGATGATGATGATGGGGGGGGAGGGGTGGAAGGGGACCCGTACTCTGCTGACACACCATTGGCAGCAATTTGTGGTAAGAATTGGGGTGGGTTCCGCAACCACTGGCTCCACTGGGAACCAAGCGGGATAATAACCTTGGGAGACTTATACAAAGAGGAGGCATGGGTAGCATTTCCGTAACTGACAGAGCCATACAGCATTCCCAAACATTTCTATTGTATCATAATTTGATTAGGATAGCAGAGGACAGATGGCCGGGTCTGAAAGAGGTCTGGAGAAGGACGCTATGCTGGGGGCTTTGTATGATGTGTCGGAAGAGGGACACGTGCTATCGAGGCTCTATGAGCTGGTACTAGATACACTTGGTAAGGAAGAGCTTGGGGTCAGAACCAAGTGGGAGGAAGATCTTAGAAGGTCTCTCAAAGACAGGGAATAGGCTACAGTGCTGGGATACATGAGGACAGTGTCCAGGGTAATGGGCTACAGTGTTGGGATACATGAGGACCGTGTCCAGGAAAACTTTGTTTAAGAAGACACAGTTACAAGTCACTCATAGGGCGCACTTGCGCAGAGATGCCCCAGATGCGCAAGCTGCTCAGCCGGGATGTTGCACATGTTTTGGTCGTGCACAGTGATCAAAACATTTTGGCATATAAGGGACAGAGTCAGGGGGAGGAATAGATGTGGGGAGTGGTCGCCTGAGGCATGCCTATTGGAACTGTATCTGCGGCGGCATGTGGGGCTGCATGTAGCAAAGATGAAAGCCTTCCTCTGGGTCATGGCCAAGCAATGAATTGCAATAGCATGGAAGTCGGCGGAGAGTCCCCGCATAGAGGCATGGTGGGAAGATGTCAAGAAATGGGTGGAAGCTGTGATTGTTGTGTGGCATAGAGTGGTGTACAAGGGACAGCAACAGGCCAGTAAGTCAGTGACGGCATGGAACACACTCGTTCAAGTGATGCACTCGACTCAGACACACTGAGGCCATCATGGCGTCGGGGGTGAACGACTCAGGAACTGCAAGGGAAGGGAACGGGCTGTGGCAGACCGGGTTGGATCGGGGGTGGGTGGGTAGGATCAGGTGGGAAGTATGCAAGTTGGGGTTATGTTCAAGCTGCTCAGCCGGGATGTTGCACATGTTTTGGTCGTGCACAGTGATCAAAACATTTTGGCATATAAGGGACAGAGTCAGGGGGGAGGAATAGATGTGGGTAGTGGTCGCCTGAGGCATGCCTATTGGAACTGTATCCGCGGCGGCATGTGGGGCTGCATGTAGCAAAGATGAAAGCCTTCCTCTGGGTCTTGGCCAAGCAATGAATTGCAATAGCATGAAAGTCGGCGGAGGGTCCCCGCATAGAGGCATGGTGGGAAGATTTCAAGAAATGGGTGGAAGCTGAGATTGTTGTGTGGCATAGAGTGGTGTACAAGGGACAGCAACAGGCCAGTAAGTCAGTGACGGCATGGAACACACTCGTTCAAGTGATGCACTCGACTCAGACACACTGAGGCCATCATGGCGTCGGGGGTGAACGACTCAGGGACTGCAAGGGAAGGGAACGGGCGGTGGCAGACCGGGTTGGATCGGGGGTGGGTGGGTAGGATCAGGTGGGAAGTATGCAAGTTGGGTTTATGTTCAATTAAGAATTTAGAGTAAGGAAATGTAAAGTTGCTAAAAGCTACTGGACAATGAAAAAACATACGGGAAGAAAAGGGCAGAGGCGTCAGCATATGGAAGACAGGGGTGCCGACTCGGATCATCCAGAGACGTGGGGATTGGACACAATTGTGCGCACAGATAATGTTACCTTTGTTGCTGCTGCCTCGTGTGCTACTCCCATCAGACGTGTTTACTGTCTGGTACTAAAATGCAATAAACGTTTTTAAAAAAATAGATGGAAGGGGGGAATGAGGAAAGATGGCACAGGGAGGAAGATTGATAGCATGGCAGGCATTGAAGGGCAGCACCATGGGTGAGGCAAGCACTGTGCGGGTGGTGGCAGAAGGCGATGGGGAGAGGAATAAGAAATAAATGGCAAAATGTGGTAGAGTAAGAAAATCCAAAAGATGAAAGCGAGGCCAGCAAACGTACCAGAAGCATTGCACAACATTTGAAATATATATGGAGTGGAAGCTCAAATGGTGGGGGAGGAGGAGGATCCTAGGACAGTGCTTGTGGAAATATCTTGATGTCCCATGGCAGTAATGATGGGAGCATGGGTGAGTCTGGCTCCAGTGGGAGGATTAACATCAACACTGCTAGAAGAGAGGACTTTGTATCCTGTACCTGCTGTAGTGGGCCCCTCAGAAAGACTGACCTAATTGCGCCTGGTCCAGGAGTAAGCATATCAGCACTGTTGTTCTCAAGTGGAGGTCTTGGAGTTGCATGCCCAATGTGGCAGGTGCGTGAGTGAGAGTGGTCCGATTGGGTTTGCCCACCATAGTGCACCTTTGGACGCAATGTTTGCTATACTGTTGCCTGGTGAACAGATAGATTTTCAAGCATTTCCTGAAAAGATCATGTGTCACCTGGCTATGGGGCTTCAGGGGCTGGTTGCCAAGACCGAGAAAGAGTCTTCCACTTTCCAGAGTACTATGTAAAGGCTGTTGGCATAGTCAAATCTTCAGAGTATAAAGGCAATGTCAAGGTTTTAACTAGGTGTGGCATGCTGCGACTAATGGATTGAAGATGTAAAAATAGTTTGAGACTACTGCTTTAACTTGTGGTTCAAGGATGAGGCACTTGTCCGTGAGAAATCTACGGTTGTTGACTGTTTACTGTATATATCTGATAGATATATCCGTTTTGGTGCCTCTTGGCTGCCCCTGTACCAAAAGATAGGAAAACGCTATTCCAAAAATGTAATGACCCCCAAGAAGGCTTGCATCTTTTACTGCTGGGTCCGCATATACAGGGGTTAGAGACTGAATTCCCTGACGATCCTAAAGCCAATGCCCTTCCTCCTAGCCTCACTGGTTGCCAAACAGTTGCTTATTAAGTGGCACCTCCTTACACCAGAATTGGTAAAAAAAAAATAGAAATAGCATTCCTTAAAGAGATCTCATGCATCCTCCACCTTTGCGATTAGGTCTCAGACATATTCTTCGTATACAACCCAGTTCCTTACAGCCATTCACTTCTCTGGACAATGGAGATGGGCTCTGGCCACCCCACTCACATTGATTTGATCGGGGAACAGATCGAATTTGCTTCAA